>NC_090758.1:67060305-67077805 GCF_036898095.1 Palaemon carinicauda | reverse complement strand
CCTTTGCTTACATATAAACTGAATATACAATTGGTACTCTTGCTTATCCTTTTAACATTTTCCTCTTTCCTCATACACCTTAAAACAATAAGAAAGCTTCAAAATTCTTTCCCAGGTAGTTAACTGCTGTACTGTAACTGTTCAGTGGCTACTTTCTTTTCAAGGGAAAGGGAGAAGAGACTTGTAGTAATTTGAGAAACCAGTGTTTATTTTGGTTTGATCTTTGAAACTATTATAAAGAAAATCGATCTTTTTACTGGTTTCCTATTTTTTTTTCACCCTTCTTATCCAGTTCAAACAGTTGCCTCATTCAGCTCCCCTCTTCCTGCTTTCAACAATTATTTAGCAGCAATTTTCACCAATTATTATTATTATTATTAATATTATTATTATTGTTATTATTATTATTATTATTATTATTATTATTATTATTATTAAAGTTTTGGCTCCTGTAAGCAAAGCTGCAACCTTTATACCCTAGAAAGAGAGAGAGAGAGAGAGAGAGAGAGAGAGAGAGAGAGAGAGAGAGAGAGAGAGAGAGAGAGAGAGAGAGAGAGAGTAGAAACTTGAATATGGACCTACAAAATCTTTATGCAATCTATGCCATGGATACCTGGGGGCTGCACATATTTTTTTTCCAGTTCCTTCTCAATGATGAAATAATCTGATGATTCAAGAAAGTGTAGGCCACTCAGCCTATGGCTGGGAATCAAGGCCTCTTTTACATCGTGTGATTTGACACCAAGCCAACCAAATGCATGTAATTGACTATTAACTGTGATGAAAATGACCATCATCTGTGAGGGGACTGACTATTATCTTCAGCACAATGAACTATCTTCTGTGATGCAACCACTCCATAGAGAGATCGCTTTACTGTCATAATCAGTACATAAGATGGATAAAAAGGGGAAGTTGTTGTGCTTTTTCAAATTCTATTTGAAAAGAAAATATGGTGCAGAATACATTGGGTGCTTCCACTAAATGCACAAACATGAATCATAGATCTACTTAAGCACTTACCAATTTAAAAATTCTCATTCAAAGAGCTACACATTTCTCCCAATGCTGATATAACCAATGTGTGACATTTATATTCTTTTAATTGTTTCGGTCACAAATATTCACATATTCACAATGTGGGTCAGTAGCAGGCTAGTGCTAAATATTGGTCCTACTATGTACTGCTGGAAAAAATAGTGTGTTTTTCTTTAATATCTCCAATTCCAACTACATGAACAGAATGGTACTTCGACACAACACTCTGTAGACCTTCCCCTAATTTTTTATGCTATAAAACATTCCCAAATCCTGTTAATCATGGTGTATACTCCTGCCCTAATAAAGCTTAAGCAAAGTAACTTTGGTAGGAGGTAAAGCAATTCGAATGCCTGCACTCCCACTCCCTGCTCTCTCCTTTCCCCTCTGTCTGGACCCCCTCCTATCCCTCCAGTAACCCCAATTCCTAGTTTCCCTAGTGTCTATCACTCTACCTTTTCTGTAACCTGTAAATAATTGGTAGAATCGATATGTTGGACTGTTGTTGTAATTCTTATTAACTTGTCATGATTTTATTGTTTTTTTGGTCTTGTGTATAAGGAGTTTATAGCCTTACCCTATTTATCCAATTTGAAGAACCTGCACATAAAAGAGAACAAAGCTTGGCTTTAAATATCTGGATCTTTTATAGTTGTATGATGGGTCTTAAGCTGTATCATAAGATTAAATTTTCTTTCCATGTTGTAGCCGTAACACAACATTTTAAGAATTTAAGGGGACTTTCCGATGAGATGTTTCACATAACAACTTTGAAAAAAAAAATATTGTTTCTGTGCGCAGAAACGTGTTTTACATGCTCTACAGAAGTTTCAGCCAATTATTTTTATAAATAATGAAGATAAAGTAGTGTTTAAATGATGACGTCATCCTTACTGCGTCATCTGCATGACTGTGTTTGACAAAATCATCTTTGTGTTTTTATTTTTGTATATATCTAGTGATTTTTTCTCTTATATTTCAAAATCTTGTGCGTGTGCCCGAGATTGATAGACGATAGGCGAACTTAAACTATAGATCTAGAACACCAGCCGGAGTGTCCAAAGGAATATAAAAGTTGTGATACAAGTGTGTTTGTTGACTTGCAGTTTATAAGTACATTGTCATTCCACAGTGTCCTCGTGAACTTTATAGCAAGGCCAATGTTTCCTAAGGTCAAAAAGAGAACAAATAGTGAACAAACAGCAACAAAAAAGAAACAAGAAGAGAAGGGAAAATAAAAAAGTGTATATAGCTGGAATATTCTACCTAAAACTCTGGCAACAATGAGAGGCCCCTAGCAACTCATGCCACCTTTACACCAAGTGTATTAGTAAACTTTTGGTTTAAATACCTTGTTTAGTGAGCCCTCATGTAGAAATAAACAGTAAAAGTACACAAAAAAGGTTATTGCAATAATGTTTTTATTTTTATTTTTCTGAGAAAAAACAAGAGAAAATTAATTGCAAATCTTTGTGTGGTCGTAACTCAAAAACATACTTATTCACATGTCGGTACATACTTCTCACTTAATTAGTGTTAAATTTTAGAGAAAAGCTTAATATTTAAAAGAAGAATAAAAATCCCTTCATTTTTGGTGACAGAATTCTGATCTTCCTTTTTCTCTTTTTTCATGGTTATATTGCTTCTAGACAGAAAATAAAGAGGGAAAAAAATTAATCTTAGAAAAAGGAAATACAAAAATCTGTCACAAAATTATTCGATTTTTAAAGAAGTTTTGATGAATTGATTTTCAAAATAATTGTTGTCATATTAGTGAAGAAAAATGTACCATTTTTTGTTTTAAATCATGATTCTTGCTAATCGATCAATGTGTTTTTTTTTATCAAATAACATATAGTCTTTATATGATGATGGTATTATATATGCCTAAAACATTCATAGAAATGGTGTATTTTGAATAATTAGTGGACGGTCCCCTTGGGAAGACCTCAAGGCAGGTTCATGTAGTGGGATAAATAGTCTAAAGACACTAAAATCCTTGTACATTTGGCTGAAATACAATAATATCAGGGAATGTTAACCCTTTAAGGACCAAATAGCCCAAACGGGATCTTTAAAACAGCTACTTTTGGGTAGTCGTAGTGAACATGTTTATGCTTGTCTGAAATTGACGCTTTGGCAACTCATAGAGACATGCCTCTGCTCTTCGAATCAGCCAATCAGAAGCCGCCTGCCCTTCTCGCCAAGTCTGTAGCTCCTTCCAAAGACACCTCACTTGTGCTCCAGCCGCAAAAGTGTCAAGACGCGTCGCAGTAACGTCCACGTTCCCCCCCCCCCCCCCCCAACCTTCGTAATCATGGTAAGTACACAGTGACTGTAGGATAGTGAAGCCAAGTGATATGTTTACCTTTTGATGTGGGTTTCAATGGCTGTAGTGTTACTGACGTGTCATAGTGACTATCGGAAAAAGTATAGATCCCGCATGGGCTACCTCGGTCGAGTTTAGGCGGACCACGCTCATCCAATATGGGATCTATTGGACAGTAACGGTTCTACCGCGCACTAGGTTACGACGCACATCGTTTTTGCAATTTATTTTAGTGATTGTCTGAGACATTTGTGAATAGTTTTGACCATATTTGTAGAAATAATAGTGATGATTTAGATATGTTAGGCTCATGTGCATTCAAAATATTACGTTACAAGGGATTAAATTACTTTTTTGTTAGGCAGTTACATTTTTTTCATTACATGATTTTAATTTTTTTTTTTTTTTCAGTTTCGTGGACATACGTTTTATGGGCATCGCAACGCTGCATTGGAGACTCAGGAACGTACACCATGGGTTGCCCCTGACGATGCTGAAGGGAAGTGATGTCGACGTGAGCCTTTTGGATGTCAACAGTGATGACGACGACCCTTCGTACATTCCTGACGACGAAGGCCTTACTCTGGAGGATGCTTTTGACCCTCCCAACGCTAGAGGTTAGTATGAGAGAGAGAGAGAGAGAGAGAGAGAGAGAGAGAGAGAGAGAGAGAGAGAAGAGAGAGAGATGGAGATGGAGATAGAGAGAGAGAGAGAGAGAGAGAGAGAGAGAGAGAGAGAGAGAGAGATAGATTTGTTTAAAAAAAATTTAAAAGCCTAGTTGTTACAATGGTTGCTCTTTAAATTTGTTTTCATTGTGTTGCTCTTTAAATTTTTGTAAACAATAGGTATTTTTAAAACTTATTTGTGTACTTGCATACTCACTGACATACACATGCACACACATGCATACTCACTGACAAACACATGCACACACATTCATACTCACTGACATACACATGCACACACATGCATACTCACTGACATACACATGCATACACATGCATACTCACTGACATACACAAGCACATACATGCATACTCACTGACATACACATGCACACACATTCATACTCACTGACATACACATGCACACACATTCATACTCACTGACATACACATGCATACTCACTGACATACACATGCACACACATGCATACTCACTGACATACACATGCACACACATTCATGCTCACTGACATACACAAGGACACACATGCATACTCACTGACATACACAAGCACACACATGCATACTCACTGACATACACATGCACACACATTCATACTCACTGACATACACATGCACACACATGCATACTCACTGACATACACATGCACACACATGCATGCACACACACCAGCACACACGATTCATTTACTGTTTCACTTACTTTATTCTTGTTTAGGTCGCAGGGTAAATGTTGTTGTCCCTCAGGAGATGCCTGTGGAGGAGGAAGGTGAAGGTGAGGTTAACCCTAAGAGGCCTCGTGTTGTGTGAATGGAAGAAGGAACGACATTGACATCCAACCCCTGCCCGACTTCATTCATCCACAGCCGGACTTCTTGAGGGAACTTTATGAGTATTTCTCTCAGTTCTTCACAACTGAATTGAGGGATCACATCGTTTTCCAGTCCAACCTGTACTCAAGACAGAAGGATGTAGGCAGTAACTTCCACATATCAGAAGAGGATGTCATGGTTTTCCTTGGCCTCATCATATACATGGGCCTGGTTCCTCTCCCTAGCATCGTCGACTTCTGGGCCGTGAAGACCAGGATTCCTCAGGTTGCAGACTTCATGTCCCAGGAACCGCTTCAAGGCCATTCGATCATCACTTCACTTCAACGACAATGACCAGGCAGCAGGCTCCCAAGATCGGTTCTTCAAGGTGAGAGTCCCCTTCAGCAAGGTCCACCAGAGGAGTTCCTGAAAGTTCCCGAGACTCCTATCCATTCCATTGATGAAGTGATGGTTGCCTACAAGGGCACAAGGGCTGGTAACCTTCGCCAGTATGTAGCTAAGAAGCCTGACAAGTGGGGCTACAAGTTGTTCTGCCGCTCCAGCGTGGATGGATTTGTGCATGATATTCTTATGTACCAAGGGGAGACAACCTTTGTGAGCCACCCTACTCAGCTGTCTGAAGAGGAGAATGCCATGTCCTGTCACTTCCAAGTTTGTTGTCTCCCTTGTTAAGACCATCAAGGACCCAAGTCACGCAGCAGTGTATGCAGACAACTACTTCACCAGTATAGGGTTGGCCAAGTACCTGAGATCGAAGTATGGATGCCGGTATGTGGGAACTGCCAGGGAAAACCGAGTTGGACATCCTCCCCTGAAGTCTGTGAAGGAGATGAGCAAGAAGACGACGCAAAGGGGCACACTGGACTACGTCTCTTCTGATGGCATCCTCGTTGCAAGATGGAAGGACAACAGCGTCGTGACAATCTTGTCCACTGATGTCGGTGTCAACCCCATGGGAACAGTGGAGCGGTACGACAGGGCACAGAAGAAGAAGGTTCCCATTCCTTGTCCATCTGCCATCCAGATGTACAACAACCGCATGGGTGGCATCGACGAAAGTGACATGTTGACACACCTCTACAAGACCCCCTTCAGAGCAAAGAGGTACTACATGAGGCTCTTTGCTTACCTCCTGGACCTGATCATCTGCAACGCTTGGATTCTGTACAAGAGGGATTGCTTGGCTTTGCAGACGAACCCAAAGCCCCTCAAGGACTTCCGACTGGATATCTCCAATTGGCTGAGAAGTTTCAAGACATCAAACTTCAGGATTACTAGAAATTCTCTTGGCACTAGGGATGTCCCTTTGCCCAAAAGGGGCCAACGGGCAGTTTTGCCAAGTATAGAGTCACGCCAGGATGCCACTGCCCTACACATGCCAAAGCATGTCCCCATGAGGCAGACCTGCAAGTTCTGTTCAACTGCAGGCCACATCCACAGGTCTCGCTGGATGTGTGAGGAGTGCAAGGTGGCCCTTTGCCTCACTGAAAATCGTAATTGTTTTGCTTTGTTTCATAAGATTTCCAAGTAATTTTTTTTTGCTCTTTTTCAATAGATTTTAAAGTAAGTTTTATAATGTTTCTATTTTATCAATAATGAGTAAGGTTTAATATATTTTTTGCATTTTCAGAGTATTTTTGTATTTTTATGGTATTTTTGTATTTATTGAATATTGTATTTTCTTGTATTTATAACGTATTTCTTATTTAATTAAATTGTTAAGCCATATATGTGTTTCTGTTATACATTGGAACTATAAAAAAAACTTTCTGTTATACATTAGAACTATAAAAAAACTGTTGGGCGAAACTTCAAAATCTGTGCCGTTATGGTCCAATAGATCCCATATGGGATGAGCGTGGTCCGCGTAAACTCGCCCAAGGTACCCAAATGGGATACTTCATTGCATGCAATTATTTCGGTAATTTGGAAAAAATTTTAAAAGTACACAGGAATAAAAAGGTCTTGTATTTTCTAATACTACAACATACTAAAAGGAATTTTTAAAGTTTCCCATAAAACCTAGGGTGGACCTTAAAGGGTTAATAAGAATTAGAACATGAATCCAACATACCAATTCTATCAGTTTTATATATATATATATATATATATATATATATATATATATATATATATATATATATATATATATATATATATATATATATATATATATATATATATACATATATATATATATATATATATATATACATATATATATATATATATATATATATATATATATATATATATATATATGTGTGTGTGTGTGTGTGTGTATATACACACATAAATATATATATATATATATATATATATATATATATATATGTATATATATATATATATATATATATATATATATGTATATATATATATATATATATATATATATATATACATTAATACATATATATATATATATATATATATATATATATATATATATATATACATATATATATAAAAATATATATATATATATATATATATATATATATATATATATATATATATATATATATATACATATATATGTATATATATTATATATATATATATATATATATATATATATATATATATATATATATGTATATATATATATATATATATATATATATATATATATGTATATATATATGTATATATATATATATATATATATATATATATATATATATATATATAGTTTTCTCTTGGGCCCATGTTCTTCCTTTTCTGTCTCTTGATGTTGTTCCCATCATTATTCTTGCAATTGCTCTATGAATTGTAACTAGCTAATGTTCTAAGGTTTTAGTAAGGCTGCAAATTTTTTTTATGCAAGAAATAAAACTTGAAGGACCGTGTGATTAAATACTTTTCTTTTCAGATGAAGTGGCATTTACCTTTCCATAATCACCCTTCTATGGTTATCCTTCCTGTAATTCTGGTCTCGTGTCGTAGGGAACCACTTACTCCATATCTTAAGTCCGTATATTCACTAAGATACTCTAAAGGTTCGTCCATAACCCATATTAGATTTATTGCTGCATTTTCATTGAACACTATCTTAGTTTTAGTCATATTCATTTTCAGTCATACATTTTGGCTTTCTTTATTTAAATATTCTATCATCTTTTACCATTCCTCGCATGATTCACTAAACATATGAAGTGAAGAGGTAATAACCCAATAGAAACCATCAATTGATATTAAAAACTAATCAGCAATTGTAGAGAGATAGGTAAGGTGAAGAAAGAGGATGGAATTGAGGTTCATTGAAATCATACTCATCGCCAAGTTACATACTAAGTACTATATCAGCTATTACACAGACATATTGCAACTTAATGATAACATATCTATTTGGTTTCATCTTTGTAAGGAATGTCCTGACACTTTTTTCAACGAATAATTGTAATTAACGTTTTACTGAATAAAATCATAACTTTGAACCAGTCATATAAGAATAAAGTTCTATTTCCAAATGATGCAATCTGTCATATTATTTAAATAAAGTAAATTGTTTCTCTGTAGTTTACAATATATTAACAATATAATTATAATACTTCAGAGCATATTCAAGAGTACTGTAAATGAAATATGAAGAGTATATGAAGGGTAACGTTTGGGAACGTTATTTCTTTTTAAGCAATGGTCCAAGATATTTGAACAAGTACAAAAAACCTGAATTCGACAAGTATAAGTATTTCGCCTGGGTCCCTGATCCCGAGGTCGTTAAGAGAATGCAGACAGTAATGTACCAAAAATATATGGCTTATTTGAATATATATACATATATGTATATATATATATATATATATATATATATATATATATATATATATATATATATATATATATATATATATATGTATATATTTATATATATATATATATATATATATATATATATATATATATATATATATATATATATATATATATATATATGATCAAAGAAGGTGGCGGCAGCCAGTAACTTACATTTCTCAAAATGGACAAGGAAATAGGCAGTTCTAGATATCCATTTTTTATAAATCCCGACGTTTCGTGATCCTCATTATCACATCTTCCAGTGCTACAAATAGGAAGTACATATATAACATTAAGAATCAGTCATATACAAATGTATAAAAAGTAAAAATTAGTAAAAAAGAGAAAATAAAAAATTAAAGTAAAAATATGCATAAAACAATAGTGGAACCAACCTCGTAGTAGCAAAAATAAAAACTGAATGGCATCAACAACTACAGAGCCAAACAAAGAAACCTATGACAAGTACAATTGAATGGAGGAAGCTTGGGTGTTTAACGATATATATCTATATATCTATATCTATATCTATCTATCTATCTATCTATCTATCTATCTATCTATCTATCTATATATATATATATATATATATATATATATATATATATATATATATATATATATATATATATATATATATCATTGCCATTCTTATCACCTGAAAACTTTCATAGTTCGTGAATTCAATTTCTTCTCTTTTTTCCATTGATTCTTTTGCAATCCCTCTAACTTATTCAGATATTCTTAATGTCCATCTTTTATTTTTATTTTTCTTATATGTTGTCAGAATATCATTGTATTTCTTGGTTAACGAATTTGAATTAAACCAACCAGATAAGGCAATGATTGTCCATGAGATTTGAATGAATAATTTAACAATGTAACTCGTTTTCGAATAGATTTTCGTTTTTGTTGAATCTGTGGTAACCTCAACTAGGGGATTTCCTCTTAATATCTAATAAGTAGGAACATCGTATAAAATCAAGTAGACTACATTTTTACTCAATGTGTAGTTCTGTTAACAATAACCAAATTGCCTCGTGAGCTTTTAGGATTCAAAGTCTCCTCCATCATTTTATAATTGATTTTAAGGCAATTGTTATCTCTACTTTTTTTTCAGAGGATTCCGTTAAACCACATTATGGAAGAGGCCTTTAACAATGTTAAGATACGTTGGGTATTTTTCTTGATCTTCTTTTTAAATAAGTCTACTAACGCAGAAGCAATATCAGCACTATCAGGTCAAAATGTTAGTATGTAAAGTACCCGATTTCTTCCACAAACTCTATTTCTTTCTGAAAGATATGAAGTTGCGTAGAATCTTTGGTGAAGAACAAAACAATTTCTTCTGAGAAAATGATAAGCTTTTTTTTTTTAGCTCCAATTCAGGTTTATTTGAATCTTTTCTTCACACAGTTTTCTACTCGGATAATTTTGATTCATGGTGAAAAGCACTTGGGGAACCTGATTGTAAACGCTCTCTCTCTCTCTCTCTCTCTCTCTCTCTCTCTCTCTCCTCTCTCTCTCTCCTCTCTCTCTCTCTCTCTCTCTCTCTCTCTCTCTCTCTCTTGCTCTCTTATATTTTGGGGATTACTCATGTATTTTTAGCTATGATAAGGGATATTACTTAACTATTATTAATATTATCATTATTATTATTATTATTATTATTATTATTATTATTATTATTATTATTATTATTGATTATGAAAATGATGCAGCACAAAACTAATAGATGGTGAAAATTAAGAAAAAGCAGATACAAATTGTCATAAGCATTTCAAGGGTGAACTTCAACTAATATTTCTCTCCATTTGGGGCTCAAATGAACAAAGACATTTACGGCCACTTTTCAATCGTTGCAAATAACGTTGGAACTAATCACTCCGTTTGAAAGACGAGATTTCAAGTTGACTGGTAGTAACTAATGCAGGGAAAGGTTGGTCCGCCTTTAATTAATAAAGAGTAAAACTGCGTTTTTTAATCCATTCAAAAAAAAAAAAAAAAAAAAAAAAAAAAAAAAAGTTCCGTTGATTATGGAAAGAATAATATTGCTGGTTTTACCATTCTTTTTACCAAGAACATTTGTTTGCGAGGTGTATTGGAACTTCCCTTTATAGGTTCTGCAAAAGTGATGTCCCCCACCAGTACAGAAATGGCCATTTGCACAGAGGAGACTACGTTTTTTTTCTTTATTGTTTGGGAGAATTAGGCAAGAAGAGTAGAGATATATTAGAGAAAATGGTGTTTCAGAAAAGTACGAAACAGTAGTCCAGGTTTTGTAGAGCTGACTAGAGAAATCGTGGAAAGGAAACTAAAGATGTGGAGACAAGCTCTTGAACAACGATCGTTGATGATAAGTGGGACCAATTTGGAATATCTGTGGATAGGAAGAGAATGAAAGCAGGGATCTGTTGAAATAGGTTTGCATAACATCAAGTGCTTTAGAACATGTAACTACCTTGGATACACTCTGATTGGTAATGGAAGCATTAACTCGAAAATTAACTACAGAATACTGTGTGGCTGGATGAACTGGATAAGATCATCGGGAATATTAGGTGATCTAATGATTTAGTGCAAAGGTAAAAGGACGGTTTTATAAAAGTGTAGTTAGACTGGCTGGCGTGTATGGTGCTGAGACATGGCAATAAGGTAAACTCATGAAAGGAAGTTAGAAATTGTAGAAATAAGGATGTCCAGACGAATGTGTGGAGTCCTGATAGGACGCATAATCAGAAATGATTATATTGTAGGGAGAATCAAAGTCGGAGAACTATCATAAATAGTTTAGGCAAAGAGGACTAAAAGTACAGTGGTTTGGTCATGTCATGCGGAGAGAAGATCATGTGTACCGAAGGGTCATGGACATGGAGAGAGATGCGAGAGGAAAGAGAGGAAGGCCAAAGTTCAGATGGAAAGATAAGTTAGCATGCAAAAAAAAAAAAAAAAAAAAAAAAAAAGAATAGGAGGACAAGATGCTTAGAATAGAAGAGAATGAAGAATGCTTAAACGCAACAAGGGGGTAAAGACTGCAGGCAAATTTGTTGACCTGCTTAGGAATCATATGGAATCATATCTTTTTACATATTCCATTAGGAAAAGAGGAATTAGATCTATCTTAATGCCAACCGGCTATGAAATTTTACCTCTCTCTCTCTCTCTCTCTCTCTCTCTCTCTCTCTCTCTCTCTCTCTCTCTCTCTCTCTCTCTCTCTCTTTGTGAAAGACAGGAGGAAAGAGAGACCAAGTAGTCATACAAGGTCAAGACAGAGAATAGGAGAGAGAGAGTGTGAGAGACAGAAGAAGGAGAGACCAAGTAGTCATACAAGGTTAGGAGAGAGAGAGAGAGAGAGAGAGAGAGCGAATAGTCATACAAGGTTAAGAAAGAGAATATGAGAGAGAGAGAGTGTGTGAGAGGGAGTGTGAGAGACAGAAGAAAGAGAGAGAGACCGGGGTAGTCATACAAGGTTAAGAAAGTGAATAGGAGAGAGAGAGAGAGAGAGAGAGAGAGAGAGAGAGAGAGAGAGAGAGAGAGAGAGAGTAGTCATACAATGTTAAGAAAGAGAATAGGAGAGAGAGAGAAAAAGAGTGTGAGAGGGAGTGTGAGACAGATGGAGGAGAGAGACCAAGTAGTCATACTAGATTTAGAAAGGGAAAAAGTGAGAAAGAGAGAGACAGAGAGAAAGAGGGAGAGAGAGTTTGAGAGGGAGGGTGAGACAGAAGGAGAGAGACTGAGTAGTCATGCAAGGTTAAAAGAGAGAGAGAGAGAGAGAGAGAGAGAGAGAGAGAGAGAGAGAGAGAGAGAGAGAGAGAGAGAGAGTTTGTGATATGTATATCAAATATTACCAATCTATCTATCAAAAATGTTGACGAGTTCTGCTATAACGAACCGTGGAACTTGTAAAGACAATTGCTGGAAGGATGAAAAGTTGGGTGCAACACCTTTGTTGGGTTTGTTCTGGATGGAAGATTGAAGAGATTGAACTTCCTTTTGGGTGAAGTGTTTCTATTTTAAAGGAAATAGTAAAAAAAAATGAATCTGTAAGCTTCCAATACTCTTTCTCACTTCTGCTCCATTTCAAGTTCTCCCTTTCCATTATTATATTTGAAGAAAGAAAAGCCTTTTTGGTCATCCAGCCTGAAAACTAAGAGTAGGAACTAAATTATAAAAAAAACCTTATGTATATATATCGTATTTTTTTAATTATGGCACTCAAAATTTTATAAGTTGTACTATTAAGCTTAATAAAGAAGGCTTAAC
This sequence comes from Palaemon carinicauda, assembly GCF_036898095.1. NCBI lineage: Eukaryota > Metazoa > Arthropoda > Malacostraca > Decapoda > Palaemonidae > Palaemon > Palaemon carinicauda. Next base: position 67,064,855 of record NC_090758.1, on the reverse strand, counting down.
TATTATTAGGCCTTCATCTTTTTATTTCATCATTTCTATGCTACATTAAAATATAAGACATAATCTTATCCGAGCATTTACAGAAGATTCAGCCAAGGGCATTCGACAACCATTTACCTTTGGTCTATTTACTTCCTCATGTATTCATATGTACCGTAAAATTTTGCTAATGGATGATAATGTCGTCTCCCCAACTGGAAAGCAATAAGTTCATTATGAACTAAATGCTGAAAATATTGTCTGGCCATTATCACAGAATCTCTTGACAAAAAATTTAAAGTTTTCTCCCAAGAGGAGTAATTAAAACTCATTTACCCTTTTGTACATGAGTGAGATTACTGGAAACGATGACTACCATTTACACGGATTGTATGGGGAATATCTATCGGTGTCGCAGTGCTTCTAAATGTAAAAAAAAAAATACATCAGCCTTGTTTATGTTTTAGAATGACACAAGAGAGAGAGAGAGAGAGAGAGAGAGAGAGAGAGAGAGAGAGAGAGAGAGAGAGATCTGAGCTTTAATCATACGACCATTGTTAAGGTATTTATTTCATAACCAAAATAGTAGAAAGGCTTGTTTCCTCCATCTCCCATACGCTTGGTCCTTTATTATGGCTTGTGAAACATTTCTTACCAGATCGCGTTCAAATAATGTCCCTAAAACAATAACGTCGTCTGAAATGACTTCTTGAGACCTTCAGTATGATAAGGTCACGGGTGAATACCAAGTTTTACTTCACGTTTAGTTCACATAGAAAAACCCAATCAAATAAATATCAGTGAATAATTCCAAGAAATAAAAAAATCAATTTCCTATTCCAAAACTTATTACAGCTCAACAACATCACAATATAATACATCATTAAATCATGGAAATAAATCAATACTTTTCCACTCATCGCCTCCTATTTCGCGTTTCATAGTCCCCAGCAATGTAGGTCAAGGTCTTCCTACTCTTCTAGTGTCTCGTGGAGCCCAGTTGAAAGTTTGATGAACTAATCTCTCTTGGGGAGTGCAAAGAGAATGCCCAAACCATCTCCATCTACCCTTCATGATGACCTCATCCACATGTGGCACTCAAGAAATGTCTTTCATAGTTTCGTTTCTAATCCTGTCCTGCCATTTAACTCTCATTATTCTTCTAAGGGCTTTGTTCTTGAATCTAAAAATTCGGTTGGATATTGTTTCATTTCCATACAACGTCTCATGTACATAAAATAACACAGATCTCATTAAAATGATATATACCTTGGTCTAATATGTAATTTAAGTTACTTGAATTCCAAATTTAATCAACCTTTTCGTTGTCTGATTTGCTTTTTTAAATCTTTCATTAAACTCCAATTTTGAAGATCATGTATTAGATATAGTTCCTAAATATATAAAGGATTCCACCACACAATCCTCTCTTCTCCCAAAGATATTTTATCTTCCAATGAATATTTGAATTTCATCAACTTTATTTAAACTCAAAAAAATTGCCATTTGAGGTTTTGTGAGCATCATTTACGTTTATATTCACTGTTGATATAGCTTACTTGATTTTCTCTGTCTCATAATTTTTTATTCTGAGAAAAACTATTTTACTTCTTTTATCCGCTAACCATTTTACCATTATATATATGTATATATATATATATATATATATATATATATATATATATATATATATATGTATATATATATATATATATATATATATATATATATATATATATATATATATATATGTATATATAAATATATATATAGTTATATATACATATACATATGTATGTATACATATATATATATATATATATATATATATATATATATATATATATATAGTTATATATACATATATATGTATATAAACATATATATATATATATATATATATATATATATATATATATATATATATATATATATCGAACCTTCGTATTCTGTGTTATTTCTACATATATTTCATCAAAAACTTATTCTGTATGTGGTAATTTCCCTATTTAATTTGTTAGTTGGTTTAGTTTTTTTTTCACTCTACTTGTGTAACTTTAAATCCTATTCCACTTTAATATGGGCTGATACCAACTTCATCATCGTCTACAAAAAATAACATTTCGATTACACCAGAAAATAATGATAGATAAATAATGCATCAAGAAATCCTAGACTGAAAATTTCCTAATCCTAAATGGGAGAAAAATTTCTTAATTTCCCTATTTTCCCTAGGAGACATTATTTTGGGCACATACGAGAGAGAGAGAGAGAGAGAGAGAGAGAGAGAGAGAGAGAGAGAGAGAGAGAGAGAGAGAGAGAGGGGGGAAGGTACTTAAATATTTTTCCTGGTTTGGATTCCTTTTGTTTCGTCTAACATTCTCCCTTATACAAGTTTATTGATGTTAACTATGCAATGTCTTCGGCACATGTCTGGAAAAAGTTTAATATTAATTTTTGGATTAGTAAATATCACACGGCAATTTACCCATTATCCAGTGTGAAACTCTTTGGTGCAGAAGGATTATTTCGAGCTTCTTTACATCAATATTATTAACTCATGGAGTGATTGATCTCTTGTTAAAATACAGTACTGTGAATAATTCTAAGTCCCTCAAAAGTGTGTGTGTGTGTCTGGGGGAGGGGGGGGGGTGGTTGCTGGTAAAATGCCCTTCTATTTAATTTCTCTACTTGGTGAGTTTCAACGTGAACACCGACATTACATTTGCGATTATGGAGTTCGATTAATACTCAAAGCGGGAATAAATTATTTCTCTTGTAGAATGGAGGGATGCAGACGTTGACTGCTACTTCACAATTCACAATGGGTTGCGAAAGCCAATAGTCTCCTATAATAGTCAGGCAGGAAGGGAACTTGGTCTTGGATAGTTGTCCTCCCATGGACTAATCATCTTGATAGATTTTTCCTACTTCTTCTCGGGCAAGAGTTAAAGGTATTCTTCCACCTCTCGGGTGGAAGGGCAAAATGGCAATCTCCAACTGATAAGTTCTCTCCTGCTACTGGAAGCTAAGATGAACCGTATTCCTGAAGTTAGTAAGTGCCCATCACATTGGCCCCTGGTGTGGGTCCTAGCCCCGGTGTACCGGTTTCAAATTACCCTCTCCAAATCTTACCCCCTGGTAGTTTGAAACCGGTTTCAGGCTACCTAGGAGTAACTTTAAACTGATTTCAACTACCCCCAGGAGTAATTTGGAACCGGATTTAAGCTACTCCCCTGGTTTCAAACTACCCTTCACGATGACGTCATCCACATGTGGCACTCAAGAAATGTCTTTCATAGTTTCGTTTCTAATTCTGTCCTGCCATTTAACTCTCATTATTCTTCTAAAGGCTTTGTATCTCATTACTTGTAAATATTAATCAATTGCTTTTGATCTGGATCAACACAAAATTATTAGGTTCCATGTATATTCATGTACAGTTTCATCTATTGGTATAATTTATGATGTCATGTCTTGATCCGTTTATTGACTTAGTTCTTCTTTGCGATTACTACACTAGAACAGTGATAAAAGCACGCTCGGTACAGCCCTCATTTATGTGATATTTTTTCCAAAACGAACTTAAGACACATTTAGTGTGTAAATTTGCACATTGTATAATATCAGTGCACACAAGCCAAGCGTTCCTTTATTCATCGGGATGACCACAAAGAGGACGATAGTCACAATGACCATTTCTCGTCCTTGGATCGAAAATTAAACGCCATTTGTATTGTAATTTGATTATTTTGTATACGGTAGTAAGACATTGATCTCTGGTGTGTTGGGATGTATATAAACCCAGGTTAACCATGTCCAACTCGATCACAGCATCACTTGTTCAAAAAGTCGTCAGTATGGCTGTTGGACAGAAATCGGACAACCTCGATATCATCTTTGACTATGTAGTGAACGCCAAATACCCAAAAGGGGCTCCTGAAAACGAAAAAGCCAATCTTAGAACACTATATTCTATTAAATTTACGAAGGTGGCAGTGTATCTAAAGACAAAAACACAAGGTGCTATATTTTCGACTTCGTTATATACCCTCTAGCCTCACTAAATTCTTGTAGCAATCTCCTTTTGGAATCGACCACCTATTAAAAAAAATCATCTCTGAAGGCTACAGCCGAAATATTTTTTTTTTCTTTTTTGCAATAGCTATTTTATTACTTTTGTTGGCAGATCAACATGCTCGCTATATTTTCTTGTTATGAGATTGTTTTTAATAATTCTCTAATGGTACAATACCCATTTGCCTTCTTGTTATTTTTGTATTTTATCTTTATATCCTTCCTTTATTTCTTTTTCCCTATTTGTTTCCCTTATCAGTAGGGTTACAGCTTGGCTAATAATAATAATAATAATAATAATAATAATAATAATAATAATAATAATAATAATATAGGAGAATGTAAACAATTTCATACATTTCGACTTATCCCCGAACTTCTTTGTTGATATGGATGAAAACGTAACATTTTTATAGAAGATTCCTCATTACAGGACTCAAGGCTTCTTACCACATCTTGCTTTACATCGTCCTTCTGTAATTTTTCGGGCGTTT
>NC_090758.1:66972805-67055305 GCF_036898095.1 Palaemon carinicauda | reverse complement strand
ACATTTCCCATTATACAATTCGAGAGACGATATAACTTATTCATATCTGTTGCTTCTTCGAAGATCTTTCTCTTATAGTATTCACTTTTTTCTCCTTAGTAGGTAGTTGTATTGATACGCAGCAGTTTTTATCCTACCCAGGTACTTTCAGTTTTTAACCTATTCCACTTTCTTTCTTTACGTCTCTTTTCCCTCTTTTTTCCAAAATCTCTCCATCAAACCAAGGAGATTGGTCTTTTGCAGATATAGTCTTTTCCCTCGGTGGGCACATGGTATCAAATTCACTTTTACCTACTTTACCATAAACGGTCATAGTACAGTTAGCACACGTTGGTCATCATGATCACAGGGAATGTTAATAGCCTTATTTATTTTCTTTGTAACTTCTTCAATAAATACAGTAGGAGAAAAATTTGATTCATGTATAAAGTTTATTTTCTTTACTAATGCATTTTTCTGTAGAACCAGACTAAACGTAATAAGTTTGTGTATTGGGGAGATAGTATATTTCTCTTTGACTTTTATATCTGATACAATATTATTCCTGTCTTCACCTACAACCGAGTCTAGCGTATTCCCAGTTAAAGTAGTTGTAGAGTCCACATTATGCAATAGTCGATATGTTTCTAGTAACTCACTAAATACCAGAGCGTACGAATTTGATGAGTCATCCATCCAAAAACTGAAGTCTCCACAGATAACTATTTCGTTATTCTGCGTGGTAATCATCTCAATGAGAGCACCGAATTCTTCAAAAAAGATACAAGTGTTTGTTTTAGGAGGTTTGTAGATTTTTACAAAGGATATTCTTCTATTTTTTGGCGTAAATTTTATTTCTATATATTCAAAGATTGTTACACTAATTCTTTTCAACGTTTTGAGGTTTGAGTAACTTTTATGAATAAAGTCCGACATCCCCACCATTCCTACCTTCTCTCGGTATGTGAAAGAAGGCATGTGTGGAGGGCGTCATTTCAGTGATTTTTGCCTTGTCCAAGTTATTCATCTCTGTTTTAGATAATGCTAGTATATCTAAATATTTATCGTTTATCAATTCTCAAATTTGAACAGCCTTATTACCTACAGATTGTATATTTACATAGCCACAGTTTATGACATCCCTAGTAACCATGATCAGTATTTTCCGCTATTCTTTTCAATTCCAAGTTGAAAACATTGCTGACTCTAGAATTTACTATGCGGTCACTTGGTCTGTTTAACTCTGTGCAGTTTATACACTTTGACACTTGCGAATTACACTCTCTGATGGAGTGTCTCCCTGAACATTTCCCGCAGACTCTATCTTCATTCTTAGAATAACAATCTTATTCAAAATGTCCATACCTCGGACAGTTGTAGTAGGTGATCACATGGTACCTATCTTGTATGTTATAGATACCCCAACGTAACGAAACTTAGTCCCCATTATCATGAATAGCCTTCCGAACTTCAGGATCACATTTCAGCACATGATGGATGGTCCCCCCTGAGGAATTTTTCTTCAGGACTACGCTTATCTTATCTTCTATATTTTGGATATTGTCCAGACAGCGATTTCTTTGAATCAAACCATTTAATACCTCATCTTCATCATTGTATACATTGCATATCATTATTTTGGGTTTTAGTTTACCGATTTTTTCTCGTTTTAGTGTCAGCCACCAATGTCTGAATTTTGTTTGCCGCCTCTTCTCTAATCACATTGTTTGCAAAGATTACAACAACATTTCTATTTGTAGTTGATCTCGTATTAAGTATAAAAATTACTTTGAGCGCTTGTTCAACCTCACTTTTTCTTTGCCTTAACTGATTCTATATTCATGGCAAGAATGTCAACTTTCTCAGTAAGGCCAGTGGTCTGCGCGGAATTTGCTGCATCTGCAAAAAGGTTCGCAAGTTTGTTTTCCAAATCATCTAACAAGCTTAAACAGGATTTTCTATTATCTCTGCAGGAGAGAGGAGACAAAAAAAAAAAAAAAAAAAAAAAAAAAAAAAAAAAAAAAAAAAAAAAAAAAAAAAAAAAAAAAAAAAACATAGCATTACCCTATGTACGTGCTGTAAAAAAAAACATATACATTCATATTATTACTTTTACTCAATAAAATTCCATTACAAATAAAGAAGAGAGTGATTCTTTGTTCTCAATTTTCTTGAACAATCATGTTTTACAGAACCATTATGATGATAAATATGATAAATACTATTAATGAGTCATTACTATTATATTATTATTTTTTTCATTATTATTATGAGTGTATCCATTATTAATATCGTCATTATTATCATTCTTATTAATTTAATACAAAATACGTAAAAATTGGATAGTAACTTACCTGCCCATATTCTATTTTGTAGACTCCAGAGTTAAAGATGTAATTGAGTTTTGACGTAATTAACTTTGCTGTTGACATTGTATCTGGTATGAATTAACTTCAGATTATGGCAATTAAAACTGAAAGAATTTATGACATGGGAGACCCATTGCTTGGAAGATTGAAAGATATGCATATGTTTGGGTGTATGGCTAAATGTATCATGATCTTTTTTTATTAAACAAAGATTAGTGGTACCAAAATAGTAGAGAAATAGAGTGGGGGATGTAAAAGATATGTAGTGAAGGTTTCAGAATCGAAAAAAAAAAACATATTAAAAGTGAATAAACGAAAGGTTGAAAGTGGCATATGACAAAGTTAAAATGATCTAGATTAGAACTGTAAGTTAGTGAAAGGAAATTTTGCTGGAATTGTATCTGAGATGTATAACTAAAGGATTGTTGGACGCAGCATGAGGAAGGGTAGTGAATGGAGGAATAAAACACTGAAGATGAAATCGTAGAAAAGTATGAGATATACAGAGAGAAAAATGTAGGAGTAAAACCGGATTTATCACAGGTAAAGAGGGGCTGACTGGAGATTGGCCAGGGATTGGGTCATTCATATGAAGAGAATAAGAAGTAGTTTCGGAAAGAAGTGAGGGAGTAAGGAAGGATGTGCTGAGATGTGGGGACAGTGAAAGATGAAAAGTGAAGGTTTTTGGAAGGAGAGGAGGCAAAGAAAAGTTGGATTGAATATTTTGAATGTTTGTTGAATGTTAACAATAATGGGGAGGTATACAAAATTGATGTTGCATATGTTACGGTGGCTGTGATGGGAGATAAGATTGAGATATATTACAAGGGAGGAAGGTAAGAGAGCACTAGATGAAACAAAAGAAGGAAAAAAGCACCTAGTATAGATGGTGTAAATGCCGAGATGTTAAAGGAAGGTGTGACTGTACTAGAATGTTTGGTGAGATTGCTTGGTAAATGTTATGTTGTTAATAGTACCAGTGGACTGGGATAGTGCGTGTATAGTTCTGCTATACAATGGTAAGGAAGATGTGCTTCGGTGTTGTAATGAAAAGGGTATTATATTGATGAGTGGAGTTGGAAAAGTGTATGTGTAAGTGATAAATAATAGAATGAGGATAAAACAGAAAATACAATCTTAAAAGTGCAAGGTAGTTTTAGAAAAGGTGGGGCAAATATGAATGAAATTTTTGCAGTTGGGCAGATATATGAGAAATATTTAGCAAATAGATAGGAGTATGTTGTATTGATGGATCAGGAGAAATCTATCACATTGTTGATAGGAAAGCGATTTGGAATATTATTAGTTTATATGAAATTTGTGAAAGATTGTTGCAAGCAGTGATTAGTTTATACATAGGAAGAAGAGAATGTGTTAGGATAATGAATGAATGGTTTTCATTGGCAGTGGGGCTAAGAGAGAGAGATGTATGATGTAACCATGAATGTTCAATTTGTTTGTTGAGGAGGTTGTGAGAGAGTTGAATGCTCGAGTGCTTGACCGAGGATTAAAACTGATATATGATAGTGTTCATGAGTGGGTGGTGAATCAGTAGTAGTTTGTGAATGATAGTGTATTGGTTTCAGACTTAGGGGAAAACCTGTGTCGATTAGAGGCAGAATTTTGGATGGTGTGTGAGAGAAGGATGTTCTAAGATAATGTGGATAAAAATAAGGGTATGAAATGGACAAGAATGGAAGGTGGTGCTATATTGAATGTCATGCTAAATGTAGTTACTTGATGGTGTAGCTCAGTTTAAGGACTTGGATTATTTTCTTGCTGCAAATGATAGAGTAGAAGATGTACACCAGAGAGTGAATGAAGGATATAAAGTATTGTGGGAAGTGATGGGAGTAGTAAAGAATAACGGTTTAAGAATGAATGCAAAGAGAATTTTGTATAAGAAAGTGTTTGCTCCAACTGTGATGTATGGATAAGCGTTGTCTGAAATAAAAGTAGCAGAGATAAAGAAATTGAGTACGTTCGAGAGGAAATTTTAGAGGGGTTTATGGCTGATGTATCACGATTAGATAGGGTTAGGAACAAAGTATTGAGGTAGAGAACGGGTATAAGAAATGGATTAGCAGCTAGAGTTATATATATATATATATATATATATATATATTTGACCATCAAGAGAGAATGGAAAATATCCGTCTGCTGAAGGGGGTGTTAAATCTAAGAGTTGAAGGGAGAAGTGCAAGAGAAAGGCCAAGGTTTAGGTGTATGGTTAACGTGAAGAAAGCTCTAGGTCAGGGATTCCTAACCCTAGGGTAGCGACCCCGGTTAGGGTTGGCAAGCAAGTTTCTTGAGGCCCCGAAGAGTGCTAGGAAAATTCGGTGCCTAAAAATTCTTTATTTTTTTTTACTTTGAGGGCTAATTTTCCGGTCCCATACAGCAGGGGAACCCTACTCTCTATAGGACCTCCCCTCTCGTTCTGCCTTGTTCGATCAGAGTATCTAACGTTTCATATCGCTTATTGTTCATTTACTGTTAAATTGTCACTGTTGTATGACTGTTGAAATAAGAAAGTCTTCAGTTCCCTCTTGAAAGCCTTAATGTCTTTAATCATTCGGATGCTTCATGGGAGCTTATTGTATAGTCTCGGGGCCGCATATTTGAAGTCTCTGGAGCCTAAAGTAGACATATATATTTAAGCCCCAACAGTTTGAAGGCATCTGTAACTATTCTTGTGTTGACAAGAATTCTTGACTGTGCAAACTGTAGTAATTCTCTTTAGTATTTTGGACTACCGGTTCTGATAACTCGTTTGGTTATTGTACATATTTTAAATTCAATTCACGTTTTTATCGGCAGCCGGTGTAAATAAATTAGTATAGGGGTGATCCTTTCTGTAGATGGGACACCTTTTTTCAGTCTTGCTTCTCTGTTTATTATGTTTTGTAATTTCTTAAGTTGCACTATTGCTAAATTGTAATAGATAGAGTTGTAGTAGTCAATACTGGTAATAACACAGTTTATCACAAGTTTCTTTACAGAATTTTGGCCAGGTACTTTTTCATAAACGAATTATTTCTTAGATGATAACCAGCAGGTTTTATTACATATTTTATTTAGGCATTTACACCTAGATCTCGAACTTTACTAGATATCGGAACTGAGGCATTATTTATGTTCATTTGAATATTGCCCAAGTTTCTCACGCTGTTTCTCTTACCCACCACCATGAATTCACTTTTGTTCTAATTTAATTTTAGTTGTTTCAATGTCATTCATTCTCTAACACTATCAAGGATGGTTTAGAGTTTCAGTAGGGTCATCTATATCATTTATGGAGAAGTAAAATTGGGTGTCATCCGCAAATAGTTTGAGCTTCACACCATACCTTTGTAGGATTTTCGATAGACCAATAGTATAGACGCAGAGTAAGATTAGGCCAAGTACTCTCCCCTTGGGTACCCCTCTGTTTAAGGGTTTATATGGTGAATAGTAGTTTCCAATTTGTACACAGTAATTTCTACCAACCAAGTATTCTTTTATTATTATCAATATTATTATTATTAAATGCTAAGCTACATCCTTAGTTGGAGAAGCAGGATGCTATAAGCCCAGGGCCCCAACAGAGAAAATAGCCCAGTGAGGAAAGGAAACAAGGAACAATAGAATATTTTAAGAACAATAACATTGAAATAAATATTTTCCCTATAAACTATATAAACTTTATTCGAAAGCTTGATCTTCAACGCCGATGAACCGTAGATCATTTAGTAGCAGTTCATGCAACTGTATCAAAAGCATCACTAAGGTCGAGCAATATCAAAATACCACATTTATTTTCATCCATCATTTCCAGCATATCATTTACAACAGAGCAGATGGCCGTCTCCGTAGAGTATAGCTTCATGTAAGCAAATTGGTTGTCAGGCAAAGCTTCTATTTCTTCTAAGTGACTGACTAGTTCTTTAAGAAATATGTATTCAAGCACTTTTGAAACAAAGGATAGATTCGAAATAGGTCTATATGAGCTTAATTCCTGGTAGTCTAGTGCATTTTCAGAACTGGTGTGACTATAGCCATTTTTTTCAGATTTCGGAAACTTATTGTACATTTATCAAAGCTTGCATTCGCTATTCCATTAATATTTCGGCTAGACTAGAAACATTTTTCTCTCTAATTTCTTCAGATATTAGCATAGGATCGATCGTGCAGTTTGTTTTCTTTGTTCTCTTGATAATTCTGGTGATGTCATCTTGTGTTATGTTGTTAAATCGTAATTTTTTGTCTGTGTGCTTGGTGTATCATTAATTTGATGTTGAGCATTTACGAATGACCTGGTTATATTTTCAATTTGGTTTTAAAGAATTAGAAAATTATTAAGTTCCTAGCCACTGTATCCACCAGGTAGCTTCTTTCCTTTCACATTTCCCATTATACCATTCAAGAGACGATATAATTATTTATGTATGGTGCTGCTTCGAGGATCTTTCTTCTATACTATACATTTTTTCCTTCTTAGTAGGTAGTTATATTGATACTCAGCGTTTTCTATTCTACCCAAGTACTTTCAGTTTTTAACCTATTCCACTTTCTTTCTTTACGTCATTTTTCCCTCTTTTTTTCAATATAGTTTCTCCATCAAACCAAGGAGATTGGTCCTTTACAGTAATACTCTTTTCCATCGGTGGGCACATGGTATCATATTCACTTTTACTCACTTTATCATAAGTGGTCGTAAGACAGTTAACACAATTAGCCCCAACAGACGTTGGTTATCATGATCACAGGGAATGTTGATAACATCATTTTTTTTTCTTTGTAACTTCTTCAATAATTCCGGTAGAAGAAATAATTTTATTCATGTCTAAAGTTTATTTTCTTTACTAATGTCTAAAGTTTATTTTCTTTACTAATGTCTAAAGTTTAACTAATGTCTAAAGTTTATTTTCTTTACTAATGTCTAAAGTTTATTTTCTTTACTAATGTCTAAAGTTTATTTTCTTTACTAATATATGTTTCTGTAGCGGTAGACTGAACTTAATATTTTTGTGTACTGGGGAGATAGTACATTTCTCTTCCTCTTTCATATCAGAGACAATATTATTCATGACATCACTTAGAACTAAGTCCTACGTATGCCTAGTTACAGGAGTTGTACAGTCGATATTATTCACTAGTCGATATAATTCTAATAGCTCACTAAATACCAAAGCGTCAGGATTTGATGCATCATCCAACCAAAATTGAAGTCTCCACAGATAACTAATTAGTTTTTCTCCATGATGATCATCTCAATGAGAGCACCGAATTCTTCAAAAAAGATACCAGTGTTTGTTCACGGAGGTTTTTAGATTTTTACAAAAGATTTTTTTTTCTGCTAAAGCTTATTTCTATATATTCAAAGCTTGTCATAATAATTCTTTTCAACATTTTGAGATTTGATTAACTTTATAAATAAAGAGTCCGACACCCCCACCAGACCTACCCTCTCTGTGTATGTGAAAGGTGTTTGGGGGGGGGGGGAGTCATTTCAGTGATTTTTACCTTATCCAAGTTATTTAACCATGTTTCAGATAATGCTACTGTGTCCAAATATTTCTCGTTAGTCAATACTCGAATTTGAATAGTGCTATTAACTACAGATTGAATATTCACATAGCCACAGTTTACGACATACTTAGTAACTATGATCAGTATTTTCTGCAAATCTTTTGATGTCCAAGTCATAAGATTTGTATTCTCTAGAATTTACTATTTGGTCAATTGGTTTATTTAATTTTGTGCAGTTTATACACTTTGACACTTGCAAATTGCACTCCTTGGTGGAATGTTTTACTAAACATTTCCCGCAAACTTTATCATTATTCTTAGACTTGCAATCTATTTCAAGATGTCCATACCTCTGACAGCGGTAGCAAGTGATCACGTGGTACCTATCCCGTATGTTATAAGTACCCCGTCGTAACGAAACTTTTTCCCCATTATCATGAATAGCCCTCCGATCTTCAGGATCACATTTCAGTACATAGTAGGTAGTTCCTCCCGAAGAATTTTTCTTAATGACTACACTTATGTTCTCTTCTATATTTTGGATCTGGTCCGGGAAGCGATTTCTTTGAATTAAAGTATTTACTATATCTTCTTCCCATTTTACACATTGCATATCATTATTTTTGGTTTTAGATTTTAAATTTTTTTTCGTTTCAGTGTCAGCCACCAAAGTCTGAATTTTGTTTGCTGCCTCTTCTCTGTTCATTTTGTTTGCAAAATTTAGAACAACATTTCCAATCGTAATTGACCTCGTGTTAAGTATAGGAATGTCTTTAATTGCCTGTTCAACCTCGTGTTTTCCTTCAGTATTTATGTTGTTGTTTTTGATGATTTAATTATTAACTGATTTTTTTCCTTAACTTTGTCCGCAAATGTCGTTTTCTCCGGTTTTGGGTCCATCAATGTTTGAAGGGTTGCCTTAATTGATTCCATATTTATGGCAATAATGTCAACTTTCTCAGTGAGGTCAGTAGTCTACGTGGAATTTGCTGTGTGTGCGCTAAGGTCCACATGTTTGTTTTCCAAGTCATCTATTTTCGCGTATTGTTCTTTCAAGACCAATTTTCTCATATTCATATTTTCCTTTAATCTTGATATTATTAATTTGTCTTGTCTGGCTTCACCTACACAGTGTGGGCATAACCAATCTATAGCTTATTCCGCTCATCATCAGTGATGCCCATCACTATATACAAACATTTCTTATGGTTAAATGAATTACATTCACATCCTATGGATTTTTTCAGGTCTCCATCAGTGGTTTTACATATGAGGCAGAAAGGGTTATGGGCAGACATAGAGTACTGTTTCTTATCACTTAGGTATCTCCATAAGATTAACTAATATCTTTTCAATAATATCCTAAGCTGAGATACAGAAAGCTATAACACGACTCAGGGCGAGTGTTTAACACATCCACACTCAAGCGAGACATACACTGTACTCTGCCTCCAAAGATGAAGACTTCTTTTTTTGGTGAATCTAAGGACTTGTAGTGTATGCAAGCATATCATTCGTTCTTTTGCTTTGTACTAGTGTCCACCTCAGTGTCAAGCATAGTAAGCTTGGAACAATCTCTTTGATTTCATTTTGTGACGAGATTTAGGATACTCATTATTTGTATTATTTGAGGAGAGTCCGATGCCATTCCTAAGCAGAGAAGGAAATAGGTGGGAATGTTATTTGATTGGGGATCAACTTTGCACTGTACTAATAACAATAAACACTTGTGTGTGATCTGTGTGGCCACGTCTTAATACCAATGGAGAAGAATTTGCAAATAGGGAAAAGTATTTTTGTTATCTTTTCTTACTTATCTACCAATTCCTCTTACTCTTCTTTGGATAATTCTTCACAGAAGTAAGAAAAAGCAGTACTGTAGTCGTATCAACCATTCAGTAGGCTTATTGTCCGATGCTCCTAGGGGATTCCAGTGTTATTTCTCATCTTTCATGAAGGAATGCTGGAGCTCACCTAATGACTGTTGCCTTAGGGTTCAGTCTAGTAAGCATTGTTCCTATAGTCATCATTCCTGTTGTGACACAAGAGGAACACCTTCACCATTAGGAAACTGCTGTCCCTCTTCAAGAGTGAGCAACGTTTCTTATCCATTGACTGGAAACTTTCGTTGATTTGGTGGTTAAGAACCCATTTTGTCTATTTTCTCTTAGATTGGAGGCTGAAATATTAGATTATATTTTAAATCTATTTATCTTCGATAGTCATCATAACTTCCACATGCAAGATGATAACAAGTATGGTATGATTAAAATTCTAATCCACAGAGGGATGGCAATTGCAGAAAGCAGATCATTGAATGTTTCTTGTTTTAGAGAAGGCATATACATATAGGCAGCTTTGAGAAAGAAAACCAATATGAATGCTTAGGGTTGTTCGTAGAAATAATGAGAAGTCAAAAAGATTTATATGGGTATTTCAACACACACTGACATGTAATGCTTTCTTACAATTTTTTTTTTTTCACTCAAATACCTTATGTGATATTTTGAGTTACATATATACTTTGTTCACTCATATCTCAAACTCTAGTATTTCTAAGACATTATTTTCATAGTTATTAACTGAAAGAGGAATTATACCATTCATATACCGATTGCATTTCTTATAAATCTCCTAATTGCAACCAATGCTTAAAGATATCCAGAGGGAGTGTTGTGCTGTAGATGTTATCTAATTTTGCATAGAGACTTTGCCTATAAGCCATACATATTGTTATATGTTTTCTTATTCAATTATTGATTACTTCCTAATTTTATGAAAGCTGTAATTAATATTACAATAATCGTTTTGGTCAGTCATTAGATGGTAGAATAAGTGTGATTCAATTTGTAATAGGAGTAATAATGATAAATGTGTAAATGTATGTGAATCTTCAAGATGATTCTATTAATATTGGAAATAAAGTCATTAATGTGAATTATATAATTAATTTTCTAGGAGAATTTTGTATGTTATGAAGTAGTATGAAGGGCCAGAGATTGTATTCAATACTAAATAACTATTTCATTTAAGGTTATTAGATCAAAAAGCCAATATGAGAAGAAAAGGAATCGAGTAACAAAGAAGACCTTATTATACAGATGAAGAGGATCCAACTAAAAAGTCTTTTCCATTACAATGAAAAACAGCAACAACTCTACATTTTGTTTGTGTGGACTACCAACGTTTGACCCGTACCACTGGTCTTCATTCCAGATTTAAGTAAACTCACCTTATTAATATAATATCTATGGTTGCAGGTCTTCTTTTCCTTTTCTTTAAATTTTATACCTTTTTTTTTATTTCATATGGCTAAGGAGCATTTTAGTCTGTCAATATCTCATAGGATTGTCTCACCTTGGGAATATATTAATTAATTGCTCCTATTTTGCCGAAATTATCATATATTTTTCTTTTATTTTTATATTTTTACGAAACTCCCGTGGTATTCATAACGTTTTTTTGTCTGGAGCCTAAGTTTATAAAAAAACTACCCATGATATAAAAAAAAAACTTTTTTCACAATAGACACATATCTCTAAAAAGTAATGAAACCTTAATCGTTAATTGTAAAAAGTGATATTGTAAAGTTCCACAATCTCTTTCAATTTTTAGTCTCTATGTTTTGTTGGTTTGACAGACTTTCTCCTCCAGAGTCTTGGGTGTTATTGTGTGTTTTGGGTTTTCATCCTCTAGATTTTTTAACAATTACTGCAAGGGTTTTTTAAGTGAATAGTTTCAGGCTGATATATTTCACCATTAACTTTGCATTTTGTTTGAAATAATATTGTGATTTAAATAACTGTTGTGAGGAGTTTGAAAGCTCCACTGTTCCTATACTTGAAAATTATATTTCAATGGTTGGCGACCAAATTCTAAATTCTAATCATAAATTTAATATTTTCAATTCAGCGGGAATTAGGAGGAGATTATGCCAGTTATTTCCATTGAGGATGATGGGGATGATGACATTCCATCATCATTTACTAATACTACACTTAACCAACCAGGTTTGATATTGGTGAACTTTAAGAATTCTTAAATTCTTTAGCATGTTTCATCTTAAATCTCAAAAGGCCTTTGGTAATTGTCATCTTGCCTGCCGGTTACTAACCCTTTATTGACTTTCTTAGTTGGGTGTAGCAGTAATAGTGTTTCATCCAGTAAGTGTTCTGGATATTTGTTGCCCCTTATAGAGTCAAGATCCTCACACAGACCTCTAGATTATTTAATTATTCAAGACCCATCTGCTATTAACTGTTTACACTCTTGCTATATTAGTGGTTCTTTTAGATAACAGATTAAAAGGCAGACGATCGTTTTGGGAGTGTGGATCATAATATCCCTCCACTTGCTAAAGCACTCTTAAGCATCCTTTTATTTCATATGTTGATAGCTTGTTATTTTGTAGATGCCCAGAGAATTTAATGTTGCAGACGAAGTTTTACCTGAAGATGTTCAGTTACCTTATATTATAGATGTTGTGAGCCTTGTTCACTTGCAAGCTCAGCCACTCGTTCCTTCTTAGTAAGTATTTGAAGGTTAAATATAGTCGCAAGTACTTCTATATCTAAAACGACTTCCTTTTTATAGAAATGCAAAACAGGACCTATCCCAGCTGTATGGAAACGGAAAAGCCAGTAAGTACATCTTTTTGTACATATAAATTAGGACCAAGAAAATTAGATGAAAACTTCTAATTTGGCGAAAAATCTCCCTTTCAAACGCTATGTAATATCATTGCAAAAAAAATACTAAATTTGTTGCTCTAAGTAATTTCTGACGCTGCCTATTCCTCTAAGTTTTTAGAATATTTACTGAAATGACTATTGATATGAGTTTGCTCTGAAAATTTCTTAGGTATATAACCGATAAATTTTTGTCACATAAGGAGAAAAGTTTTGGTAATTCTGTGTCTGGTTTACTTTCTAACCTTTTTTTATGACTCGGTAACATTCTGATTTGCTAAAGATTTACAGTGTTGGTAATAATCTATGAAGTGTTTTCCAAATACCTCGTTTGCAATAATATGTTTATGGCTATTGCTAGTTTTTTCTTTAGAAGAGAAATCTAGAGGCCATCAAGCTTTTAATATAAAATTTAGTTAACTGACATCTTCAGTTAAAGCTAATGAAGATAGAGATGCTAAGGCTAGGACAGATTTTGTGTGCTTGTGATTTAGAAAATAGAAAAGATATATTCCTCAATGATGGTCAAAGTTTATTGGGCACATAAGCATTAATTAAAATTCCCCATCTTATGGGGCATATTTTAGATGTAGAGTAAATTTATATCATTGCTCAATTGAATATTACGACTCAAATGATAGTTTTGAGGTATTTTTCTAGGAATACCTAAAATTCCTTTTTAAGCCAAAAGCATCAGTCTCCTTACATTTGGCCCCTAATGAACCAGTGGTAAAATGATAGAATTACGCTCTAATACCCAAATTTTCCGGTGTGTTTGCCTACTGTCTTCCCCAAAAGAATTACAGTAGGATCATCCTAATCCCTGATTGATATATGTAACTAAAGAAAGTTACTGGATTCCTCTAACCTATAATCCTCGCTAGCAAAAGGAAGCATTTTGTATTGGTGTCATCTTACATATACAGCAAAGGCTTAGATTTTGCAATAATAAATCAAGAACCTTTAGCAAAAGAGGTCTCAAACTGTACTCTGTGGAGGATTTTCAGAAGATTACTCGTAGCCCCTAAGTTTATAGGTGTAGGAGACCACTTGGTCTTACTTGTCTCTCTGTCACAAAGTTTACAGTTCTCACAAAGTATTTAATGGAAACACCCTCGACTGTTTTGATGGTGATACAGAAAAAAATCCTATTTCTGTCATGAATAAGAGTCATTTCCATAGTTCTTGCTTTTTTTTCTCATGATTCTCCGAACTAGAAACCCTACACTAACTCATTTCCTTAATAATCTATGTCCTCGAGATTATGTTCCTTACCATAATCATCATTTCCATGATAGATAAATGTTTCAAGTCAGCCTTTACATTTTTGAGAGTGAGGTGAGATGAATTCTAATGCTTGTCTCAACTCTTCAGGTCCATGTCTCCATCTGTGCCCTTTTTCCAACTTGCAAATCCCACATTCACTCCTCCAACTCTTCTAACCCATATCAACTACTCAAAGCTATGTCAATCTTTAGTTCTAACTATATTTCCCACCCTCTTTGTGACACGATTTCAAGATTACCCTCCTTTAACTTGCCACTGCCCTTTTTTTCATCTGCATAGTGCAAACCAAACCTGATTTATCTTGTGATTTCCCAGTCTATGTATCATTCAACGGGCAGCTTTACTATTTCTTACTGCCAAAATCCTGCTTCTTGCTTCCTAGTCAAATATGTCACCAAAGTATCACATGTCCTACCTTTATGATTTCCATCCCCTCTCTCACAATAACATGGCCATGCTTTCTTTCACGTTTCTTACCCTTTTGCCTTTGAAATACAATACAGACATAAAAAGAATCTCACCAATTGTGGATATTTGATAGCTAGTTCAAAGCTAAGTCATATATACGACTAAGTCACATTTTTATTTGAGAATTTTCTTTTCTTTCTGTTTCAATCATAATACATACAATTTGATACTACTCGAATATAAACCTTAGTACTTTATTATGAATATGGAAATCTGCCGTTATAATCAATACTATGTCACTTGTACCCTTTATAGTAACCAGATAACACAGAGTCCCCAATCGTCTGTTTTGATTTTGTGCCATCCTTTTAGATATATTGGTTGGCAGATCAGTGTGTGCAGGGGATATTGATGAAGAAGTGAGGTTTTAGTGTTTATTCTTGATAACTGTAACTGGTGATAGTTGTCTGAGCAATCTGCTAATACCCACATTCTTTCATCTGTTTGACCGAATAAAACTATTTCATTTAATTTCATTTTAAAAACCCCTAATGCATCATATATTGACCAATGATACTAAATCAATACCTCAGATAGAGAAACGTGGTAATATTATAAAGTTCTGAAAGCATACACATATTTCCTTGATTTACTTGTCTTCGTTTGATAGTTTTACGAAAATGTCAATTGGAAGCTTTAGAGAGATTTTATCACTTTGCTTCAGTTACAAAAGCAAAGGTTGAACACTGATGATTGTTTGAAAAGAAAAATTGGTGCTTCTTTCAAGAATTTTCCCACTCCCTTGAAATTTTGTGCTAAGCTGTTTGACTAACTCAATTGTTATTGAATTAGCTGGTAAGGTTGCTTTAACAAATAAGCCAGATAAATTTCATATAATGAAAATAGCTTCGGAAATTAAAAGTGAGGAGTGGGATGGGGAATGTCTCGTCCCTAAGGTGCTGTTGTGTTGTTGTTGGAGTATTATAGCAACACAACAGCACCTTAGGGACTCAAAACCTTACAAAAGTATCGATCATAAACTGCTGCATGCTGATGGAACTATGCAGTTATATGTTAATAACTCGCTTTGCTATATCTAACAAAAAATAAATAAATCCTTTAGAATAAGGCTTATTAAACAATAGCATACAAACAAAGTCTCACTCAGACAAGTCAATAAATTAAGAAATAAATAATTATTGAAGCCTTAGAAATAAAATGAATGAAGAAAAAAATAAAATTAAAGACAGAAAGGTCTTGAATTTGCCAGAACTGCAATCCTTATGTAACAAAGTTATTCATGAAGTACAGAATAAACTTTTCCAGTAAGAGGAAGGACACTCTTCAACTACTGTACTCACTCAGAGTAATTAGGTGGCAGCCATAAAACAAAATAACTTTTGGCTATGAACAAATCTGTTATAGTTACTGCAAAATGACCGACAGTCAGCAATATCAAGTAATCATTATGGAAGTTTGGAAGGCGTTCTTGCCATCCTACATAAATAAGTGTCAGTTAATTCTACACGGTCAGAAGGAAGATAGCATAGCACAAGCTCACAACTTTACTCTACTATACATCCAATTGTTTTAGAAAAAGCTCTGACAGATGTTTATGGGTATAATTTTCTTTCAAATACTGTATGATGAATGGGAAGGCATCCTTTTTAAGGTCCTTAGGCGTATTTTCCTTGAAAATTCTACTGTAAAAATATTGATTTCTTCCCATATACATTGATGCTTTGACTACCACATACAAACGTGGCTGCAGTGAAAAAAAAAAAAAATTGAGCGTCAGAAGACAGCTTACTATCAAAACTAGATATTAACCATTAATGAAATGTCTGAACAGCTCATTACTAGTTCATATGCCAGGGTTGCTGGGAATATATGCTAACACTTATGACAATGTATGATATGTTAAACCAGGAAAAGGAGAATGTGCTTGAGGAATGTGGTTGTTATATAAAGCCTATATGAAATCATCGTATATTCTTGATAATATCCCCTCTGCTGAAAGACTGCGACTTTTGAACCTCAATCTCTCTGCATTACACAATATGTTACCATAATTGGCAGCTACAGTTCATGATTTTTATTGAGGAGGACATTTCTTTATTTTGCGTAAATGTCAGAAATTCGTTCTGTACTGCCATTTTGGTTTACAAAACTTTTACACACTGTTCACTGTAGCCAAAGAATCTTCCAAAAAGGAGAATAAAAAGTGTCCTAACAAAGGCTTCAATGCTGAACAAATTTATCTTTTTAAGAATTTAACGAAATAAACTGCTATATAATAAGAAGATATCCAAGTGTTTTAAGTAAGCGTGATGCCAAAAAATTTCAAAGCAAGTGTTGATGCCAACTATCTTATTGTCTTAATGAAATCCTTGTTGGTGTTCACAGACAAATAATTGTAATTAATTATGACCCTGATGTCCCTGTTCTTTGCAAACACGTTTTGTCATCATAGTCCGTAAACCAAAGAATGTACCTTTAAAGATGCCCCATTTGTAGTGTGCACATAGCACAAACAGCATGTCTTTTAAATTTCCATTCCTTTGAGCCTTGATTGGATGTGATATATCACCACTCTTATTCACTGAAGGCGAAGCAGTTTTTATGAAAAGGTAAAGTGAGTTTCAGCAGTGTGCAAAGGTCTTCTGCTAGATTGATTCAGCAAAGGAATGAATCCTATCATCTGGGGAGGAGGCTCTAGTTATAGGAGAGGATCTTAACTCATTTTGTTGCCTTCAAATAGCATGGAAGCTTCATTCAATATTTAGCCTCAAACATCAGCTGCTGAGAGTTCTACTGACTTCATTTTCCATAAACCGTAAAAGGATGATGCGGTTATAATTGTCTACAACTGGTGGACAGCTCTAAAGTGCCATGAAATTGCAAGATTGGTAGGCTATGGCAACACATAACCTTCACAAGTTGATCCAGTGTAACCACAAAATGGCTTGAATATATCAATGTATACATGAAATGAACAGATGTGTAAGGGCTTAGAAAACCGTGTAGTGTTTTGTGGTACATCCTTAGAGGATTCTGATCAGTCCATGTTTTAGGATGAGAAATTCTATATACTCAGGTTTTATATATAAACAAAATTGTCTTTAAATGCATCAATGTCATTTATAGATAACATATTACAAAGATAAGTGAGAAAATAAGGATGCAGTATTCTTCAAATATGTAAAAAAAGGGAAATTCTTATTATTTTAGTTATTTTGTTTTATTTATTCTTAGCCTTCTGAAGGTCTCCTAATGCAGTCACATGAAGTTTCACTCTAATTTCAGAAGACATTTATTAAAACCTTCTTTGTCATAAAAATGATTCGAAACTCTGTCTTCATTCAAAGTCTACAAAGACTTTTTACCGAACCAACAAATCAAGATTTCTATTTTCTGCTTCGTTTTCACCAAAGATGAAGAAGTTACATGAAAATAACTGTCCTTATCTGCAGCTCTGGCTGTAAGATTTCTTATCTTGATGCTGGTCCTCCTCACTCCCCCCCCCCCACCACTCACCCTTATCAACGATCCCTCAGCCCATGTGGCACTATACTCGGCGTTGGAGATAACAGATAGCGGTTAGAGCAAAGCTCACTCGTCTCTTCTATAAGACACAAAGTTAACAATAACAAGACAGGAAATATTAGATTATCTTTCTCACTAATGTTTTAATCGAAGCGTACTGTTTATGGCAACAAGTAGATTGAGAATTACATATACAAGTGGCATTCATTACTAAGCCAAGTGATAAGGGCGTCTGATTGCCTTATCTGGCGGGAGAGATAAAGTCCGTGGTAGAGAGGATGTTGCAATGCTCTCACTCCTAGATAGAATTTAGTATCAAAAGCTTGTTCGTTTTAAGGTGCTTGGATTCACTTTTCATTTCAGAAGCTGAACATTATTAAGGGACATTTAAAAAAAAACCGATGGATCAGAAGTAGATAAACGTCAGAATAAACATATATATTGGACGGAAAAAAGAGATCAACAAGAATAAAAGAACATTAAGTGAAGTGCATAAGAGCTTGAAGATAACACTTGGGCATCAAAGGTCGATTGAGAGGTGAGTTCAATGTTAAAATTCCAATTCATTGATATATCATAATTTGAAAAAAAAAATGTTGAATCTATGTGAATTTTCTTTATTAATGAATTTCATTCAATTATGCCATATATATATAATATATATGTATATATATATATATATATATATATATATATATATATATATATATATATATATAAAATATATGTATATATATATATATATATATATATATATATATATATATATATATATATATATATATATATATATATATATATATATATATATATGTGTGTGTGTGTGGGTATGTATGTGTATGTGTGTGTATTTTGTGTGTGTGTGTTTGTGTGCGTGTATTCAATTCACTAATGGTCATGTGAAAACGCTTAGCTGGTATTTCTTTTTGTATGAATTGTTAGTTATTGTAAATTTTATTAGGCTGGTATTTCTTTGTGTTCAAATTGTTTACTATTTATAGTCAAAGATTTGTTCCTACTCAAATACATACTTCAATAGGAGTATGACTTCAGCAATCCCGAATGTCCATTCAGAGTTGTTGGCATGTGGAAGTAAGGCTCTGCTCACTAGCCACTTAGAGCAACCCTTACTTTGACTCAGTCATCTGGAAGTCGGCTGTCCATGTTGTAAACGCAATGTTGTCAGAATTGCTGTACACAATTAGTAAGTAGAAGATGAGCCAATGTAGGTATTATTATTATTATTATTATTATTATTATTATTATTATTATTATTATTATTATTATTATTATTATTATTATCAATAAAAAACACTAATACCATTCTTGGAAAAGCAAAAATCTCCCACAGATAAAGTAGAAAAATAAAATTGAGGGTTCCTTCAAGTAAGATAACTCAAACCCAAAAGGTTTTAGCACCAGAGTACAGAGGCTATGGCCAAGGCCGTCTCTTTGGGGGAAAGAAAGGTCCCACCTGGTACGAGTAGTGCTTTCACACAGCTACTATAAGATGTGAGTAAAGGGGTCTCGCTCGATTTCTTCACAGTTTTCTGCTGTTATTCAAGAAGATTTGACTGTTTTTGGAATCCAGGCTAATCCTTTTTATGTGTTGTGAGCCAGACTGCAAAGGAAATTAACGAACTGAACCGAAAGTGAGTGTTTTCATTTCCAAATGCTGATGAAGAAAAAGCCTAGTTATTGCCGCTATCAAGAGAGCCTGATATGTTCCTAACATATAATAGTAGGGGAAATACTATATTTATTGTTGTAATAATTATAATTGCATTTTATTGTTCACATCGTATTGGTTATGGAATATCTGCCTTTTATATAATGATGAAAAGATGACTAAACTATTTAAAAAACTAGTTTGTTATCCACACTTTTTTCCCTTGCTACTTAATAGTTCATTCTCTCTCCGAGTTTTTCTCTTTTAATTCTTGCTTCTTCATTTTTCGGTTGTCTCTCTCTCTCTCTCTCTCTCTCTCTCTCTCTCTCTCTCTCTCTCTCTCTCTCTCTCTCTCTCTCTCTCTCTCTCTCTCTCTCTCTCATTTTCATGAAAATACGTTTGGCACTTTATTATTGCATTTAAACACATTTCAGGTGTGCCAGTGACACTTCAGATACAATTATATTGAATCAAACATCCTTCTTCGATAGAACAATTCGTAAGAAAGTCATAGCTAAGAGAACTGTAAACAATAACAGTGAAAAATAAAGATAAATCGTCAAAAATTTCAAGTAAAGAATATGTAGAGGAACATCAAGTGAATTGCCGGAATTGTTTACCTTTTATTTATTCTTCAAAATTAAATTGTAAGAATCCTTCTGTGTTTTTTCGGTACGCAAGTGTAGTTTGGAATTAGTGGGTCCTTTAATTGGACTACTTCCATGGGTAACCTTTAGCTTGATTTTAATACTTTTTTCTCTGTCTAATTTTTCTTAGACTGATTATTCAAAGTCGTCCCTTTTTGGTGTGCATGATCTCCTGATTTTTCTATGAGGATTATCAGTGGTAGACTGTAAAAAGAAACAAAGTGTGTATGCATAGTGAGTACGTGCGTGAGAGAAAGAAAGATTATGAAGGTCATAACCAAACTCATTCCTTATCCGTTTACATATCAATTGACCTACGCAAGCTGACTTCTTCCTCTACTGACCAGGCCTGTATTCGAGACGGCCTTGCTATGACACAGCCAGGGATTAAAATTAAGCATAAGACTATTTATTACCTTAGATACTGCTGCTTTTTAACTTAGATTACCTTAAAACTTTTCAAAATTCTTTAGATTTGAAGCTAGTTATCCGAAATTAACGTAAACAAATATCATTAGATTTAAAAAAAAAATTGCTTCAAAACAATGCAAAATAACTCAAATTAATTTAATTACCTTAAAGGTTTAAATCCCTGGCCCTACCCAAGTATGGAAAACTATATTTTTATTTCCAAATGTACTTCTCCTCGAAGAGCTGATTATCATAGCAAAGTAGTCTGCTCTCCCCTTTTCAAGTGGAAAGTTGGAACTGATCATTATAAAGCAATGGTTAACCCCTTGACAGAAAACGAATTTTTCAATTATATTGATATTATCAAGTGTATAAGGAAAGACAAGAATATGTGGAAAATATGTCAGACAAATCAATGTATGTATTCGTAAAGAAAAAAAATACCCAAAACTAGGGAGGGATCTAATGTACTACTATCTAGCCAGTCAAAGTTCCCAATTACTCTATACCATTAGAATCTTAACAAACGTCTAGTGCCCTGGCCAACGTAATATCTGCAATATTGTAGTTGTCATAGAAACCTTCTTAGTTGTTTTATTTTCATAGACCACATTTTAGGTATTGTACTTAACCCTTACTCCTTAGAGTATCATTAAGTATGACGATGATGATGATGATGATGATGATGATAATGCATATTATTATTATTCTTCTCATTATAATAATAATAATAATAATAATAATAATAATAATAATAATAATAATAATAATAATAATAATAATAATAATAATTACTGTTATTATTATTATTATTATTATTATTATCATTTGAACTTCAACTGTGTTTGGAAAAGGAGAATCACGGGAGCCACAGGATTCAACCGGGAAAATAGCCTAGTGAAGAAAGGAAAAAAGAAAACAATACATATAATATACATAAGTAATGAGATGGATCTGTTATAACAAACAGATGATGAAGAAGGCAGCGTTGGATAGAACACTTCTGATTCATATACCTGAAGCTGATGAAAAGGTCGATGTGTCCATGAATTGATTCAGTGTGTTTGAAGTCAAAGATATCATAAGAAAACCTAGAGACATAAAGCACCTGGATACGATGGAATAACTACCGAGATGATACTCGTCTAAGATGAAGTGACTTCCAGACAACTTACAAGATTATTTTGCAGAATGTGGCATCTAGAGGTGTTAGAAGTGTTGGTTAAAATGGCAAAAACGTGAGACTTGACTGATTGCAATAAATACAGAGGCATAACACTTACGTCGGTTGTTATGAAAATATAGAGTACGCTTAACTGACAAAATTTTTATTTTTAGACATGAACAGCAACGCGTTGAATATCAAATGAGTTACCACTTGATAGCATAGTACTCCAAGGAAGTATGTTGTCACCTACGCTCTTTATCCTCCTCGTGGATTTTTTAATGCATAGAACAGTCGGATATGGTGAAGAAGGAGTGGACTGGATCGTTGATAGGAGTTTAGCAGACCTAAACTATGACGATGACGGTATCCTTCTTAGCAAAACGGCACAGGATTTGGAATGCTTGCATACAAGAATGCATGGAATATAACACGAGGTTCAGCTGAAGATAAATAGAAGAAAGACAGAGATGATAAGAACGGAGTATGCAATGGAAGATGAAATATCATTGGAAGGAAAAAGGATTAATGAGGTAGAATAATCTAAGTATTTAGGAAATATGATCTCCAATACAGGGTCTTTAGAATTAGAATTTAGTGAAAGATTGAAAAAAAAAAAACATCAGACAGTGGCTAGGTTAATTAAAATTTGGAAATTGAATTGCCTAGAATTACATTTAAAAATCAGATTATATATCAATTCAGTGAGACCTGTATTACTCTATAGACATGAATCATGGTATGAGAATGAAGCGATTTCTAATAGATTTAGTTGATTTCAGAAAAAAGCCTTCAAAAGGATATTCGAAAATAAATATCAGGACAGAATTAAAAATTAAACTGTAAGATAGATTACTGTGTGGAATATGTGGATGAGATCATGATGAGTGGTAGATGGAGGTGGTTTGGGCATGCTCTTGCTGTAGTACTCCCCAAGAGAGATTAGTTCACCAAACGTTCAGCTGGGCTCCACAAGGCACTAAAGGAGTAGACCAAGGCCTTCATGGATGAGGACTATGAAGCGTGAAGTAGGAGATGATGAATAAAGAGCTATTGACTTAAAAGCTCAGGATAGACATGACTAACAAAATCTAACAGAGGCCCCTTGCGTTAATAAGCATTTTAGGAGATGGTGAAGTAATGAGGAAAACATACAAGATATCTCAATATCATGAGAAACGGTAAAATTGCTCTGTCATATATAAATTCTAATATGAGACTTTTGGTTCAGCATAAATGAACTTACAAAATGTTTGGAGTCCTGGAGCTCTGGGGATGCAACTGTTGTATTACGAAGATCATTTAATAATCTGGTCAAAACTGTAAGAAAATACTATGCAGATTTTGCTTTTTGCTGAATAAGGCATGGATGTTACAGTGTTGTGTAGTCTCTATTAATAAGACATTGTCAATGCAAAGATTTCAGTTTTGAGGAACTACTTTCTTCAACCTCTACTTATAAACCTACTTGGAAGTGTTGTTTTAGTGATCAACTTCTTACTCCATAATTTCCCCAGAACTCGAATTTAACCTTAATCTTTATTAAGGAATTCAGCAGTTAGGAGTCTGTTGAAGAGCTGGAATTGATGAAAAAATAAGATTTTTTTGTTTTTAAATTTAAGTGAGGTTTTAGAGCCCTGATATCTTTGCTCAAATTGTTTTTATATTCTACAAGTGTTGAGATTTATTCCATTTCTTTTATTACTAAAGTTGCTGTCTTCAGCAAAGCAAGATTATCTTCGGATTTTTTTCAATGTACCATAGTTGGTAATGGCAAGTGTGCAAAGGGGGGACAACACCTCTTAACTATAAGAATAAAGTGACCTTTGTCTTTGGCCATAGTTTGAACACATGCAATTGGGCTACTATCTCTCTCTCTCTCTCTCTCTCTCTCTCTCTCTCTCTCTCTCTCTCTCTCTCTCTCTCTCTCTCTCTCTCTCTCTAAACTGTTTGATCTTTTTTTACTTTTGTTGTGAAACATGTTGTTATTTTTGGTGAATGATGAGGTTCGCATAGCGATAATTTTTCAGCCCTCTCTACAATGGTTGGGGGACTATAAGGCTTACCTCACCCTTACGGATATGACCAGTGTCGCTTGCCTACAACCAGCCACAGACGTCTCTCCTCATGAAGTGAATGTCCTTCATGTCCAACGCATTTGGCGCATACCCGTACCTGTATATTCTTCTATCACTAATGTTTATATTTTGCCCAAAAGGACCTGATGACCAAAGTCAATGCCCTTATGGACAACCACTTCACTACCTTCCAGACCACCATCAACGCCTTTACTCCTAATGAGGTGGACACCTACTCAACATCCACCAAAGATAACGTGAATGCAGAGGGTCACAGATCCCCACCAAGTGAAGTGCTAGAGTGGCAATAAAGATTCCCACCACCAAAAAATACCACAGCTCGCTTATGCCCCGACCTACGACCTCTCCAGTCACTTCCTGATGCTCATCGGCAGCAGCTATGTTACTACTACTCCAAATTCAGTGTTACTACGATGAGATTTGCGAATGGTTGTCAGTGGTAAAAAAATTGTATAAGTATGGCCTCGCTTGTGATGGTGGCCTACCCTGTCAATGATATTTTCTTTTTACTTAGCACAGGCACGGGAGTGTGAATTTTGGTAGACAAGTGTGCTTGCCATTCTTATCTGCCAACGCAGATTTTTACTTCTCAATGCCTCTCCAACCCAACCCCTCTGACCTCATTCTCCACACACCTATAGTTCCCAGTTCCTTTGAAACAGTAATTATCACCATAACAAGATGACGTGTCCCTCAGTGTTAGCCATTTTTAGAAGTCTGGCACCGGATAATTTGGCGTCGGTGTAGGAATTAGAGGCGCCTATGTATTCAGACAGAAAAGGAGCACTACCCCCTCCCAAACAGTGGATAGAGACCTCCTACTTACACAAAGTGAAGGTTTTTTTCCATGTACAGCCTACTAAAGGGGTATTATTAGGTGCCATTCCACCCAGAAGACATCCCCAAGACCACCATCCCCATCACCTTATATACATACACCTTCAATTACTCCTGTTTTCGCCTTTGTAATGCAGGGGCCTCTTTTCAACATCTTTAGGAAGGCATGTTAGGGGACCTCACCTTCTGTGTATGTTTCATGGACGACATACTTATGTTTACTTACTCTAAAGAGGATCACCTCCGTCATATATGCATCATACTTGACTGCCTACAACAGAACAGTCTTGTAGTACAGTATGACAATATACCTTTGGCGCTAACGAAGTATCGCTTTCAGGGCACCATATCACTTCTGAAGGAGTCTATCCCCCTCCTGAGAAAGTAGCTACAGTTCAGAACTTCCCCATCCCCTCGACCATCATAGCATTGCAAGAATTATTTTGCATGATCAGCTACTATCAACATTCACTGCCGGATATCACCGCCCTTCTTGCTCCCCTCTAGACCTCAGTCAAGTGCAAGCCGATATAACCTGACATGGGGTCCCCTCAAAAATCAGCCTTCTGTAATGCATAAAATGTCCTACCAACCTCTGCCGCTCTCATTTTTTATGTGCCATATGCTCATCTACTTTTCACCGATGCTAGCGACGTCCCTATTAGGTGAGTTATCAAACACTTGGTCCATGTCTCACCGCGCCCATTTGCCTTCTTCAGTAGGAAACGGTCCAAAGCAGAATACAGCTACTCTACCTGCATCCACGAATTGTTTTCGGTGCACTATTCTATCAGTTACTTTTGCCATTTCTTGGGAGGTACACCCCTCCTCGTTCTCCTGAACCAGAGGTCTCCGGTGCATGCCTTCATTCAACAGTCTGACGTCTGGTCCACCTGTCAACGTCGACATCTCTCTGCCAGGGTTGAATACAATTGTATCTTTCAGCACATCCCTGGGGAAATGAATCCTATGCCGATGCCCTGTCAAGAAACACATAAGCCGCCATTCACCTAGGATTTGATTTTAATGCTGTGGCAGAAGCCCAACGAAAAGATCCGGAGAACCTCGCATGTAGGATATCTTGCATATTCCTCAATTGGGAGGGCTTCCCTCCTGACGACTCCAATGTCACCCTCCTCTGTGATGTCAGTACTGGTAGACCTAGACCTTGAATACCTTCTCCCTTCCACTGATACTTTTTCATCTCATTCATGACCTTTCACATCCTTCGTGCCTTTCTATTATACAGCTGCTAAAGACAGAGTTCATTTGGCATGGAATTATTAGGTATGGTCACAATTGGGTCTATGACTCTGCTTCATGCCAAACCCCAAAAGTACATTGACACAAGGATTCAAGAGTGAGCACCTTTCCTTAATCTCAGCGGTGCTTTGCCCACATTCCCGTAGAGGTTTTAGGTCCCTTACCCAAATCACAAGAACCTCGTTACCTGTTTACCATCATCAACTGCTCCACTGGTTGTCCTGAAATCATTCCCATGAAAACTGTAACATCCGGCTACTGTATATATGCCTTACTCACTTGATGGATAGCGAGATTGGCTATTCCCAAGCATATTACTTCTAACACGGGTACAACCTTGAACTCTCAATTGTGTATATCATTAGTGAATTTCCTGAGTGTCACCTTTCATCAAAAAACCGCATATAACCCTGCAGCCAACAGTATGGTTGAACATTTTCACTGTACCCTCAAAGCAGCTTTGATGTTTCATATCAAGGACAGGTTTACGCAGCTTCCCTAGGTCCTCCTGGAATTATCAACTATTCCTAGAGATGACCTGGATGTCTCAGCAGCTGAAAAAGGGTATGGTAACTCGTTGGTTTTCCCGGCCGATTTTTTTCCGTCTGCAACACCCATCCACAATCTCCAGTGCCTACCTCACATTGTAGGAAAATATACTTTATGCTGCCCGATTTACAAGCCCCTTGCTAAGCAACACATACCGACAGATCTGCACTTACCAACGCAAATTTCCCTGTGCAGCAAAACCAGCAAGCCACCGTTAACGCCCCCTTACACGACCCTTTCTTCATGACTCGCCGTACGCAGAAAGAATTTCTCCTGAACATGCGTGCAAAGAAGACTGGGTCTTCATTGATTGCCTAAAACCTGCATATCTCCTGCCAGATGACCGCCTATAATACGCCTCTCAAGAGCATGGCACCCTATCTTGCACGTATGTCTCTTTTTTAGTGGGAAAAAAAAGAATCCGACAATGGCTAGGTTAAGTAAAATTTGGAAATCAAATTGCCCAGAATTACATATAAAAATCACTCTGTATATCAATTCAGTGATATTTCTGTTACTCTATAGACATGAGTCATGGTATGAAAATGAAGCTATTTCCAATAGATTTAGTTGATTTTGGAATAAAGCATTCAGAAGGATATTTGAAGTTAATAGTCAGGACAGGATTAAAGATGAAACTATAAAATAGATTACTGGGTGCCATATGTGGATGAGATCATGATGAGTGGTAGATGAAGATGGTTTGGGTCTCCTCTTACTGTAGTACTCCCCTAGAGATATTAGTTCACAAAACGTTCAGTTGGGCTGCACAAGGCACTAAAAGAGTAGGAAGACCCAGGCCTTCATGGATGAGGACTATGAAGCATGAAGTAGAAGATGATGAATGAAGAGTTATTGACTTAAAAGCTCATGATAGACATGACTGACAAAATCTAACAGAGGCCCATTGCGTTAATAGGCGTTTGAGGAGATGATGAAGTAATGAAGAAAACATACAAAATTTCTCAATATCAGGAGAAACGTTAAATTTGCTCTGTCATATAAATTCTAATATGAGACTTTCGGTTCAGCAGAAATTGACTTACAAAATGTTTTGGAGTCCTGAAGCTTCGGCGATGCAACTGCTGTATTACGAAGATTATTCCATAATCTGGTCAAAACTGTAAGAAAATACTGTGCAGATTTTGCTTTTTGCTGAATAAGGCATGGATGTTACAGTTTTGTGTAGTCTGGGAGGATCAGACTGCATTTAATAGCAAGAATTACTAAAAATCTTTTTAATTATGCATGAGGAAATAACTGAACAATAGTGCCATAGATTAATCTGAAGATCAGAAATAAGAAATTTAATAGACCTTAAGTTTCTATCCCACAGATTAAGATGAGAGTCAGAGGCCTGATAGGAATTTCTTCAGGATTGACTAATAGCCAAAAATCATAAAAAGTCAATCTCTTAAAGATATTTTTTTGTAATAAAAAAAGAAACCTTCTGAATGTGTTTCTTAAAATTAAACCCCAAATAGAATTTCAATGAATTGTAAACAGTTAATAAGACATTGTCAATGCAAAGATTTCAGTTTTGAGGAACTACTTTCTTCAACCTACTTAAAATCCTACTTAGAAGTGATTTTTACCGTTCAACTTCATACCTCATAATTTTCCCAGTACACTAATTTAAGCTTAATCTTTATTAAGGAATTCAGAAGTTAGGAGTCTGTTCAAGAACTGAAATTGAGGAAAAAGATGCTTTCATAATTAAGGGAGGTTGTAGTGCCCAGGTTTCTTTGTTCAAATTGTTCTTATATTCTACAAGTATTGAGATTTATTTCATTTGTTTTACTACCAAAGTTGCTGTCTTCAGCGAAGCCAAAATATACTCAGATTTTTTATAATATACCGTAGTTGGTAATGGCAAGTGTGCAAAGGGGGGACAACACCTGTTAACTATAAGAAAAAAGTGACCTTTGCCTTTGGCCGTAGTGTGAACAGCGTGCAATTAGGCTACTCTCTCTCTCTCTCTCTCTCTCTCTCTCTCTCTCTCTCTCTCTCTCTCTCTCTCTCTCTCTCTCTCTCTCTCTTAACTTTTTATCTATTTCTACTTTTTTTTGGTGAAAAATGTTGTTATTTTTGGTGAGTGCTTAGGCAATAATTTACTATGCCCTCAAATCCTACCACCTGGAGATGTACTTTCCATCGCCTGCTGTCGCATTGCGAGAATTTTTCAGCTCTCCCAACAATGGTTGGGGGACCAAAAGGCTTTGCTCGCCTTTAAGGAAATGACCAGTGTCGCTCACCTACATCGGGCCGCAGATGGCTCTCCTTGTGAAGTGAACGTCCTTCTTGTCCAACGCATTTGGTGCATACCCGTAAATATAAGTCCTTCCTATCACCAATATTGATATTTTGCCCAGAAGGACCTGATGACTAAAGTCAATGGCCATATGGACAGACACTTCACTACCTCCCAGACCTCCATCAATGCCTTTACTCCTGATGAAGTGGACACCTATTCAACATCCACCAAAACCAACGTGAATGCAGAAGATCACAGATGCCTAACAAGTGAAGGACCTTACCAGCAACAAAGATGCCCACCATCCACAAATACCACAGCTCTCTTATGACCCAGCCTACGACCTCTCCAGGCATATCCTGAGGTCTATTGGCTGCAGTTATGCTACTACTATTCCAAATTCAGTGGTACTATGATTAAAAATGTGAAATGTTGTCAGTGGTAAAAAAACATGTAAGTATGCCATTGTTTGCGGTTGTGGCCTACCATGTCAATAATATTTTCTTTTTACATGACGCAGGCACGAGATTGTGAATTTTAGTAGATAGGGGTGCTTGCCGTTCTCTTCTGCCAACGCGGATTCTGACTCCATAATGCCTCCCCAACCCGACCCCTCAGACCTAATTCTCCACACCCACATAGTTCCCAGTTGCTACGAAACACGGTATTTATCACCATATCAAGATGACGTGTCCACGCGTCTTAGCCAGTTTTAGAAGTCTAGCACCTGATCGTTTGGCCGCCACTAAACAAACTTTCACCGAAATAGAAGAAATGGGCTTTTGTCAAGAAGCCTCAATTCCATATTTGTCACCATTGCGCATGGCCCTGAAGAAACATGTCTCCCTGCGTCAGTGTAGGGATTATAGGATTCAGACAGAAAAGGAGCACTTCCGCCTCCCAAACAATGGAAAACGACCTCCTATTTGCACAAAGTTAAGGTTTTCTCCACGTACGACCTACTGAAGGGGTATTATAAGGTGCCCATCAACCCAGAAGATATCCCTAAGACCACCATTCCCATTGGTTTTGGTACATACACTTTCAATTACTCCTCTTTTGTCCTTCGTAATGCTCGGGCCTCTTTTCAAAGTCTTTAGGAAGGCATCTTAGGAGACAAGACCTTCTGTGTATGTTGCTGGACGATATACTTATATTAACTTACTCCAAAGAGGATCACCTCCGTCATCTATGCATCTTACTCGACTGCCTACAACAGAACGGTCTTGATGTACAGTATGACAATGTACCTTTGGCGCTAACGAAGTATCGCTCTTAGGGCACCGTTTCACTCCTGAAAGAGTCCAACCACCTCCAGAGAACATATCAACAGTTCAGAGCTTCCCCACGCCCACGACCATCACAGCAGTGCAAGAATTATTTTGCATGATCAGCTATTATCACCATTTCCTGCCAGACATCGCTACCCTTCTTGCTACCCTCTATGCCTCAGTCAAGTGCAAACTAAAAAACCTGATGTGGGGTCTCTCAAAAAGTGCCCTTCTGCAATGCAGAAAATGCCCTATCAACGCTGCTAATCTCACTTTTCCTGTGCCACAAGCACATCTTTCCACCCATGCCAGCAATGTTGCCATTAGGGGAGGTATGAAACAGTTTTTCAATGGCTCGCCCCGCCCACTGGCCTTCTTCAGTAGGAGAGTGTCCGAAGTGGAATCCAGGTACTCTACATCCGTCCACGAATTGTTTGCGGTGTACTTGGCTCTCCATTACTTTTGCCCTTCTCGTGAGGTACACCCTTCCTCATTCTTCTGAACCAGATGCCTCTGGTGTATGCCTTCACACGATAGTCTGATTTTTTATCCTTCTGTCAACGTCAACATCTCTCTGCCATGGCTGGATGCAAGTATACCTTCCACCACGTCCCCGGGAAAATTAATTCGTGCTGATGCCCTGTCAAGAAACACTTTGGCCCCCATTCACCTAGGATTCGATTTTAATGCCGTGCCAGAAGACTAAAGAAAAGATCAAGAGAACCTCGCATGTAGGATATCCTACATATTCATCGGTTGGGAGGGCATCCCTGTTGATGATTACAATGCCACCCTCCTCTGTGACGTCACTAATGGTAGACCTAGACCTTGGAAACCTTCTTCCATCCACTGACAGGTTTTTTATTTCATCCATGATATCTCAAATCTCTCGCGCCATTCTACTACACAGCTGCTAAAGACAGAGTTCATTTGGCATGGAACTACTATGGATGGTCAGAATTGGGTCCATTACCGAGCTTTATTCCAAACCTCAGAAGTACATTGACAGAAGGATTTAGGAGTATGTACCTTTCCTCAATTTCAGCGGTGCTTTGACTACATTCCTGTTGATGTTTTAGGTCCCCTACCCACATTAAAAACATTGTTACTTGTTTACCATCATCAACTGCTCCACTGGTTAACCTGAAGTCATTCACATGGAAACTGCAACGTCCGGCTACTGTTTATCCACCTTACCTTACTCATAGGATTGAAAACGAGATTTGGTATCCTCAAGCATATTACTACTAACAGGGGTACAAGTTTAAACTCTCAATTACTGAATCACCTGCGTGTCACCCTTCATCATACAACCGCATATAACCATTCAGCCAACAGTATGGCTGAACATTTTCACTGTACCCTCAAAGCACCTATGATGTGCCACATCAAGGACTGGTTTACACAGCTTCCCGGGGTCCTTTTGGAACTAAGGACTACTCCTAAAGACGACCTGGATGTCTCGGCAGCTGTTAAAGGGTATGATAAACCGTTGGTCGTCAACGCCGATTTTTCCGGTCTGCAACCCCCTCCTACAAGCTCCAGTGCCTATATCATATTGTGGGAAAAAATTTTTTTCAGCTACCCGATTTACAAGCCCCCTGCCAAGCAACA
This sequence comes from Palaemon carinicauda, assembly GCF_036898095.1. Taxonomy (NCBI): domain Eukaryota; kingdom Metazoa; phylum Arthropoda; class Malacostraca; order Decapoda; family Palaemonidae; genus Palaemon; species Palaemon carinicauda. Next base: position 67,023,741 of record NC_090758.1, on the reverse strand, counting down.
CATACCGACAGAACTGCATTTTTAACGCAAATTTTCCTCACACAACCCTTCGTTCTCCGCTGTACACAGAAAGAATTCCTCCTGAACCAGCGTGGCAAAGCAGACTGGGTCTTCATTGATTGCCTAAAACCTGCCTATCTCCTGACAGACGACGGTCTACAGTACGCCTCTCAAGAGCATGACGGCCTCTCTCAAATGTACGTCTTTTTATAGGGGAAACCATGTACTGTACATGTATCACACACTCATACACTCAAACTGTATTTCTGTTTTTTTTTTCTTTTTTCTAACATTTTGTCAAATTTTTCCACCTTTATTGTGAAAAGTGTAGTTTTTTTTGTGAGTGATAAAGCATTTATGTACAATGCCCTGATATCATACCTCCTAGTGAGGTACTCTCCCTCGCCAGCCATTGTATAGCGAGAGTTTTTCAGCTCTCTCAAAAATGGTTTGGGGACAAAAAGGCTTTGCTCACCCTAAGAGATTTGTCCAGTGTCTCTCGCTCACAGCCGGCTGTAGACGGCTCTCCTCATGAAGTGAATGTCCTAGTAGCCCAATGCATTCGGCGCATACCCGAACGTATATGTGCTGCTATCCTCAATGTTTATATTTTTCACACAAGGACATGACGACCATAGTCAACGCTCTTATGGACGGCTGCTTCACCACCTATTCCACATCGACCAAAGCCAGCATGAATGCAGAAGGTCACAGATACCCACCAAGTGAAGGGCCATAGCAGCGACAAAGATTCCCACCACCCACAAATACTACTGCTCACTTTTTCCCATTGGCTGCAGTAATGCTAATACTACTCCAAAATTGGTGATACTACAATGAAATGTCGAAATTGTTGTCAGTGGTCAAAAAACCTGTGAGATTTCCATTGCTTGCGATGGGGGCCTATCTGTCAAAAATCTTTTAATTTTACATGACGAAGGCACAGGCATGCAAATTTTGGTAGAGAGGGTTACTTGCCGTTCTCTTCTGCCAATGCCAGTCTCCAGGACAAAGTCGTCTGACTAAGTCTGCCAACAACCACCTGGTAGCTGCTAATGAATCTTCGATAACCACACATGGTTTGAAACCCTCACACTATCACTTTGAAGCCAAAAATATATTTGGAAGTTTCTCGTTGTTGACCTCACATTTCCAATCTTCGGTACAGATAACCTCTCACATTTCCAACTCATGGTCAATATTACTCACTGATTGTTAATAAACGCAGATCCGTACTCCTACACAAACCTTTGTCGAAATAGAAGAAACAGGCCTTTGTAAAAAGGCTTCAAGCCCATGGTTTTCACCATTGCAATTTATCCTGAAGAAACAGTTCCCTCTGCGTCAGTGTGGGGATTATAGGGGCCTTAACATGCAGACAGAACTAGATCAAAAACATTGGAAAGGGACCTCCAACTGTGCGAAAGTTTTTCCATCTACAAACTCCAAAATGGGTATATCAGGTGCCCATGAAGACGGAATACATCCGGAAGACGGCCATCCCCACCCGCTTCGATAATTACACCTTCAATGACTATTGTTTTGGCCTTCTTAATGCTGGGGCCACTTTTCTACATCTTAAAGAAGGCATGTTAGGGGATCTCACATTCTGTCTATGTTACGTGGTCGACATACTTGGGTTAACTTCTTCCAAAGTGGATCATCATCATCTATGCACCGTACTCCACTTTCTAAAAAGAAACGGTCTCTTAGTCCAGTATGGCAATGTATCTTTGGTGCCAACGAAGTATCGCTCTTGAGCCACCACATCACTCCTGAATGATTCCAACCCCTTCCTGAAAAGATAGCAGAAGTTCAGAACTTCCCTACTCCCTCAACCATGAAAGCACTGTAAGAATTATTTTTTATGATCAGCTATTATTACCCTTTCCTGATACATCGACACCATATCCTCCCCCCCCCCCCCCCCCTCTACGCCTCCATCCAGGGCAAGCCAAAAGACCTGAAGTGGGGCCCTTCAAAAAGTGGCATTCTGCCACACATAAAATGCCCTATCAACTGCTGCTGCTCTTACTTTTCACGTGCCACATGCACCTCTCCTCCTTTCCAACGATGCTAGTGACACTGCTATTGAAGGGGGGGGGGGGGTTTCTCAAGCAGTGGGTCAATGGCCTGCTCTGCCAATTGGCCTCCTTCAGTAGGAAACTGTCTAAGGCAGAATCCAGCTACTCTACCTTTGTCCGTGAATTGTTAGCGGTGCACTTGATTTTCAGTCACTTTGGCCACTTCTTGGAAGGTACACCCTTAATCATTCGTCTGTACCACATGCCTTTGGTGCATGCCTTCACTCGAGAATCCGATGCCTGCTCCACCTGTTAACGCCGACATCTCTCTGCCATGGCTAAATACAATTGTACCTATCAGAACGTCCCTGGGAAAAGGAATCCTGTGCCAATGCCCTGTCAAAAAACCCATTGGGTGTCATTATCCTGGTTTTCAATTTCAATGACTGGGCAAAAGCCCAACGAAAAGATCAAGAGTACCTGACATGTAGGATATCCTGCATATCCCTCTAATGGTAGGGTGGTCCTCTTGACGACTCCAATGCTATCATCCTCTGTGACGTCAGTGCTGGCACGCCTACACCACGGATACCGTCTCCAATCCAGTGATATTTTTTTTTATTCTATTCATGACATTTTACATCCCTTGCACTGTTCTACTACAAAGGTGCTGAAGACAGAGTTCATTTTCCTTTTAATTACTATGGATGCTCAGGATTGGGTCAGAGACTGTACTTCATGCCAAACCTCAAAAGTACATTGACAAAATGATTCAAGTGTAAGCATCTTTCCTCTACCTCAGCGGTGCTTTGCCCATATTCCCATTAATGTTGTAGGTCCCCTAACCTCATCACAAGAACATCGTTACCTGTTTACTGTTATCGACTGCTCGACTGTTTGTCCTGAAGCAATTCCCAGTGAAACTCTAACATTAGGCTAGTTTAAATCTGTCTTACTCACTAGATGGATAATGTGATTTGGTCTCCCTGAGCATATTACTTCTGACAGGGATACAACTTTCATCTCTCAATTTTGGATATCATTAGTGAATCTCCTGGGTGTCATCCTTCATCAAACATCCGCATATAACCCTGCAGCCAAGAGTTTGATTAAACATTTTCATCATACCCTCAAAACATCTTTGATATTCCGGTACAATGACTGGTTCACACAGCTTCCCGGAGTCCTTTTGGAACTAAGGACTACTGCTTAAGATGACCTGGATGCCTCGACAGCTGAAATAGTATACGGTAATCCAATGGTCATCCCTGCCTCTTCTTTTCCATGTGTAACCTCCTCCCACCATCTCAAGTGCCTGCATCACATTGTGGGAAAATTTACTCCACTCTACCAGACTTACAAGCCCCTCAGCTAAGCAAAACATACCGACAGATCTGCACTCGTCAACAAATTTTCCCGCGCAACAACACTAGCGAGCCACAGTTAACGCTCCCTTACACGGCACTTTCTTTGTGATCCGCCGTACGCAGAAAGAATTCCTCCTTGAATACGCATGGCAAAGAAGAATGGGTCTCTATTGATTGCCTAAAACCTGTATATCTACTGCCAAACGGTCACCTATACTATGCCTCTCAAAAGTAATGCGCCCTATCTCACATGTATTTCTTTTTTCAGCGGGGAGCCATGTACCGCACACATATAACACAGTCGTACACTATTACTGTATTTTTTTTTTTATGTTGTAGTTATTGTTCTCGCCTCACACTGATAATTTGCTTCGGCCTCTATGTACTTGCATCAATCTTTTTGAATTTTTAGCCTTCTTTCACTGAAAATGTTGCTATAAACGCTCACTGTCTCCTGAAATGAATTTACTTGTCATTTTCAAGTATTCCATTTACCGCCTAACTGGTGCATCTACAAACCATTTGCACTTAACATATAGAGAGACGAATACACAGGTTGAATGCCTTATTCTCTCAGCCTCTGGTCAAACTCCCATCAAACAATCTGAGGACCATTATATTTACCCTAACATAGGCAACTTCACTTGACAAATCATACCATAAAATATCTTCCTGCTTCAATGTGCTCTCGTAATTACAGCAAAAGAAACAATCAAATATGAACATCTCAAAGGGCTCTCTTCCATATCATCTCAAGACATGTTACCTTGCATATTCTCATTGATATATCCTTTTCTAACTATCTTGACTGGTATTCTCTACATCACTATAAATTTGACTTAACCCAGGCGTTAACAATCCCTCTCTAGCATAAACTCCCACAAATACTCTTTACTAATTCCCAATATCTATCATCCACTAACATAATTAATTAGCTGCATCCATAGGAAATTCAGGGACTTACAAATGTCAATCCCATTTCATATGTAAAAAGATTAACGTCCTTATTACAAACAATATATATTTTGATAAACTAACTATACATTTCCAAATTATAAGGTAATATTTCTACCCTAATATATTTCAAAATACATTCATGTAGCTTATTAATTTCCAAATATCCATCTTGCATTTTTTTCCAACTCTTCTTTAATTGTTAAGTCATCTTCATTATTCATATCATTCATATCTACAGAATTTGCCATAACAATTATATTATTACCCCTACTTTACAGCCATTCTTCTTTAAGTAAAATATTACAACTAGCAATATCGATATAAGAATTCCTATAAAAAAACGCTGTGAATTTCATTCTCACCTATCATAATAATATCCTATTCGACTTCATTACTCCAAATTTCAACATTGAACTGTACCTCTTCCCTAAATTAGTAGAGTTCCTTAAATTATTCCATGAATTGTTACGCTCATACATTGTCATTTATTTCTCAATTCTATCTCTCATATACTTCAATAAACATTGCATTCACTAAAGTCCCTTGAGCACCCGTATCAATCATATTGCAATATTCAATGTCATTTATTTTCACATATTTCATCATTCTTCCGTTTACACCAAGCAGAATGACATTTACTCTCTTTGCGAACTCGTCACATACTTTGTAAGTATTTTAATCTTCATATTTACTCCCTTCAACACTCTTGTACCTGACATTACAGCCCCTCAAACAATTCTCACTAATCAAATACCGTCATCCATCGTTACATAGAATTTTTGAAAAATATTCTCTATCATTCTCCCTATTTGCTATGCAAGTGGGCTGCTACTTTTTTAATAGAGAGAAGACACAAATAAACCACAACTTTATTAAACAAAGGACAAGCCTATATACAAGTGCTTGGGTGCAATAACCTCAAACATTCAAATCAGCTAATGCATTGAAAGCCAAGCATTGAACAGGTTCTATTATCAGTGCACTGGGAGAGCTAGATAAAAAAAAAAACCGGAAATACCTTAACAGTGTACGACAGTTTGTGAAACACGTGTTACATGGCTACCTCCTTAAAAATGACATATATGGGAAATTGGCCAACCTGATCTTGAGAGGTGCACTACAGACAGTTCATCTTGCAGTAGATACGTAGGTTGATTACCAAAGCCTTCATTGTGGTAAAGATAAAAAGAATTGTGCAAATGTAATGTATGTTAGTTGGTGCTTGCTATGGTCCATGCGCAGGAAAATGTGTTATGCCTTGTGCAAATCTGTCAGTATTTGTTGCTCCACTCTGGGCTCGAAATCTAGCAAAATGGAGAAAATTTCCCCACAACATGACGTAGGCACTAGAGATTTTCGGAGGAGGCTGCTGTCACAAAAAAAAATAATGGCAAGGAAAACCAACGGGTCACCATACACCAATTCTACCAAGACATCCAGAATATCTTCAGAAGTTGTCCTCAGTCAGAGTGGACCCAAGAAAGCTGAGTAAAACACTTAAAATTATTGCATGGGGACAACAAAGCTTCTTTGAGAGTAATGAAAATTTTCAATGATTCAGTTGAATATAAGGTTGCAGGAAGATTTCTGATTTAAAATTATGCCCGGGTGATTCACTAATGAGGTCCCCAATAGAGAGGTGAAAGTGGTACCCCTGTCAGAAGTAACATGCTCTGTGATAATAAATCTCGTCATCAACACTTAGAGAAGGGTGGATGTACATGAGGTTGGCATTGCACTTTGTATGGGGATTGTTTCAGGCTTATGAGTGGAAGTCTTAATGACAGTAAACAGGTAACAATATAGTTGTGATGTGAGCAGAGGACCTACTACATAAGAGTGGACGTGAGTTGAGGTTGGGGGAATGGGACGATTCCTGTACCAGTGTCTCGATATAATTTTGAAGTTTGTCATGAAGTTTGATTTAAAGTAATACCTTTATTGAATGCTCTGCTAAATAAACTTCGTCGTTAGTAGCTGTGCAGTAGATAGGCATAATAGATGTGAAAGTGCATGAAAGATCTCAAACACCTGATGGTATCCATGTTTGTGGTCTACCAGTACTGTTATCATAAAGAAGGGGGCGTTGGGGTCGTGAAGGCAATGTCCTCCTAATGAAGGGATGTGCAGGATGTCCTAAATGCTTGATACGCTGGATCTTTTCTTTGGGCTCAAAAAATGCATTGTAATCCAATCCCAGATGAATGGCTGCCCATGTATTTCTTGACAAGGTATAAGCAACAGGATTCAATTTCACAGGGATGCGCTTAACGATGCAATTTACATCATAACAAGAGAGAGGTGTCGACGTTGAGAGCGAACCAGTCGTTTGACTTTCGAGTGAAGGTATACATTACAGGAAATATAGTCAGTGCGAACGATGAAGGCGTAACTTCTAAGAAGTGGCAGAAGTGATGCACCTCCATTAATTCTTTGTCAAATGTAGGATATCCAGATACCACCTTAGACATTTTCCAACTACAATACGCCAATGTGTGGGGTGAACTGTTGACCAACTGCTTGAGTACTGCACTAATAGCAATGTCGCTGTCATTGATGGAAATACTTAGAAGGGCATGTAGTAAATGAAAACTGTGAGCAGCCGTGTTTGATAGGGTATTCTTTGTGTTGTATAAGGCTGCATCTTGAAGGGAACCTCACTTCAAGTCTTTTGACTTATCTTTAAGAGAAGCGTAAAGGGGGCTAGGAATAGTAACAATGGCTGGCAGGAACAATGATAATTGTTGATCATGAGCAAAAATTCTTGCAGTGCTCTGACGGTTGAGGACGTGGGAATGTTCTGAACAGTTTTTATATTCCTGGGGGGTGGGGCATGGGGGTGTGGATTTTTTCCGGAGTGATGTGTTACCCTTAGAACCATACTTTGCTGGTGCCAAAGGTACACTGGTCGGTACGACCAGTGTACCTTTGGCACCAGCAAAGTATGGTTCTAAGGGTAACACATCACTCCGGAAAAAATCCACACCCCCATGCCCCACCCCCCAGGAATATAAAAACTGTTCAGAACATTCCCACGTCCTCAACCGTCAGAGCACTGCAAGAATTTTTGCTCATGATCAACAATTATCATTGTTCCTGCCAGCCATTGTTACTATTCCTAGCCCCCTTTACGCTTCTCTTAAAGATAAGTCAAAAGACTTGAAGTGAGGTTCCCTTCAAGATGCAGCCTTATACAACACAAAGAATACCCTATCAAACACGGCTGCTCACAGTTTTCATTTACTACATGCCCTTCTAAGTATTTCCATCAATGACAGCGACATTGCTATTAGTGCAGTACTCAAGCAGTTGGTCAACAGTTCACCCCACACATTGGCGTATTGTAGTTGGAAAATGTCTAAGGTGGTATCTGGATATCCTACATTTGACAAAGAATTAATGGAGGTGCATCACTTCTGCCACTTCTTAGAAGTTACGCCTTCATCGTTCGCACTGACTATATTTCCTGTAATGTATACCTTCACTCGAAAGTCAAACGACTGGTTCGCTCTCAACGTCGACACCTCTCTCTTGTTATGATGTAAATTGCATCGTTAAGCGCATCCCTGTGAAATTGAATCCTGTTGCTTATACCTTGTCAAGAAATACATGGGCAGCCATTCATCTGGGATTGGATTACAATGCATTTTTTGAGCCCAAAGAAAAGATCCAGCGTATCAAGCATTTAGGACATCCTGCACATCCCTTCATTAGGAGGACATTGCCTTCACGACCCCAACGCCCCCTTCTTTATGATAACAGTACTGGTAGACCACAAACAAGGCCATACTGTTGTAGGTGATCAGGCATGACTCACAGGTGACAGAGTCCTTTCTATTCAGACGAAGAAAACAGAAGTTTGTCATCCATGTAACACACTCTGAAGGGCTAGGTCCTATAATATGCCATCCATGAGGCATTGAAAAGTAGCCCCAGCAATATGAAGGCTAAAAAATGAAAATGTGACGTCAGCATCAAGAAACTTTAAATAACATTTGGCACTCCAAAAGTATAATGTAACGGTCTCTTAACACTTGGTGGAGATTGCAGATCTATTGGCATTTAAATTTGGACTTTTGCAGGCTTAGACACACTATGTCGTCGACTATTGGAGACTGACCTTGGTAAAAGACAACAGCAAACACTGGTGTGTACTAAAATTTGCCGTCTATGCCTGCATTTTATAAATAGAAAAGACTACAGATAGGAGAAGACACTGCCTAAAACACTGGTCTGCTTACAAGTTTTTTTCTGGATAATGATAACTATTTGCAGATTTCTTCACAGCAGCTGTGAATTTGTAATGGTATTACCATAACTGAAGCAGATGGGTGTCAATAAGTGGTGAGGTTGTTGGTAGGGGTGAGATCAGGGTGGAATATATCGATGGTGGGCGGTTTTGTCGCCACTTCAGCATATGGCGAAGTGGGTCTGTATCCTACCTCATTTCATCCTACCCCAATCATGTCAACTTCAGTACATGTTGAAAATTTGTCATCTTCATCAGGGGTAGGGGCATTGATGAAGGTATTGAAGCTGGTTAATTGGTCATCGTCAAACGCGTTAACTTTGGTCATCAGGTTATTCAATGGAAAAACATATACCTCAGTATGGTAGCTCATAGAAGTTTGGGTAGGCGCTGTACATAAACTACCTATAGTATGTTCACCACCTGAGGAAAGCTATTTGTGGCTGGTTGAAGGCATACAGTACTGGTAATTTCCATGAGGGCAAGCAAAGACTTTTGGTTCCTAAACGATTGTTGAGAGAGCTGAAAAAAACTTGGTTATATAGGCAGCTGGCAAAGGTGAGTACAACTCCATGATGTATGTTAACAGGTGTCATACAATGCTGGGGTGTCCCTTTGTTCACAAAGCTAATCGGAAATTTCTCAGAAGGTGTCATTGGTGATAGCAGTAAGTACATAGTCTGCTTTTGTTGCTCTACCTAGTCATAGCCCTTTGTGTGAAACTGAAACTTGCTGTACTGATATCAAGTGAATTTGTCTCTTCTGGTGTGAATGTGGCATGAAGAGATAAGCTAGGGGCGGCATCACCAAACAGTATGCCACAGCAGTGAAGGTAAAAGCGGGAGTGAGCTGTTCCTCCTTTGAGCACCAATTGTTTGATTGGGCTATTAGGTCATAACAGAGAGCCGAGAGGAATGCAACTAAACTTTTTTGGGGGGCTCAAGCCATGTCGTCCTGATGGAAGTTCCTAAAGGGTAGCTTCCTTGGGTATATATAACTATGGCGATATTCCCAGAGAATTTACCTTAAGCTACCCAGAATTCTAACTCCTGGAGCGAATATCCCTATTAAAAGAACCAGGGATATCGCGAAATATCAGAGGACGTATTCTTGACACGCCACATAGCAATCTGCACCCCGAACAGAGTTAACACTTCGAAGGGGTCAATTGGCAAGAAAAAGAAAAACAAGAAAGAAAGGAGAGCCGCTCGCAAGGTATCTCTCCTCTCCCGTTTCGTAAGCGTGCAATGCGCCGCTCACGGCACTATCTGTATTCCTTTCTGTGTAGCTCAACAACTCGATGTTTTTCCCTGTGTTATCTCGGAATTCTTGGATTATTTCAACTTGATCATGCTTTCTCCAACTTCTTCTGCTTCTGATAAGTTGAGTATTATTTCTTCTATGTATAAATATAAGCTCTTGGTAATTTTAAAATGATTTGATAGTGATATCGTTGTTACAAGAGCTGTTGCCTACCGAAGGCGTCCTGGACGCTGTCGCTCGCTATGTATGAGTAATTTAGTTAGCCAGAGCGACGTTCCCGGCTGTTTCGCTTTAATAATTTTAGCTATTCAGCGTTACATAGGTTTTCTTTATATGATGCTTTTAGTATTTCCGTTTTGGCGAAGGATTTGCCGATTTTGGCCTACGCTAGACCTTGTAGCCTAGTCGTTTGGCCCTAGTACTTTCCTGCATAATATTCAGACTTCCGAGTGTTTTAAAATTTTATTGAAGCTTTAGGCAGTTTTATACATTTAAGATTATGTTGATTTTCTTCCAAGATGGTATACGAGTGAGTTTCGGTGATTTAGGTAATCGATTCTCTTCGCGCCTAAGCTAGTTGTCTATGGAGCCATAGTATACTTTCTCTCACTCCCCGGTTGCTCTCTTCTCTTCGGAGAATGTGTGCAATCCCTTTCCCTCTGCTTAAGCCTTGGGCTTAACCCTAATGGTTTATCTGAATTGACTTTGAATACAACTATATTAGGGTGTTTCTGTTCTTTCCTGTTTCCAGGAAGTCTGGCTTTAGGAAGGGGGCAGGACATCAGAGTTCTTAGTCTGAGTCTGTTTCTGTCTAGCTTGTGGTTAAGATTCCCTTGCTAGGCTGACAGCAGACATAGGAGGCTTAGCCTCCTTAGTTCACTTTCGAAGGTTTCTGTACGAGATGATTCCTTCTTTTTGTGATCTAGCAGACTAGTCCAGTGTTGTTGTTCTCGGTGGGAAGGATGAGATCCTCTTTTCTGTGCATAACAACGCCTTCCTTGCTTTGGTTCCGAGGGAGTTGGCAAGTATTGCTGGCCTCCCTCCTCGGATCTCCACTAGGCTAAGATGAGTTTTCTTGGCTGCGGGTGATTCATTATTAGAGCAAGGTTGGCAGGACCCTCTTCCCCCTTTCCCCCTCTTTCCCTAGTGATGGCCTAGCCATTACATCCCTGTCAGTCATTCTACATCCGTAGCTATCATAGGTTAGGATGTGGGGTTGACTCAGTCCCTTGCCGGCCGGCAGTGCGTGCTGGCGGGCAAGGGTTTTCTGCTTTGAGTGCTGCCCGAACCTCCCTTGGTCTCTCATCCATGTTTGTCTGTAGAGCCAGATGGCATTGGTCAGGAAGCCTGAAGTTATATTCTCCCCTTCCTTATGTGCACTCTTTCGGGTTGCCGGGCTATGAGGCAGTACAGTCTCTTATCCCGGCATCCATTCTGTTTTTCTTCTAGTGTTTGTACCCTAGCCCGGCTGCCGTCCTAAGTGGCCAGCAGCCGGGCAGTCAGAGTTAACTTGTTCTTTTGTTGCTCTGGTTATTTTGCTTGATTGCCTTTTGGCAACGGCCCATTTCTTACATTTTGGCGAATATTTTTTAGTGTCTGCGAAACAATTCGTCAAAAGATGGCTCAAATAGGCGAACATTGATGGCCACGCTGTCATAATATGGTAAAAATTTCTGTGTTTATATGGAAAAGTGGACGTTTGGTGAAGTTCAGAATGGAAGACTTCTTGATATGATTTGATGATGTGGGCATACGCATCCGTTGGTGTGCGGACATGGAGAGTAATTTTGGAGGTGGTGTGTTGAAGAGGTGTCGACAAGTGTCTGTGTTCACTAAACATCAGTGAGTAGCCTCCACCAGGTGGAAATATGCGAGGAGATCCACAGCGAGGATTTGGAATGTGACGTCAGCATCAAAAAACTTTAAATAATATTTGGCACTCCTAAAGTATAGTGTAACGGTCTCTTAACCCTTGGTGGAGATTGCAGATCCATTGACATTTAAATTTGGACTTTTTCAGGCTTAGACAGACTATGTCGTCGACCATTGGAGACTGACCTTGGTAAAAGACAACAGCAAACACTGGTGTGTACCAAAATTTGCCATCTATGCCTACATCTTATAAATAGAAAAGACTACAGATAGGAGAAGCCACTGCTTAAAACACTGGTCAGCTTACAAGTTTTTTTCTGGATAGTGATAACTATTTGCAGATTTCTTCACAGCAGCTTTGAATTTGTAATGGTATTACCATAACTGCAGCAGATGGGCGTCAATAAGTGGTGAGGTTGTTGGTAGTGGTGTGAGATCAGGGTGGAATATATCGATGGTGGGCGGCTTTGTCGCCACTTCAGCATAGGGCGAAGTGGGTCTGTATCCTACCACATTTCATCCTACCCCAATCATGTCAACTTCAGTACATGTTGAAAATTTGTCATCTTCATCAGGGGTAGGGGCATTGATGAAGGTCTTGAAGCGGGTTAATTGGTCATCGTCAAACGCGTTAACTTTGGTCATCAGGTTATTCAATGGAAAAACATATACCTCAGTATGGTAGCTCATAGAGGTTTGGGTAGGCGCCGTACCTAAACTACCTATAGTAGGTTCACCACCTGAGGAAAGCTATTTGTGGCTGGTTGAAGGCATACAGTACTGGTAATTTCCCTGAGGGCAAGCAAAGACTTTTGGTTCCTAAAAAATTGTTGAGAGAGCTGAAAAAAAACTTGGTTATATAGGCAGCTGGCAAAGGTGAGTACAACTCCATGATGTATGTTATCAGGTGTCATACAATGTTGGGGTGTCCCTTTGTTCACAAAGCTAATCGGAAATTTCTCAGAAGGTGTCCTTGGTGATAGCAGTGAGTACATAGTCTGCTTTTGTTGCTCTACCTAGTCATAGCCCTTTGTGTGAAACTGAAACTTGCTGTACTGATATCAAGTGAATTTGTCTCTTCTGGTGTGAATGTGGCATGAAGAGATAAGCTAGGGGCGGCATCAACACACAGTATGCCACAGCAGTGAAGGTAAAATCGGGAGTGAGCTGTTCCTTCTTTGAGCACCAATTGTTTGATTGGGCTATTAGGTTATAACAGAGAGCCGAGAGGAATGCAACTAAACTTTTTTGGGGGGCTCAAGCCATGTCGTCCTGATGGAAGTTCCTAAAGGGTAGCATCCTCGGGTATATATAACTACGGCGATATTCCCAGAGAATTTACCTTAAGGTACCCAGAATTCTAACTCCTGGAGCGAATATCCCTAATAAAAGAACCAGGGATATTGCGAAATATCAGAGGACGTATTCTTGACACGCCACATAGCAATCTGCACCCAGAACAGAGTTAACACTTCGAAGGGGTCAATTGGCAAGAAAAAGAAAAACAAGAAAGAAAGGAGAGCCGCTCGCAAGGTATCTCTCCTCTCCCGTTTCGTAAGCGTGCATTGCGCCGCTCACGGCGCTATCTGTATTCCTTTCTGTGTAGCTCAACAACTCGGTGTTTTTCCCTGTGTTATCTCGTAATTCTTGGATTTTTTCAACTTGATAATGCTTTCTCCAACTTCTTCTGCTTCTGATAAGTTGAGTATTATTTCTTCTATGTATAAATGTAAGCTCTTGGTAATTTTAAAATGATTTGATAGTGATATCGTTGTTACAAGAGCTGTTGCCTACCGGAGGCGTCCTGGACGCTGTCGCTCGCTATGTATGAGTTATTTAGTTAGCCAGAGCGACGTTCCCGGCTGTTTCGCTTTAATAATTTTAGCTATTCAGCGTTACATAGGTTTTCTTTATATGATGCTTTTAGTATTTCCGTTTTGGCGAAGGATTTGCCGATTTTGGCCTACGCTAGACCTTGTTGCCTAGTCGTTTGGCCCTAGTACTTTCCTGCATAATATTCAGATTTCCGAGTGTTTTCAAATTTTATTGAAGCTTTAGGCAGTTTTATACATTTAAGATTATGTTGATTTTCTTCCAAGATGGTATACAAGTGAGTTTCGGTGATTTAGGTAATCGATTCTCTTCGCGCCTAGGCTAGTTGTCTATGGAGCCATAGTATACTTTCTCTCACTCCCCGGTTGCTCTCTTCTCTTCGGAAAATGTGTGCAATCCCTTTCCCTCTGCTTAAGCCTTGGGCTTAACCCAAATGTCTTATCTGAATTGACTTTGAATACAACTATATTAGGGTGTTTCTGTTCTTTCCTGTTTCCAGGAAGTCTGGCTTCAGGAAGGGGGCAGGACATCAGAGTTCTTAGTCTGAGTCTGTTTCTGTCTAGCTTGTGGTTAAGATTCCCTTGCTAGGCTGACAGCAGACATAAGAGGCTTAGCCTCCTTAGTTCACTTTCGAAGGTTTCTGTACGAGATGATTCCTTCTTTTTGTGATCTAGCAGACTAGTCCAGTGTTGTTGTTCTCGGTGTGGAGGATGAGATCCTCTTTTCTGTGAATAACAACGCCTTCCTTGCTTTGGTTCCGAGGGAGTTTCCAAGTATTGCTGGCCTTCCTCCTCGGATCTCCCCTAGGCTAAGATGAGTTTTCTTGGCTGCGGGTGATTCATTATTAGAGCAAGGTTGGCAGGACCCTCTTCCCCCTTTCCGCCTCTTTCCTTAGTGATGGTCTAGCCATTGCATCCCTGTCTGTCATTCTACATCTGTACCTAGCATAGGTTAGGATGTGGGGTTGACTCAGTCCCTTGCCGGCCGGCAGTGCGTGCCGGCCGGCAAGGGTCTTCTGCTTTGAGTGCTGCCCGGACCTCCCTTGGTCTCTCATCCATGTTTGTCTGTAGAACCAGATGGCATTGGTCAGGAAGCCTGAAGTTATATTCTCCCCTTCCTTATGTGCACTCTTTCGGGTTGCCGGGCTATGAGGTAGTACAGTCTCTTATCCCGGCATCCATTCTGTTTTTCTTCTAGTGTTTGTACCCTAGCCCGGCTGCCGGACTAAGTGGCCGGCAGCCGGGCAGTCGGAGTTCTCTGGTTCTTTTGTTGCCGGCTGGCATTGGTTGTATACCTTTTGCAGCCGTCTATATATCACACCATTGTTCTGCCGGCCGCTATGATTAGTGGCCGGCAGCCGGGGGCTGTTGTTGTTTAGCTGCCGGCAGCCGGGTGCTGTTGTTGTTTAGCTGCCGGCCGGCAGTCCCTCTGTCGGCCGGCAATAGAAACACACCGAGGTTCTGCCAGCGCGCAATAGAAACACACTGAGGTTTTGCCGGCCGCTACGTTTGGCGGCCGGCAGCCGGGTGCTATCTTGTGTAGTTGCCGGCCGGCACACTCATTTGAACCAGCGTTCTTCCACCTTATAGTTTATAAGTAGTATACTTTGGAACTATTTAAGGTGTGTGCCGGCCGGCACATTACTTTCTATACTGTAGCCAGTATTTTTCAGTATAGTATATACTGTAGGGAGCAAACTATAGTATAGTATTTGTTACAACACTAAGTTTTTCTAACACTTTTGTGTTGTCTTGCACAGCCCTTTGGTGTAACCTTACAGATAAAGAAAGTGAGTTCTTTCTTGTCTACTATCCAGCATTTTAAAATCACTTATTTGGGTGTGAGCTACACCTGTTTCCTCTGGAAATTATTTATTGGTCGCTCTAGAATAAATTAACCATAAGATTTTATTATCTGGAAGGTTGCAGCAATTAACTGTGCGGGAAATACAGGTGTGAGTCAAGGGACGCAGCAAGGGAGAAGCTTCGTACCTGGGTAAGGGGCTTTCAGAAGAACACTTCTGGGCCCTATATTCCAAATGAGAAGATGAGTGCTTACCTTTTCCCCAAGGCGTCAGCTGAGGCAGTGATTCCCCAGCCTCAAGCGGAGATACCGGTGGTTCAGATCCTAGTGGATGCTGAAGTCGCGGAAGCCCTGCAGGACATCCAATTGGACGATAGGATGTCGGAGGTGTCCGAGCGTTTGGAAGAAGACCTTCTGGCAGAAGACCAGGTTGAAGAGCAGGCTCCAGACAATGAAGAGTAAGAGTTCGACGAGGTGTCGGTTACTCCGGTTCAGGCCCCTGACCTAATCCCTCAACATCGTCCTCTCTCGCAGATGGGCTGGGAAAGACCCTTTTCTCCATCATTGAAATGATCCAACAGATGCAGAGGGAAAATAATGAGAAGGCCGCTGCATTGAAGCTGGAGATGCGGAGACTTGCAGCATCACGTGGGCCCCAGAAGAAGCTCAGCGTGAAAGACCTTCCCTTGTGCTCAGATGCCAACCCTTAGAGGTATGCCGAGCATATGCCTATGACGACGGGAAAAATCGTCATTTCGGAGAAGTTGGGCTCAGTCCCCCTTGAGGAGGTGGAATTTTGGCCCAGCAAGGAGTCGTATCCAGACTGTTATGTCCGTCATAGGAAGGAACCAACCTCAAAGGAAGAAACGGAGCCGAAGGAGGTCATAGTTTTGGACCACGCTAAGGTTCAAGCTTTACTGTCAAGCTCGATGAAAGAGAGGGGCTTCACAAACTCAAAGGTACCTGCTTTGAGTAAGAAGCACCCTTCCTTTGTGTCCTCTCCTTCTAGAGCCTTCCCTTTTATGCAGAAAGGGTTTACGGCTGTGCTGAAAGCAATCGAGGCAGGTAAGCCATGCCCCTCCTTGGAGGAGTGTAAACCTCTGTCTTTGTCCCTAGCCATGGACCACAAGTTGGAGGCTGATATTGCCAGACGTCAGTTCGGTGAGAACCTCCCCAAGCTGTCTGACTTTCTTTTACGCAGGGAGCTTGAGACAAAAGAAAGAATTGCTGCCTCAATGTCTCATCAAACGACCCTAGAGACAATGGCAAGTGACCCCCAAGGTCCATGAAATGTTTATGGTAGTGGCTAAGACACACCTAGCCACCGTGACGAAGGACCTTTATAGCTTCGTCAAAGCTAGGAGGGCTTGTAGGGAGTTCGTGTTCGCCTCGGCTGCGGTGAGGCACGAGCCAAGGAAGCTAATCTCCTCCAGCATTTGGGGCAAAGACCTCTTCCCTAGGGAAGCGGTCAAGGAGGTTGTAGATAAGGCCGCCACGGAGAATAGAAACCTTCTCCAGAAGTGGGGCCTATCTCTCAAGAGAAAGTCTTCCCCGGATGAGGGTCCCCAACCAAACAGGAAGACTAAGAAGACTAGGCTACCCTCTCGGCTAAGCAAGCCATTCAGACAGAAGCAGCAGCAACAACTTCCTATGCCTACAGTGCCCCAGATGGTGGCACAAACCCCGACCACGTACCAGTGGGTACCCAAAGCCGTGTCGACGTAGTCTCCGGCATTTAACCCAGCGTTCGAAGGGCAGTCAACTACCTTTTGAGCAAAGCCTAGAGGAGCAGCCAGAGGTTCGTCTAGACGCCCCTCAAGGGGGAGTGGATTTAGGGGTGGTCGCGGTCAAGGAGGCAAGACCTCAGGGCAACAGCAGCCAAAGTGAGCTGATACCGGTAGGAGGGAGATTTCAGAATTTTCGGGATCGGTGGACCTTCGATCCCTGGGCCCACAGCCTACTCAAGAATGGACTAGGTTGCAGCTGGTACAGCACTCCACCCCCGTGCTCTCGATTTTTCCAACACTCCACCCCCGTTCTGGAGGAGTACATTCAAGAACTGTTGGAGAAAAGAGTAATCCGAAGAGTAAAGTCCATCAAATTCCAAGGGAGGCTGTTTTGTGTTCCCAAGAAGGACTCAGCAAAACTCAGAGTCATTCTGGACTTGTCGCCACTCAACAAGTTCATAGTGAACTGCAAGTTCAAGATGCTAACACTGCAACATATAATGACCTTACTGCCGAAGAGGGCATATACCGTCTCCATAGATTTGTCAGACGCCTATTGGCACGTTCCAATCAATCGTCAACTCTCCCCCTACCTAGGGTTCAAGCTACAGCGAAGACTCTACGCCTTCAGAGCCATGCCATTCGGGCTAAACATAGCCCAAGGATCTTCACTAAGCTTGCGAGCATAGCTCTCAAACAATTACGCCTAAAGGGAATCCTGGTGGTAGCCTACCTAGACGACTTGCTGGTGTGGGCAGCATCCAAGACAGAATGTTTGCAAGCTTCGCTACAGGTGATCCAGTTCCTAGAGCATCTAGGCTTCAAGATTAACAGAAAAAAGTCTCGACTTTCTCCATCTCAAAAGTTCCAGTGGTTGGGAATCCACTCGGACCTAGTGTCACATTAACTCTCCATCCCGGCGAAGAAGAGGAAGGAGATAGCTGGTTCTGTCAAGAGACTTCTGGATTCCAAAGAGAGATCTGATAAGACCAGTACCGCTTCGTCTACGTACGCTTCTCAGGCCTTGGTCCCGAGTCAGGCAACTAAAGAAGTCGGTGCTTCTCCAGCCACCTCCCCCCAAGTTGACTATTCACACAGACGCCTCGAAGGAGGGGTGGGGAGGTCATTCTCATCGGAAGAAGGCCCAAAGAACTTGGTCCAATCTATTCAAGACATTTCACATAAACTTTCTGGAAGCTATGGCAGTACTCCTTATCTTGAAGAAAGTCTCCCCTCGTCGCTCGATCCACATAAGGTTGGTACTGGACAGCGAGGTGATTGTAAGATGCTTGAATCGACAAGGATCGAGGTCACCACCACTCAACCAGGTGATGTTGGCCATCTTTCGACTGGCAGAAAAGAAGAAGTGGTACCTGTCGGCAGTTCACCTTCAAGGAGTCCGCAATGTGACAGCGGACGCTCTATCCAGATTCACACCGATAGAGTCGGAATGGGCCCTAGATGCAGGATCATTCTCCTTCATCTTGAGTCAAGTCCCAGAACTGCAGATAGACCTCTTTGCAACGAAAGACAACAAGAAGTTACCCCTTTACGTGTCCCCGTACGAGGATCCCTTGGCGAAAGCAGTGGACGCGATGTCCCTCGACTGGAACAGATGGTCCAGGATTTACCTGTTCCCTCCTCACAACCTTCTATTGAGGGTCCTCAACAAACTGAGATCTTTCAAGGGAGTAGCGGCAATAGTGGCTCACAAGTGGCCGAACAGCGTGTGGTTCCCTCTGGCAATGGAACTACGGCTGAAGTGTCTACCGTTACCAGGTCCAGTTCTGACCCAGCGAGTTCAGAAGTCGACTGTGTGCGCTTCATCACAGAAAACCCGGAACCTGCAGCTCATGATTTTCTCTCCCTAGCGGTGAGAAAACGTTTCAGGATCTCGAAAGACAGTATAGACTTCCTAGAGGAATATAAGTGCAAATCTACTAGAAGGCAATATGAGTCATCATGGAGAAAATGGGTGGCCTTTGTCAAAGCGAAGAATCCGCAAAAGATCTCGACGGACTTCTGCTTATCTTTCTTCATCCACCTCCATGGTCAAGGGTTAGCAGCCAACACAATATCAACGTGTAAATCTGCTTTGACAAGACCCATTTTATATGCCTTTTAGGTCGACCTCTCTAAAGATATTTTTAATAAAATTCCGAAAGCCTGTGCTAGGCTCAGACCATCAGCACCTCCAAAGCCCATTTCATGGTCTATAGATAAAGTTCTTCATTTCGCTTTGCTGTTGAACAATGAGGTGTGTGCTGTAAAGGATTTGACCCATAAATTTATTTTCCTGTTTGCACTCGCGTCGGGGGCCAGGGTTAGTGAAATTGTAGCCCTCTCGAGAGAGGAAGGTCGTGTTCAGTTCTTTGATGGGGGAGAACTGAACCTGTTTCCGGATCCTACATTTCTCGCCAAGAATGAGTTACCCACCAACAGGTGGGGTCCCTGGAGAATCTGCCCTCTGAAAGATGCATCTCTATGTCCAGTGGAATGCCTAAAGGTCTATCTTCGTAGAACTTCAGACTTCAGGGGTGGTCAACGCTTCAGGGGAGAAACATTAGGCTCAAATTTATCACTGAAACAACTTAGGGCGAAAATCACCTATTTTATTCGCAGAGCGGATCCAGACAGTACACCCGCAGGTCACGATCCGAGGAAAGTTGCCTCATCCTTAAATTTCTTTAATAGTATGGATTCCGAACATCTTCGCTCATACACTGTCTGGAAATCTTCCAGAGTTTTCTTTCATCACTATGCGAAGCAAGTGGAGCAACTGAAGAGGTCTGTAGTAGCAGTGGGTAGTGTCGTTAACCCTGCTGTTTAACTCTGCGAGGAACAGTGGATTTAATTGGGACGATTAATTCAGGGGTAAGTGTGTATTTACGAACTGTTCTACAAACTAAGTGTTAGGGCACTGGGGTGCCCATATTGACTGTTCCATATTCAAAGGTGAACCTGGCATAAGTGCAGACATGTGTGCCAAGTGTTTCCAACGCTAATGTAACTGATTAGTAATACAGACTTTTATGATTTTGATACCTCGGTATGTTAAAAGTGGAACTAATGTTTTTCTTTCAGATAAACAAGTTTTCTATTTACTATCATACTTATGCTTATTTATTGGTTATCCTCCTCTTATATATGTATAATTGTTGTTTAACCTGTTTTATTTTATTGTTTGTCAATAAACAAGTTCTTGTGAACCTTGCGTCTCCTTCGCCTGTGTCATTTTACTTGAAATGATTTAGCATTACGTTTACTATGTATATTTATCTGGGATAATTCTAATAGATTGTTCCTTTATGCAAGCATTTTTGCATTGGTTTATGCTTTCCCCTAGTAGGAGGACTCCATGCCCTAAGGGGACGGTGGTGGATATGTAAGTTTTCCACCTAACCGGATATAAACCTTTGTCCAATCCAGTAATGAACAGGGAACTGGTCAATATTTCATATTGACTCAGTGGTTCTTTACAAACTATGCTTTACATGATATAGGGTGAGACCACTATATTGGCTTGTCTGTTATTCATACATAGGTATATGTACTCTTCGAGACTTTTCCAGAGTCTAGTATGACTCTTCCCTATAGGGGGCAGGAAGCACTAACATGGTCTATGGTTAGTTGAAAAGATGTATGACGGTAACATCTTAGGTCTCTAGGTCTAGTTGGCCGGGAAATACCTTCGGGGAGTACGGCACGTTTTGAGAATCCAGAGATACAGTAATGCTCTGGTATACTTCCATCAGGACGACATGGCTTGAGCCCAAAAAAACGGATTTTGAGCGAAGCGAAAAATCTATTTTTGGGTGAGATGGCCATGTCGTCCTGATGGACCCACCCTTCCCTTTTCTTCTAAAAAGGGCTGTAGGTCCCCTCCCTACATACAGTATCTGTAGCACCTCGTGTATCGCCGTGAGCGGCGCAATGCACGCTTACTAAACGGGAGAGGAGAGATACCTTGCAAGCGGCTCTCCTTCCTTTCTCGTTTTTCGTTTTCTTGCCAATTGACCCCTTCGAAGTGTTAACTCTGTTCGGGGTGCAGATTGCTATGTGGCGTGTCAAGAATACGTCCTCTGATATTTCGTGATATCCCTGGTTCTTTTATTGGGGATATTCGCTCCAGGAGTTAGAATTCTGGGTACCTTAAGGTAAATTCTCTGGGAATATCACCGTAGTTATATATATTAGTGTGCTACTGTTATTAACACACATTGAGTATGTTTTGTTGGGATGTTGAGTCTTGAAGTAAAGTCAATCCAGTTAACTTTGAAATGGTTTATTTCTTAAAAAACAAGAGTGTTAACATCTCCATCACAGGAGTATAGCTGGTTTGATCGGATGACCATTCCATGTGAAGTATTGATAAGAACTGGCTAAAATATTGATATCACAGATATCGTATATTTAGTTATCTCAGCATTTAAACACATAATGTGAACTCTACATTAGTCTAGGAAGACACCTGCATCCGGTGGCGACACAACTCTTTCACACGGTATGTATTTGTGTTTATGCTTCATAAAAATGTTACATTGCTGAGACCTGCAAAACGCATCCTGTTATGATCTTTTCTGACTACAGCAAATCTCACGCTAGCCTCTTCTTCCACAATGACGTATTATGTTATGTGTTTTAAACATGTAATAACTGACTATTACATCAGCTCGGCCAGCTATCTCATTTTATTTTTTCTTTTTTATATATTTAACAACATGCCAAAATATGTTTACTATGAGTGTGACTGGATATATGTATTATTCTTTGTTTAACTTTACCCATAAGCAAATGAGGACGAATGTTCAAATAGGCATATTAAAAAAAATAATAGCAATAATGCATACGAGAAGATATTACCAAAGCAAAGAAAAAAAATGCATAATAATTACAGATCACATATATGGTATATTGCTAGCAAATGATTATATGGTACCAAAAAAAAAAATACTGATATACATATGATTCGGTAACTTTGTTAAAGAATAATTTTTATCTTTCTCAGAAACATAGATTATCACAATACAGTAATTAATAAGAATATTTGTTACCTTGGTAAAGATTCAATTTTAGTGCACAAACACGAATTCCTGATACGTACACGTACCACGGTTTCGTAAACACACACACACACACACATATATATATATATATATATATATATATATATATATATATATATATATATATATATATATATATATATATATATATATATATATATATATATATATATATATATATATATATATATATATATATATATATATATATATATATATATATATGTGGCTTAAGTATTTTATTAGATGCCCATAGATTCTGTTTTTTTTTTTCTCTTTTCTTTTAACATTCCGGCTTATATATTTTATTAGATGCCGAGAGAAAAAAAAATGATTTATTTTTTAAATGTTTTTTAAATGTATTTTTAAAAATGCAAATGTTCCATAGTCTCTTCAATTACATATTACTAGCGTACTAACTTCTTTTTGTACACTACGCTATTCCAAGACAATTTTACTCCTTTTAGCGAATGAAGGGGCCACTTTCAAACGGCTTTAAATTGAATTAAATAAGGAGTTTTGTCTGGATATGGCAAAATGTTCTGTTTGAGCTGTAAACTGTTCCTTAACCTACGCCAAACAAGGATGTTAATGGCGATAAATATCATCACCGTCATAACTGTTCCTGCTAGTAGTATGGGGTGAAGAAATTCTTTATAAGTCGGTGATGGGTGGTCCATCTCGGTCAATTTCATCAACCGCTTGGCTACCTGTTTGTTGTATGGGAGAGGTAATGATGGCATAGTAGTCGACCACGTGAAGTTCGCGAAGTAGGCTCGTTCTCTGATGATGGTCTTGATCCTTTTCACCATGGAATTAGGGGATGTCCCGATAAAACCATCTGCTGCAACCAAGATTTGGGAATAGGACGTAGATCTGTCCGGGCATGATACATTGAAGCTGTCCTTGTCGTATCGTATCCACGAGCCGTTGTCCAGTCTGCAATTGAACTCATTATTGTCAAAAGGATAAAGCTTATCCAGACAATTTTCACTAGTATGGGAGAGAGCACCGTCTAACACTATACATAACTCGCATGAATCAATTAAGTTTTTATGGAATTCAAATGAGTCAGCTGTACATATTTTTCTATCCTTTGCATCTGAACAGTGAGTTAATTGATTAATGACCATATATGTTTCCTTGTCTGGGGAAATCAATACATGTCCTGTCAAACTGGATATTACTGGATTTGAGTGATTCGTCATGAAAGTCGGAAATGGTGATATCCTGTAAGATTGCCAGGCATCATAAGAATCAAAGGGAATTGTAATCATAATCCTGTGATTTTCAACGCTTACTGTAATTAGGCTGTAATAAAATTCTAACCTACGTGCGTCTAACAAAGGAATATAGCCTAGTTTCTCCCGTCCGTTCTCTAGAACTAACTTTAAGTATTTTATAGGCAACAAATGGGGTGACAGTACACCTTAAGTTGCTAACGTGATAGCTTCTACATAATCTTTTGATTTCTCAATGAAATGTGCAATTCTATTATGTATGTGATCTATTTTTGAATCATAATACGTTAACGTTGCCAACAAATCCTGTACTTCCATAATCTGACTGATATTACTTGAATGTTCATTTACTAAATCCATAATTTGATTGATTGAAGCTAACTGATTCCTTAGTTCTGACATAATAAATTCATCTTCATGAGTCAAGAACTCAATTTTCTTCTTTTGATTACTAATCTTAAGACGATTGGAAATTCCTGAACCTAAACTTGCAATAGACCCAAAGATGTTTAGTGCAGCAAAAATAAATGGGTCACGTCTCTCTTTAGTTTCGTGTCCTACAGTCCACATCAAAAGGTCACGAGCCAAAGATTCTGTCGCGTAAGTCTTATTTTGCAAGTCATCAGATAGCATCTCTGCAACTTTTAGTGTCGATCCAAGCGAACTCTCTGTAGTCAAATGAAAATGTCTTCTATGCAACTCATCAAATGAGACAGCAAACCTCGAAATGGCGCTTTTTAAGCTAGTGACGTCATTCTCTGGGAGAAAAATTGCTTGCATACGCACTTCTACAACTACGTTACTTGATGTAATAAAAATGTCTTCTTGTCTTTCAACTATAGTGCCATATTTAAAATCTATACTTTTAGTTTTAGAGCTCATCCCACACGAGAAAAATGTCTGAGCGAACAATATCACTCCCAACAACAAAAAATTCGTCTTGGAAACCTGTAACGAGAAAAATATATGTAATTATTCATGTATTAAGAAGAAAACTTTTAACATACAAAATAAAATTTTTCCCTCACTTCTTTCCCTCTCTTTTTTTTTTAATTTCTTATGTGAGCCAATGGTACGATTCTCTCATCAGTGGGTTGGGATACGTTTTGAACTCTAAACCTATTGGTCGTTAATGTTTTCAAAATGTTAAATAGCCCTTCAAACTTAGGTGTTAGTTTATAATTGAGTCGTTTACGTACATTTACCTGTATGTATACATTATCACCCACGGTATATGTTTTAGTTGGCTTCTCTATTTTATCATGATTCCTTTTCAATATGATTTGTGATTCTTCTAAATTCTTTCGAAGGATATCATAACAACTTTTGCTTGCATTTATACATTCTTTTAAAGGATTTGATAGATTACTTGTAGGCATTAATACATGGAAAGGCGTTCTAACTGGGGTACCATATAATGCTTCATGCGGTGACATTTTAATTGATATATGATATGAATTATTCAGAGTACTCAGTACCACAGGTATTGCAATATCCCAGTTGGGGTCTGATCCCCCTAGTGTTATTCATAATATTTTTAAAACCTTCCTATCTGCTCTTTCCACTAGCCCATTCGACTCTGAGTTATATATCATGGTATTTATTTTCTTTATGCTAAGGAATTCACACAATGAGGTAAGAAAGTGATTATTGAATTCTACCCGAGTCTGAGATTATCATGTGTGAAATTCCATGTTTACAAATGTAACACTCGTAAAACTTCCTAGCGCATTCAATCGCAGTTTTAGTTTTAAGCGCTATTAGTTCTGTATATCGAGTTAAAGATTCTACAATTACTAAGAGGTGCTTATTTCCTCTGTCTGACTCGTAAAATCCTATTAACAAATCTAAATGTATTCTTTCAAAGGGTTGATTGGGCACGGGATAAGCCCATAGGCTGACAGGTGTTTTCGTATGCCCTTTGTTTTCCTGACATGTGCGACAATTAGCTATGTGTTTTTTTTTATATCTGTAAGCATTGTATGCCAATAAAACAATGATTTGGCTTTCTGTGACATTAATGAGAACCCCGGGTGTCCATGTAATGGATTTAATGGAAATGAATGAGATTGGTACCACTACCTGGTCGTTAGTTACATGTTGTGTATTGCGGGTTTTCCTTGTCACCGTCCTACACAGAATATTATCTTTGACTATATAATTCTGCTGCTTATATTTTATATATCCTTTTTCCTTACGATTGCCTTTCAAAGCATTTATAATTGTTTCAAATTTCTGATCTTTTCTTTGCTCAGTCTGTAATAATTCAGCGCTCCAGCCCAAATCTTCTTGTTCAGATATTGTTTTAACAATAGGCATGGATGTTGTTATATCTATTAATTCAGCTAAAGGCTCTGTACAAGATGACACGGGGTGGCGTAATAATGCATCCGCAATGATATTTGCTTTCCCAGGTAAATACCCGATTTTCGCGCCAAAGTCTTGAATGATCAAATGCCACCGAGTTCGTTTGAGGCTGTGGTTGAAGCCTTTAAAGAATTCGGTTAGTGGTTTATGGTCAGTAAGAACCTTAACGGGATAACCGTATATTATGAACTTAAAATGCACTAGTGAATTACCAATAGCTAGCCCTTCCTTGTCTATTACTGCATACTTACTTTAGGAAGTTCTCAGTTTTCGAGAATAAAAAGCTATCGGGAAAAACTGTTTATCATATTGCTGAAGCAATACCCCTCCTACTCCTAAGTCTGAGGCGTCTGTTGCAATGAAGAATTCCTTACCGAAGTCAGGAAATTTTAAGATAGGAGAACTACACAGTTCATCTTTCAAGGTATTAAACGCCTGTTGATGATGCTCAGATTATATGAAATCTACGCCCTTCTTCGTAAGATCAGTTAAAGGAGCGGCTATTATTGAATAGTTGCGTATAAAACGGCTGTAATATCCACTACAACACAGAAATTGCTCTATTCCCTTGATATTTGTAGGTATGGTAAAATTACGGATAGCCGATACATTATCATGGACTACTTTAAGACCTTGGCTTGACACCATGAAACCCAAATATATTAATTCTGTTTTGAAAAATTCACACTTACTAATCTTTACCCTTAAGTTATGTTGTCTTAGTCTCTGTAGTACTAGTTCTAATTTACGTAGATGTTCTTCTAAGGTGTTGGAAAAGATTACAAAGTCGTCCATATAGGCATGCAATATATCCCCTAGCAAGTCTCCAAACACTATGTTAATCATTCTTGTAAATGTTATGGGAGCACAACATAAACCAAAAGGCATCCGTAAAAATTCATAATGTCCCCTGGCTGTGCGGAAGGCTGTGTATGGGATACTATCTTCTTCTAATGATATCTGGTGAAAGCCTTTAAGTAAGTCCAAACTGGTAAAATATTTATTCTGACCTAAGAAAGACAAATGTACAACTATTAATGGAAAATTATAAGGGCTGTTTGATTTCCTAATGACTCCTTCTTCTAGCATTTTACCTACTTCATGATTTATTTCTTTCTGGAATTTCATAGGGAGCCTGTACGAGGGTACATGGATAGTTTTCTGCTTATCCTTCAACCTTATTTGATGCTCGATCACATCTGTTTTTCGTAAGGATTCATCCGTAGTGGAAAAAACATCATTATATTTAGTTAAAAGTCCAAAAATTTTCTGCTGAATTTCTTCACCTTGAATATCTTTATTGATTTTATTTTTAATAGATTGCAAAAGGGATTCATCCGCAACTGATTGAGCGTGATTGATTTCAGCAACGGTAAGAATACGATGTTTATAAACTTCTACATCCAAGATATGTTGATTTTTGTGAATTACTAAAGTGTTTTTAAAGTGATATATTACATTGTTGATGTGAGCCTACTGTATAAATAGCTCGTGTGAGAGACAATCCGTTAGTTTTCAAAGTGTCGGAAAGGATTAATATTTCAGATCATGGTAATGTTTTCTTCACTTGCACTATTAAATTCGAAGGTACGTTTGGCTCGATAGATTACATACAAGATGATATTACGAGTGAACGAGAATTCTGCTGGGTCGCGTATATTATTTCTTTATTAGTGAGACAAGTTATTGGTTCTTCAACGTACGTTACGGTTACATTTGTCGTCTCCTTTTTATCCAAAACTGATTTTAAGGCATTAGAAGACTTATAGAATTTTCCTTTGATATACACGCCATGCTTGGCAGGGCCTAAGATAATGTTTTGATTTCCCATAGATGGGTATCCTATAATTACAGCTGGATACATATCAATGTTTTGTACAACAACAAATGTATCGGCAAATGTGCGCTTACCGACCTTGAACTGAACATGAGTTATGCCTATTACATTTAATTCATTATTTCCTATACCCGAGAGTCTCACTCGGGATTTTTCTATCGGAAAGTTTGAAAACAACAAATGATGTGTCCTCAAATCCATGATATTACGTGGACTACCAGAGTAAAATAATAACATAAAGGATTTGTGTTCTAGATTTACAACATATAATGCTGGTTGTAACTCATTTTGGCTTATTATTGTATGAATTCGTTGCAAATCTACAGGAGCATGCACTGATTTACTTAAT
The DNA here is from genome assembly GCF_036898095.1 of Palaemon carinicauda. Taxonomy (NCBI): domain Eukaryota; kingdom Metazoa; phylum Arthropoda; class Malacostraca; order Decapoda; family Palaemonidae; genus Palaemon; species Palaemon carinicauda. The sequence continues at coordinate 66,995,786 of NC_090758.1, read as the reverse complement.
TCGGCCGTGTGTTTCATAGGAAAATCTATTGCCTCACAATGTTCTGATAAAACATCAAATTGATTATTCAATACTACTGATGTTGACATGAATGACCTTGACCCAACATCACTCTCTTCCCCACTGGAGTTAATTATGTGGTATTTGCTTTGCTCTGCACATTCTGAAAATTAGTCTGACCTTGCGAGGTCTGGTTTGACGACCCAGGCTCAGCGTTATTCGAAGAATTGTTTGTTTGTTTCGGATTCTGAACTACATTAACGTTTGGCTGTTTCTTCTTATTGTTAAAATGAGGATTTTTCTTTTCTATTTCCATATGGAACTGACTGTGGAATTGACTGTATATTTCTTGGATTCTGTTGTGTCTTACGCGAGTAGCACTGACAATATGAATGAGTCGAACTATTATGTATCGAACAGAATTTCGTTCTGCAGTCCCCGATCAAGTGACCTTGATGTTTGCAATTATAACAGGTCATTCCCGCACCTTGACTATTATTAACTACATTCACTTGTTGTGGCTTTGTTTCATTCTTTGCAAAAATTTGAGTTAACACGGGATCAATGTCAGGACACTTAGACATGTGTTTCTTTATCTGTTTATATACATCCAATTCCGTACTTGCAGGCGTGAACTTTTTATCAAAACACCGCACTAAATCTTCAGGCAACATAAGTGTCATGCAAGTTAAATACATTAATCGTAAAAAATCTTTCACGGAGATGTTATATCTAGTAACCCATGTGGAATTACCTAAAATATCTTGATATTCCTTAAGCCTATCAGCTATGAGAGCTGCTTTCTCAATAACAATAAGCTGAGTCATAGTGGCTTGATTAAGTGTATTTCATAACATTAATACTACATCCAAGGCTTCTTCACCTAACTCTGAAATCATCCCAGGTAACTGCTTCTTGAAATGAAACACCTCTTAAATACGCACTCGCCTCCCCCTTGGAAAAATCTATAAAACTTTTAGCTTCTTGTAATTGTACAAAAGGGTCTACGATTTGTTTGGCATTTGAATGGGCATTGACGGATGAAATCTATGACTCCACATTTTGAGGCAAGAACCCATTAACCCGACCCTGAAAAGGAAGGATTGCAGACCTGGCATTTACAAGCGTCACAATCGGGAGAGGATTAATCTGTCCTACGCCAGTAGGTCCATGGGTGTGGCTCACCGGGGGCGTCATGATTACGGTATTTCTTTTCCTATCTCTTCGACCCCTTGCAATTCTATCAAAATATCTGTATGAATACAGACGTCCACTGCGTAAACGCATAAGCACTCAATGATAAGATTATAACAAATTTCCCCAAAACAATGCTACTAATCCCAAGACATTTCCAGAGAATTTCTGAAAGAAAACAGAACATAATGATATTTCCCAAGAATTTCTGAAAGAAAACGGAATTAGCACAAAGAGAGAAAAAAAATTCTAGATGAGAATTCGGAGTTGTACACAGTTTCCTTTAATGAAAGGAAAATAGAAGATTAGCAAACTACTCACCCCAGTAATAATAGACTAACGACTCGTGATAACTACACTTCACTGTTCAATACTGAAATGAATAAGAAAATTGTACTTAGCTTTATATGGTTTTGTGTGATGTCGTCATATCCTCTCTCTCTTTTGATGTTTGGGTGGTTGTTTTCGGTCCGATTTCCTCTCTCTCTCTTGATGTTTGGGTGAATGTATTCGGTCCAATTTCCGTTGAATGTAGTGCTTCCTGGATATGTTTTGTAAGCGTTGAACGTCAGTCCTTGGGTTTCCTAGGATGTTGATTGAAGATCCAGTTCATCAGTTTGTATGTATAACATTCATTAAATATTTCCTTCTTGGATGGACTATGATAATTAGTCAAAATTGTAGATTCATTACTGTTGATTTCTTGAAGATCTTTCACTGGTTTTAGAGTTTTAATGTTGATTTCTTGAAGATCTTTCTCTAATTCTTACAGTTTTATTGTTGATTTCTTGAAGATCTATCTCTGATTCTTAGAGTTTTATCGCTGCCACCATTTATTAGTGTGCTAGTGTTATTAACACACATTGAGTATGTTTTGTTGGGATATTGAGTCTTGAAGTAAAGTCAATCCAGTTAACTTTGAAATGGTTTATTTCTTAAAAAACAAGAGTGTTAACATCTTCATCACTGGAGTATAGCTGGTTTGGTCGGATGACCATTCCAGGTGAAGTATTGATAAGAACTGGCTAAAATATCGATATCACAGATATCGTATATTTAGTTATCTCAGCATTTAAACACATAATGTAAATTCTACATAAGTCTAGGAAGACACCTGCATCCGGTGGCGACACAACTCTTTTACACGGTATGTATTTGTGTTTATGCTTCATAAAAATGTTACATTGCTGAGACCTGCAAAACGCATCCTGTTATGTTCTTGTCTGACTACAGCAAATCTCACGCTAGCTTCTTCTTCCACAATGACGTATTACGTCATGTGTTTTAAACATGTAATAACTGACTATTACATATATACCCAAGGAAGCTACCCTTTAGGAACTTCCATCAGGACGACATGGCCATCTTACCCTAAAATAGACTTTTCGCTTCGCTCAAAATCCATTTAAACAGACACTGAGCCTATACACAAGTATTTGTAAGCAATAACTTCACAAAAATTCAAACCAGCTAATGTATGAAAACTGGATATTAAGGGGGTTCTTTTGTCCGTGTAGGAGGAGAGCAAGATATACAAAAAATGATTACCGATATTATTGTACGAGCCTAGGTGAAATGTTTGTGGTAAAATACCCGATATTACAGCGGTTGATTCATTACAAAATACAAATACACAGTTACATGGTACTGCATACTTACCACTTTTAATATCATAGATAGACATCCACTTTTAAACATATTCTCATTATATATATATATATATCTTTTTTGTTACTTCATTTATTGCCTTATTTTCAGCCTACTTATGGTACCAAGATTTTTCTTAATTGTGCCTCTCTTTATTTTTTAGTTAGTGCACTCAAAACTCATTTGCATAGCATATCTTTACTTTAAAAACTGTTCCAAACCTTTCAAAATCAGAATCAATCCTCTTATCTTCAATCCTACTTTACATTCTTGACATTGAATAGGCTGAAATATGTTTGCATATTTTAACCTAAAATCGAATCCATCCAAATTCTGTATTATCAAAGCAATCAGGCTAAACTATGCTATCACTCCCAACGGCACTTCTATATATAATCTTTGTATTTGAACCAAAGATCGGCTCACACTAATGCTACTCACACCTGTAGAAAACTCAAGATTATTTCTCTGCTCACACAAGTCTATAAATACCAAAGTAACATCTTAAACCTTACAATTGTTTTTTTTTTTTTTTTTCCAGTTTTGCACTGTTCCTCTTACCTATCCATTAATTCAAAGACTTCCTTATATTTGAATACTCTAATATACTTGCAACTCAAACCAATCAAATCAAGAATAAATTGCCAATCACACACACTCAGGAGATGGGAAAATTATCATGCCTTACTCACAAACTTACTAATACCTGATTCACCCACGAGAAACCCAAGAATTTTCACCTCCCTAGCCAACAACATAGACTTCTTAAATTTAACCAATGTCCATTGAATGTATTAGCACCTCCTCAAGCAACAGCAAGTGTTCCTCAACAGCTTCACTTACAATCAGAATACCATATATAAAAGCAGTCACCCTCTTCCTATCCAACATGGTATGGAAGGCAGCAGGTGAATTTAAAAATTCAAAACTTGACAATTAAAATTGAAGATGTTAATTTGCAGTTAATAAAGTGGTGAGGGGTCTGTTCCTTTATGCCTGAGACATCTGCTGAAAGCCAAAAACTGAATCTAATCTAGTGAACTCTCTAATCAAATCCTCTTTTATAGACAATCAGACGTCACAGTTATCGAAAATATTCTTTAACTGGTACATCATTTATCTTCCTATTTTACTTAAAAAAACATATGTTGATTAAGAATAGTTCTGAATGTATCTTGTTCTATGGTGGTCAAACATCTAGAGGGATTCATGTTTGGATTATGAAGCATAAGATGGACATTTCATATTTCTTAGGAATCTCTTAACAATACTTTGGGGTCTCACTGACTAGGATATAGTCATAGATTTGGCCGGTCTGAGATGTATAAAATAATCCCCGTTAATGACTACAGCCAAGCAAATGTTGTTGAATATTTTCTCATTGCTTTTACCGCAGGTCATAACTTGATTCTTAGCCTATTCTGCATTTTTGTTGATCTAGCATTTTCCTCTTATCTAAAATATAACTTATGGGGAATAATAAAGAAACTGATACTTGTGGTATCCCATTCTCTTGTATAAATATGTCCTCTTTGTATATATATTGTATTTATATACAATAATCGTGAGTCCCTTGATTTCACTAATAGGACGAAAGTACTAATGCTAATCAAGTCTTGGCTATACTACACGTTTCTCCTGTATCAAAGTTCTTTTTCTCATAATATTTATAGAAAACCTGAACACAACATTAAAAGTGTGACAACATCAAAATTGTTGATTGGGAAGAGGATCAAAAGTAAGTGTCCTTGGATGCATCACAAAGTTAATTAGAACTAAGATGTTATAAATACCTGGAAAGTCTACCAAAAGCAAGCCATATTTCTCCCTCATCTAATGTCATGTTATGGTAACATCTTACAATAACTAAGAAAAATGGATACCTGGAGAAGGTGTTCAATATACAGAACTTATTAAGGTGTAAGAGTTTTTTTCATAGATATTGAAACTTCACATTAATCTGTTACAATCATAATTATGAATGATATAGATCGATCAGATTTCTGGTATGAATAATTTTTGGAATTTTGGAAGGTTGTTAAAAGGAGAGGAGGCAAGGAAAAGGTGGGCGGAATATTTTGAAAGTTTGCTGAATGTTGAGGATGATAGGGAGGCAGATATAATTACTGTTCCAGGTGTTGAGGTGCCAGTGATGGGAGATGAGAATGAGAGAGAGATTACAATAGAGGAAGTGAGGAGAGCACTAGATGAAACGAGAGTAGGAAAAGCATCTGGTATGGATGGTGTGAAAGCTGAGATGTTGAAGGAAGGGGGTGTGACTGTACTTGAATGGTTGGTGAGATTGTTTAATGTGTGTTTTGTGTTGTCAATGGTACCAGTAGATTGGGTCTGTGCATGTATTGTACCACTATATAAGGGTAAGGGAGATGTGCATGAGTGTTGTAATTCAAGAGGTATTAGTTTGTTGAGTGTACAGTAGTTGGAAAAGTGTATGGTAGAGTACTGATTAATAGGATTAAGGATAAAACAGAAAATGCAATCATGGAAGTACAGGGTGGTTTTAGAAGAGGTAGGGGTTGTATGAATCAGATTTTTACAGTTAGGCAGATAAGCGAGAAATATTTAGCAAAAGGTAAGGAGGTGTATGTTACGTTTATGGATCTGGAGAAAGCATATGATAGAGTTGATAGGGAAGCAATGTGGAATGTGATGAGGTTATATGGAGTTGGTGGAAGGTTGTTGCAAGCAGTGAAAAGTTTCTACAAAGGTAGTAAAGCAGGTGTTAGAAAAGGAAATGAAGTGAGCGATTGGTTTCCGGTGAGAGTGGGGCTGAGACAGGGATGTGTGATGTCGCCGTGGTTGTTTAACTTGTATGTTGATGGAGTGGTGAGGGAGGTGAATGCTCGACTGCTTGGACGAGGATTAAAACTGGTAGGCGAGAATGATCATGAATGGGAGGTAAATCAGTTGTTGTTTACGGATGGTACTGTACTGGTAGCAGACTAAGAAGAAAAGCTTGACCGACTAGTGACAAAATTTGGAAGGGTGTGTGAGAGAAGGAAGTTGAGAGTTAATGTGGGTAAGAGTAAGGTTATGAGATGTACGAGAAGGGAAGGTGGTGCAAGGTTGAATGTCATGTTGAATGGAGAGTTACTTGAGGAGGTGGATCAGTTTAAGTACTTGGGGTCTGTTGTTGCAGCAAATGGTGGAGTGGAAGCAGATGTACGTCAGAGAGTCAATGAAGGTTGCAAAGTGTTGGGGGCAGTTAAGGGAGTAGTAAAAAATAGAGGGTTGGGCATGAATGTAAAGAGAGTTCTATATGAAAAAGTGATTGTACCAACTGTGATGTATGGATCGGAGTTGTGGGGAATGAAAGTAATGGAGAGACAGAAATTGAATGTGTTTGAGATGAAGTGTCTGAGGAGTATGGCTGGTGTATCTCGAGTAGATAGGGTTAGGAACGAAGTGGTAAAGGAGAGAACGGGTGTAAGAAATGAGTTAGCGGCTAGAGTGGATATGAATGTGTTGAGGTGGTTTGGCCATGTTGAGAGAATGGAAAATGGCTGTCTGCTAAAGAAGGTGATGAATGCAAGAGTTGATGGGAGAAGTACAAGAGGAAGGCCAAGGTTTGGGTGGATGGATGGTGTGAAGAAAGCTCTGGGTGATAGGAGGATAGATGTGAGAGAGGCAAGAGAGCGTGCTAGAAATAGGAATGAATGGCGAGCGATTGTGACGCAGTTCCGGTAGGCCCTGCTGCTCCCTCCAGTGCCGTAGATGACCGCGGAAGTAGCAGCAGTAGGGGACTCAGCAGTATGAAGCTTCATCTGTGGTGGAAATGTGGGAGGTTGGGCTGTGGCACCCTAGCAGTACCAGCTGAACTCAGCTGAGTCCCTGGTTAGGCTAGAGGAACGTAGAGAGTAGAGGTCCCCTTTTTTTTTTGTTTCTTGTTGATGTCGGCTACCCCCCAAAATTGGGGGAAGTGCCTTTGGTATATGTATGTATGTATTATACCAAAACGAGCCAGTTGTCCACCAATATGTTCAACCACTAAATATAAATTAAAATTTTGTTTTAAAGCTAATTCAAAATGATGTTAAATTAGTTCCTAATCGGATGTAGAGTTGTAAGTGTCATGAAATATTATATTTGAAAAGGTTTGTTTAATGTCTAGTGAAGTTGAAGGAAATTCTTGAATGTTACTTGGAAAGGAATTGCAATTAACGTAATTTATGGATAATTTTATTATTGATTGTCTTCTTATTGGCATGACACAAGAAAATATTACAAAGGACTCTTGGTTTCTGTTGATGATTTCCATTTCTTTACATGGGGAATGATTATTGTTTTTCCTACTTATTACCATAGCTAGAGAGCCTTTGACTTTGCCTCTGAACGAGGCTGTAAGAAAATCATAACTGAAGCTACTCGGAGTAACTGTTTGAAGATAGTATACACTGACTAGTCTATCATTTTAACAAGTAAGGTTGGTTTTCCATTTGGGACATATGATTATAACTTGATTTCATTAGTAGTGAAGATTGATCATTATGGCCATGATGTATCATATTCATGTAAGTTTTGTATAAGATCTCAAGCAAACAGGAATGGCATTCTGAGCGAGTTTTCAAACTATAAAGGGTCACAATTGTACTGTAGTATTAAGCCTGTTATTCTTAGGAATTAGAATCTTGTAAACATAAATGACAGGCAAATCCCTTCTCGTGTGCTAAAGTACCGAGTGAAAGACAAAAAACAGTTCAGTGATGATTGTAGACTTACTTATTTGGAGAAATATGGCCTGTTATCTGTGGAAGTGTAAGAGATCTGATATGACTTGCTATATCTATACCCAGCTAAGAGCTTATACTCAGAGAGTTTACCCTTCAATTGAAACGAGTAAACTTTAACCATAAGAGAAACTTTTTCTATTAAAAATCAGGAACATAAGTGGAGGACTTTATTTGGTGAAGATGTAAAATTCCCCCCTTTACTTAAACCAGATAGCTCTGTCACTCACTGTCCAAAGGAAAGAGCAACACTTTTGGGTGATATGCTTAACATGTAGCAAAGTAAGGCGGCACTTGATCTTCTTAGTTTCAGTTTTCAAAACGCTAAACAAACTAATATAACATTTCCTCTCTTGAAATTAAAGCTCTCTTGATGTACCTTGCTTCTTATGGAGTTTTACACCCAAATGGCATTTTTACTTTTTTTTTCATTTAGCCTACACATTTATTAGTTCTCAAATTACATGTTAATTTTCGCAATTAAGCAAAAAGAGATTCTTTTTATGGCAATGTTACACCATTATGGTAGCTCATTTCCAGCTGATCATCATCCAATTTCTACAACTCTCGTATTATATAAAGTTTTAGAACATGTTTTCAAAAAAACATTTAAAGAAGTTTGCTGAAGTTTATCATCTGTTCTTTAGATTGAAATTTGGGTTTTAAGAAGGCCTCGGAGCATAATTTTGGTGCTTCCCCTGACCATGTTAATCAGGTTACCCTTGTTTCCAAACTTAAAGAGTTGGAAGTGTTGGGTCTTTTCTTATCATGATTATTATTTGTTTAAGTAAAAGATCTCAAAGAGTTGCTGTTGATGGACACCATGGTGAGTCTAGGTGATATCTGGGGTTCCTCAGGGTAGTGTTCTTTGGATCAATTCCATCACCTTAATGTATATTTGGTTTAGTGGAGTCCATAAAGGGAGTTCTAGTTAAAATCAGGGCAAGATGCAAATTTTATGACTTGAAATTGAGCTCTAAAATAACCCAAAGAACGAATGTAAGTATGTCAAAGGTATTGTGTCTTAGACATTCAGATCTCATATTTGGCCAGGTTTCTTCTAAAGATATACGTATGATTCAATGTAACAAACTTAATTTTGAGAAGCACACTTAGTCTGACTTCAATTAAATTGCAAAAAAAAAAAAAAAAAAAAAAAAAAAAAGGCTTATCGAGAAAGTAGTCTAGGATTTTGGGTGTTCATTATATTCCCTAATAGTATGTCAATTTATTTCTTATACCTTGTTTAGAGTATTCTTTTCCTGTCTGGTTTTCCGCTTCTAAAAATATTAAATTTTATACTTTTTATGCTGATATTAATATCTAGTCCCCTCATTCAGTTATTCTGTTATTCCTGTTGCAAAATATTCATCATATTTATAGATAGGTTGACCTAGGTCACTTCCTATACTTTATATATGAAAAATCTATTTTAATGTCGTTATTGTTCATGAAATATTTCATCTCAATTGTACATGTCTTCTCCTGTAGTTCATTTATTTTCTTATTTTCTTCTCCGTTGAAGTCCTTGTGCTTACATCATTCTGCTTTGCCAAAAAGGGTTGTAGATTAAGTAATAATAATAATAATAATAATAATAATAATAATAATAATAATAATAATAATAATAATAATAATAATAATAATAATAATAATAATAATAATAATAATAATTCATAGCACCTTCTTTATCGCTAGCAACATCATGACTACCAACTGACTGATATATGTTCTTAATATCACACCATTTCTCATTGTTTGTTTGCTCTTCGTTTTTGAGGTCTCTAAGACTACAAATCAAATCCTACATTCGATTGCTAAGGTTCCTCAGTGCTATTCTTCTAGAAGCATAGAGTATCACACCTAGGTATTCTATCTACCTTTCTTTTGGATGATAAGTTAGGACTGGAATTGGAGAAAAGCTATTAATATGCACAAGCTGTGTGTTGTGATACAGAGCATATATGAAGTTTCTGAATATTCAAGATAATTTACCCTGAGCGAAAAGAGTAGGGCTTTTGAATCTCAGTCTTGTCCTATTGCATAATATGTGACAATGTTTATCAGCTACAAGTCATGATTTGCAATAAATACAACATTTCTTAATCCTTCACAAAATGCTATTTTATCAAGATATTATCCTGTGTTGCATTCTTCCGTCTTTTTTTTTTTTAGGAATTGTTTAAATGTTATGACTTAACTAAGGCCCTAACATTGAACAAATTTATATTTCTGGAAAACAGTAAAATTTAATTAAAGCAACATTCTCAGATGTTACCCGAGTTTTTTAAGCAAGCATGATGCCATAGTTTCTTGAACAAATTAGTGATGCTGACTATATTTTGTATTTCAAGGAATAACTTTACAAACTAATCCTTGCTTCTGTTTCTTATTAATTTATAACAGTGAAATTCTCATTTTTTTTCTATATAAAAAATAGATTATCACATTTCAGTGCTATATAATGTTATTGTTTGCATTCTATATGTCTTATACCTGGTAGTAAACAGTTATATATTAATTTTTTGTTTTGAATAAGGGAGGAGATTGATTTTGAAAAACATGATAATAACAAGAAAAAAGTACAATGAAATTCATATAAAAAAAGAAATATTCGCTTGATGATTTAAACACAATGAACTGTGTGAATCCTAAAACTGTAGCTGAAAAATAATTTTCTATAATGATGAACCTGATGTATTTGTTCTTTGCAACCACGTTTTTCATCATAATGCGTGAACCAAAGTTTGAAACTTCTGAAAAAAAAATACTAAAACAAATGGGTCATTTGTTTTCGGTGCATAGCCCCAGTACTGCCAATCTCAGAAATGTTATATCTTTGTGCAAAAATTTAGATGTAATACAGTACCACTCTCGTTCAAAGAAATCAAAGTTCTTGTCATGAAAAGGTAAATTTAGTTTCATCAGTGTACAAAGGTCTTCTGACAGACTGATGCAACAAAGGAAAGCAACGTAAAACCTCGGGAGGTTGGTTTAGATGTGGGAGAAACGCTGCAATAGAACGTTAACATAATGTGTTTTCTACATATAATTTTGAAGATTGACTTTAATACCCTAAATCAGATATAAGGTAAGAAGGATGGTAGGGTAACAATTGCCTATAGCAGGTGATAGTTTCAATGGCGTCATGGAATTGCAAAGTACTTGTATGGTATCAGCAACAGATAGCCATCACAAATTGGTTCATTGCAACAGGAAAATGGCTTAAAATATAGTAGGATATACCTGATATAAGCAAGGTTTGCTGGTGTATTAACAAAACGTTGAGTTCGTTGTGGGTAATTCAAATTAATCAGTATTCGAATATGAGAAATTCAGATAATTACTATAACTGATTTTTTAACTAAATAAAAAAAATGTCTTTAAATTCATCTTGTCATGTACAAATAATCTAGTATAATACCAGAGTAAGAAAATGAATATATAGTATTCTTTCAAATGTCAGAAAAAGAAAGAATTAATAAAAAAAATATTTGTTTCATTTCATTTGAGCTTTCTGGAGGTCCCCTAATGCAGTCATATAAGGTCTTACTCTTCATCATTGAGGGCATTTATTAAAACCTTCTTTGTCTTTCCAATCATTTAAAACTTGGTCTTCATTCAAAGTGTACCGCACATGTTTCAGACACTCGTAAACTGTAAAAGTATTTTTTTTTTTTTGTAACTCACTTGCCCCTTCACTGTTAACAAAACCTTTTTAATCCTGTCTTTACATGAATAGTCATGTTTGAATTTTCGTGGCATTCAAGACTGGAGACTCTTTTATATAAATTTCTAATCTGATGGAAAAGAATCAGTTGCTTTAATGTCAGTTACAACCTATCAGCCTTCTCGTACAACTGGTGACCACCGGAATACTCGCTGCCTTCTGTCTTCCCTCTCTCTTATCAACACACATCTCCTCACTAAAATTAAAACTGACACCCCTCATAAGCGGAGAAGTGTTTGATGGGGTCAAGCATGCCGAAGTCCAGTTTTCCCACAAGGGCATTCCTTGCTCAATCAGTAAGGCACACTATGTCCTCGCAACGACAAAATTTGCGGCTGCTATAAACAAATCTGTGAGCGATTTTCAGTTAAAAAAAAAAAAAAAAGTTTAAGTAAGGTGTTAACTATGGCGGTGGCCTCCCCTCTCACTAATATTTTCTTTTTACATTAGTAGACATAGGTGCTTGCCATTCTCTTATATTATGGTGACTCTCCATGACATAATGTAGTCTGTCTAAGCCTGCCGACAGCTGCCCTGTAGCTGCTAACATATTTGCAATCCCTGCCATGAGGTTCAAGACCCTCACCTTATCCTGTTGAAGTGTTAAATATCAATGGAATTTTCTACTTCCTGGAGAAACATTGCAAATTCCTCTCCCATTTCAAACTCCTGTTAAATGTTGCTCACTTTCTGTTAGTCAATGAGCCCTCTTTCTCATCCACACCTTTGCAACCCACCCCCTCCGACCTCACTGTCTACATCAGTTTAACACTGATCGTACACCCAACAACTCATGTTGTACACAGAAGTCTTCCGTCCACAACTTTGCCAAGTGCCTATGTATCCCACCAAACATGGTATTTTTTACCATATCAACATGACGAGACTCAGTATTCAACAGATTCAGGAGTCTGGCACAAGATTATTATTATTATTATTATTATTAAGATTTGAACTACAATTGTGTTTGGAAAAGCAGAATGCCGGTAGCCAAAAGGTTCCAACCGGGAAAAGAAAGGAAATAACAGAACAAAAAATATGATATACATAAAATAATTTGCTGGATCTGTTATAAATAAAGAGAAGATGGCTGACTGATCGATAGATATTGAGATATCTGGCATCCTGACCTCTAAGTTCATTGACGCCGTAAGAGAAGATGAATAAGGACAACGTTTGATGGAACACTTTAGTGAGGTTATTAATACGAGATATGAATGGAATAATTTTATTTATAATCCTGAAACTTATGAAAACCTCGATGTGCCCATGACTGAATTTATTGTGTTTGAAGTCAAAGCTAATCCTAAACAGACTAAAGAGATGGAAAGCAACGGGATACGATGGAATAACTGCCTAGATGATGCTGGCCGAAAATGAAGTGATTCCCAGACTATTTACAAGATTATATTGTAGAAAGTGGCAAGAAAAGGCATAACCTTGTGAATGGTTGTAATGAGTCTAGGTCAAAATGACAAAAACGTGACACTTGACTGATTGCAATCATTACAGAGGCATAACGCTCACGTCAGTTGTTATGGAAATATACAATATGCTCAACCTAAAGAGACTGGAGAGAAAGATTGATGAAACGCTAAGAGTTGAATACAAAGGGGTTTAGTAAATATAGAAGTTGCATTGACCAATTTTTATTTTGAGACTTGTTGTACAGCAATGCTTAGAATACAGACAACCCCTTTTGATTGCATTTGGGGACAATGAAAAAGCCTTTGATAGGGTGCACTGGCCAATTTTGTGGAGAGTCTAGCGTTTTTATGGAATTCCTTTTGAATATGTAAATTTGATGAAGTTTCTTCATGAGTAGAGCAAGTGCAAAGTTAATGTTATTGGAGTCTTATCGAATGAATTTTCCCGTGAACAGCGGAGTACTCCAAGGGAATGTATTGTCACCTATGGATTTTATCCTCCTCTTGGATTTTATAGTGCAGAGAACAGTCAGAGATGGTGTAGAAGAATTGGAATGGATTGGTGATAGGAATTTAGCAGACCTAGGGTATGCTGATGATGTTGTCCTTGTTAGCAGAACACCACAGGATTTTCAATGCTTGCTTATCAGAATGCCTGAAATATAAAATGAGGTTCGGCTGAGGATGAATAGAAGAAAGGCAGAGATAATGAGAATAGAGTATGCAATGTAAGATGAATTATCATTGAAAGGTGAAAGGATTAATGAAGTAGAATCTTTTAAGTATCTAGGAACTATGATTTCCAATACAGGGTCTTTGTAATTAAGGTTTCGTGAAACATTGAAAAAAGAAGCAAATCAAACATATGGCTAGGTTAAGTAGAATTTGGAAATCAAATCGCCTAAAAAATCATCCTAATGACAATGAAATCTTTGTCAATAGATTTAGTAGATTTAAGAACAGAGACCTCAGAAGGATATTGTGAGTTAAACGTCAGGAACATCAGAAATGAAACTATAAGAGAGATTACTCGAGTGCCATATGTGGATTCGATCATGATGAATGGTATATGGAGATAGTTTGGACAAGCTCTTTGCACTTCCCAAGAGAGATTAGTTCACAAAACGTTCAGCTGGGCTCCTTAAGGAACTAGAAGATCTAACCGAATTCCATTGCACCTGTAGGCGTTCAAAGAGATAATGATGTCATGAATAAAACATACAAAATTTTTCAATATCAGCAAAATCGTCAAAATAGTTCAATCATGTATAAATTGGAAAAACGGAACTTTTTGTTCAGCAGAGATTAACTTACAAAATGTTTTGACTTCTGTAGTTCCAGCAATTCAACTACTGTATTATGGAGATCATTCCATTATCTGGTCAACACTCTAAGAAAGTACTACACATATTTTGCTTTATGGTGCATACGCCATGAATGTTACGAGATTGTGTAGTCTGGGAAGATCAGACTGCATATAATGACCAGAATAGCTAAAAATCTTTTGCATTTTGCATGAGGAACTAACTGAACAATGGGGCCACAGATTAATCTTAAGATCAGGAATAAGGAATTTAGTAGACCTCAAGATTTTATCCAACAGACTGAGATGATACTCAGCGGCAAGATAGAAAATTCTTCAGGATTGACTAATTGCCAAATATCTTATGAAGTCAATCTCAATTAGCCATTTTTGTGTAATTGAATAAGAAACTAATAAACTTTCTTAATATACTTTTTGATATTAAACCACAAATATATTATTTTATTAATTGTTAATAGTTAATAAGGCCATGTCAATGAAAAGATTTCAGTTTCGATTATCTATTTTTTTTAACCTTCTTATGATTCTACTTTGAAGTTTTTCTTTAATGTTCAACTTCATACCCCATAATTTTCTAAGTGTACTGATCTAAATTTAATCTTCATTAATTAAGGAATTCCGAAGTTAGATGTCTTTGTTCAAGAGCTGGACTTCATGAAAAAATATGCTTTTGTAATAGAAGGAAGGTTGTAGTGCCTTGTCTCTTTGTTTGAATTGTTCTGATATTCTACAAGTGCTGAGCTTTATTTAATTTGTTTTACTACCCAAGACGCTGTCTTCAGCAAAGCAAGAATATCATGGGATTCTTTTACAAGGCAAAAAACTTGGTAGTGGCAAGTGTGCAAACGGGGAACAATACCTTGTACCTACAAGAGAAAAGTGATCTCTGTCTTTGGTCATAGTGTGTACAACGTGCAGTTTGGCTATTATCTCTCTCTCTCTCTCTCTCTCTCTCTCTCTCTCTCTCTCTCTCTCTCTCTCTCTCTCTCTCTCTCTCTCTCTCTCAACTGTTTGATCTTTTTTCACCTTTAATGTGAGAAGTGTAGGATTTTTTTTTTTTTTTTTTTTTTGTTAGTGCTAAAGCAATAACGCACTATGCCCTGATATCATACCTCCTGGAGCAGTACTCTCCATCGCCCGCCGTAGTATAGCAAGAATTTTTCAGCTCTTACAACAATGATTGGGGGACCACAAGGCTTTGCTTGCCCTCAAGGAAATGTCCAGTGTCTCTCGCCTACAGCTGCCCGCAGACAGCTCTCCTAGTGAAGTGAATATCCTTCTTGCCTATTGCCTTCGGTACATACCAGAACCCGTATGTGCTGCTATCCCCAATGTCCATATTTTTCCCACAAGGGCCTGGCGACGCTCTTATGGACGGCCGCTTCAGCACCTTCCAGACCTCCATAAACTTCTTTTCACCTAAAGATGCGGACACCTATTCCACATCGACCGAAGCCAGCGTGAATTCAGAAGGTCACAGACAACCAAAAAGTGAAGGGCAGTAGCGGCGACCAAGATGCCCACCACCCACAAATACCAAAGCTCGCTTATGCCCCAGCCTACGACCTTTCCTGGTACTTCTTGATGCTCATCGGCTGCAGTTATGATACTACTACTCCAAATCTGGTGCTACTACGATGAAATGTGCAAATAGTTGTCATGGGTAAAAATACCTGTCACTTGTCATCACTTGCGATGGTGGCCTACTAGTCAATAATTTTTTTCCTTTTACATGACGCCGGCACTGGCGTGCAAATTTTGGCAGAAGGGGGATCTTGCCATTCTCTTCTGCCAATGCCAATCTCCAGGACTAAAAGTCGTCTGACCAAGTCTGCCAACACCACCTGGTAGCTGCAAATGAATCTACACTACCAACACATGGTTAAGAAACCCTCACACTATCGCTTTGACGCCAAAAAGATATTTGGAAGTTTTTCGTTACTGGCATCACATTTCATATCTTCGGTACAGATTTTCTCTAACATTTCCACCTCATGTTCGATATAGCTCACTGTCGGTTAGTAAATGCAGATTCATACTCCTAATCAAACATTCATCGAAATAGAAGAAATGGCCGTTTGTGAAAAGGCCTCATGCCTATGGTTTTCACCATTGCAATTTTTCCTGAAGAAACACCTCCCTCTGCATCAGTGTGATAATTGTAGGTGCCTTAACATGCACACAGAACCGGATCAATACCCCCCTTACAAACATTGGAAAGGAAGCTCATACTTACAAAAAGCTTAATTTTTTTCCATGTACGAACTCCTTAAGGGCTTTTTGAGTTGCCCATAAACCAAGATGATATCCACAGGACTGCAATCCCACCCACTCCGATAATTACACCTTCAATTACTCCTTTATTTTTGGCCTTCGTGATGCTGGGGGAACTTTTCAACGTCTTAAAGAAGACTTGTTAGGGGACCTCACCTTCTGTCTATGTTACTTGGATGACAAACTTGTGTTTACTTCCTCCAAAGTGGATCATCTCCGTCATCTATGCATTCTACTCCACTGCCTACAACAGAGCGGTCTCTTAGTCCAGTATAGCAATGTACCTTTGCCGGCAACGAAGTATCGCTCTTGAGGCACCGCATCATCAAAGCACTGTAAGAATTATTTGGCATGATCAGCTATTATCACCATTTCCTGACAGAAATCGCCTCCATCCCCCCCCCCTCTATGCCTCCATCAAGGGCAAGCCAAAAGACATGAATTGGGGTCCTTTCAAAAAGTGGCCTTCTCCACATATAAAATGCCGTCTCAACCACTGCTGCTCTCACTTTTCCTGTGCCACATGCACCTCTCCATCTTTCCACGGATGCTAGCGACATTGCTATTGGCAGGGTCCTCGAGCAGTTGGTCAACAGCCAGTCCCGTATATTGGCCTTCATCAGTAGGAATCTCTAATGCGGAATCCAGTTAATCTATTTTTGTCTGTGAATTGTTAGTGGTGCACTTGACTTTCCGTCACTTCGGCCACTTATTGGAAGGTACATCCTTTGGTGCATGCTTTCACTCGACAGTCCGATGCCTGGTCCACCTGTTAACGCCGACATCTCTCTGCCATGGCTAAATATATTTGTACCTTTCAGCCCGTCCCTGGGAAAAGGAACTTTGTGCTGATGCCCTGTCAAGAAACACATTGGTTGCCATTGACCTGGTATTTCATTTCAATGCCTTTGCAGAAGCCCACCAGAAAGATCAAGATTGCTTCGCATGTAGGACATCCTGCATATCCCTCCATTGAGAGGGTGTTCCTCTTGATGACTCCAATGCCATCCGCCTCTCTAACATCAGTGCTGGTAGGCCTAGACCACGGATACCGTCTCCAATCCACTGATAGGTTTTTGATTCAGTTCATGATATTTCACATCCCTTGCACTGTTCTACTGCAGAGCTGCTGAAGACAGAGTTCATATGGTTTTTATTTATTATGGATGCTCAGGATTGGGTCAGTGACTGTACTTCCTGCAAAACCTCAATAGTACATTGACAAAATGATTCAGTAGTTAGCACCTTTCCTCAACCTCAACGGTGCTTTACCTACATTCCTGTTTATGTTGTAGGTCCCCTACCCTCATCACAAGAACATCGTTACCTGTTTACCGTCATCGACCGCTTGACTGTTTGTCCTGAAGCCATTCCCTGTGAAACTCCAACCTTCGGCTAGTGTAAATCCGCCTTACTCACACGAATGATAATGTGATTTAGTGTCCCTGACCATATTACTTCTGACAAAGATGCAAACTTTCAACTCTCAATTTTGGATATCATTATTGAATCTCCTTGGTGTCCCCCTTCATCAAACATCCACATATAACCCTGCAGCCGAGAGTATGGTTAAACATTTTCACCGTACCCTCAAAGCAGCTTTGATGCTCTGCTGCAATGACAGGTTTACACAGCTTCCCTGGGTCCTTTTGGAACTAAGGACTATTCCTTAAGACGACTTGGATGTCTTGGCAACTGGAATAGTGTATGGTAACTCATAGGTCGTCCCCGCCTATTCTTTTCAGTCTGCAACCTCCTCCCACTATCTCATGTGCCTACATCATATTGTGGGAAAATTTACTTCACGCTGCCACACTTACAAACCCCCAGCAGAGCAAAACATACCAACAGATCTGCAGTCGCTAGCGCAGATTTTCCTGTGCAACAACACTAGCAAGCCACAGTTAATGCTTCCTTACACAACCTTTTCTTTGTGATCAGCCGTACACAAAAATAATTCCTCCTGAACATGTGTGGCAAAGAAGACTGGGTCTCCATTGATTGCATATAACCTGCATATCTCTTGCCAAACAACCGCCTACTACTAGGTCTATGTCTCAAGAGTGTCAATGATGGAGGCCTGAAAACTTCAAATCAATCAATCAGGGGGAACCATGTACCACACGCACATATTCATACACTGTAAAGGGATTTTTTTTTAATGTTGTCGTTATTGCTCTCCCCTTGCACTTATAATTTGCTTCGTCTTGTATGTACTTGCATCAATCTTTTTGAATTTTCGAGAACTTCTTTCACTGAAATTGTTGTTATAAAGGCTCGTTGTCTACTGAAATTAATTTAGTTGCAATTTTCAAGTCTATGATTTACCACCTAACTGGTGTATCTACAAACCATTTGCACTTAACATATAGAATTACGAATACACATGTCGAATGCCATATTCTCTCAACCTCTGGTCAAACTCCCATCAAACAATCCTAAGACCATTATATTTACCCTCACAAAGGCAACTTCACTTGACAAATCATTCTTGATCCAGTATTGCTAATTTTTTTTTTTATTACAAGGTACTGCGTACGTTAATATACTCATATTCTACCATAAATTTCTTCTGCACCAATGTGTTCTCTAATTACAGCCAATGAAAAACAATCAAATATAAACATCTCAAAGGGCTCTTTTCCATATTATACCAAGACATATTGCCTTGCATAATCTCATTGATATATCCTTTTCTATCTTTCTTAACACATATTCTCTACATCCCTCTACATTTGACATAACCCAGGCGTAAACAATCTCTTTTTAGCATACATTCCCAATATTGTTCTTTACTAATTCCCAATATCTGTCATCCACTAACATATATAATTAGCTGTATCCATAGGAAATTCAGGGATTTACAAATATCAATCCCATTCCATATGTAAAAAATTAACGACATGGTTACAAAAAATAGATATTTTGATAATCTAACTATACACTTCCAAATCATAAGAAAATTCTTCTACCCTAGTATATTTCAAAATACATTCATGTAACTTATTAATTTCCAAATATTCATATTACATTTTTCCACCTCTTCTTCAATCATTAATTTATTTCCATTCTTCATATCATTCATATCAACGGAATTTACCATAAAAATTATAATTACAATTACTTTACAGCCATTCTTATTTAAGTAAAATATTACAACATGCAATCTCTATATATGAATTCCAATAAAAAACCACAGGGAATTTCATTCTCACCTATCATAATAATAACATTCCTCTTAATTACTCCAAATTTTCACCTTCAACCAAGCCTCTTCCCCAAACTAATAAAGTTCCCTGACTTATTCCATGAATTGTTACCCTCATACATTGTCATTTTATTTCCTAATCCTATCTCCCATATTCTGCAATAACCATTGCATTCACTAAAGACCCTTGGGCACCCATATCAATCATATTGCAATTTTCAATATCATATATTTTCACATATTTCAATCATTCTTCCATTTACATCATGCATGATGACATTTACTCACTTTGCAAATTCGTCAAATACTTTGTAAGTACTTTAATTTTCATATTCTCTACCTTCCATACTCTTGTACCTGAGATCAAAGACCTTCACACAATTCTCACTAATTAAATACTCTCATCCAACATTACATTGAATTCTTAAAAAATATTCTCTATCATTCTCCTTATATGCTATGCAAGTTGGCTGTTACTTTTTTAATAGAGGGACGAGACAAATGAAACACAACTTTATTAAACAAAGGACACGCCTATATACAAGTACATGTGTGCAATAACCCCAAAAATTTGAAACCAGCTAATGCATTGAAAGACAACCTTGAACAAGCTCTATTATCGTTGCAGTGGGAGAGCTAATCTAAAAAAATTAAATACTTTAACATTGTACGACAGTGTGTAAAACATATGTGTTACATGGCTACCTCCCTAAAAATGACATATATGTGAAATAGGCCACCCTGATCTTGAGAGGTGCAATACAGATAGTTCATCTTGCATTAGATACGTAGGTAGAATCACTAAGCCTTCATTGTGCTAAATATCAAAAGAATAGTACCAATTTAATGGTACGTTAGTAGGTGCTTGCTAGGGTCCATGCGCAGGAAACGGGTAATGCCTTGTGCAAATCTGTCGATATGTGTTGCTCCACTCTAGGCTCGAATTCTAGTTGAATGGAGAAAATTTTCCCAGAACATGATGTAGGCACTAGAGATTTTTGGAGGAGGTTCCTGTCCCCAAAAAATACTAGCAAGGAAAACCAACGGGTCGCCGCACACCATTTCTGCCAAGACATCCCGGATATCTTCAGAAGTTGTCCTTAGTTCGAGGTGGACCCAAGAAGGCTGAGTAAAACAGTTAGAATTATTGCATGGGGACAACAAAGCTGCTTTGAGAGTGTGGATACAGGCTTGTAGGAAAATTTCTGATTTAGAATGATGCCCGGTTGATTCACTAATGAGGTCTACAATTGAGAGGTGAAAGTGGTATCCCTATTAGAAGTATTATTCTCAGAGATAATAAAGTTCGTCATCCACACTGAGAGTAAGGTGGATGTACATAGGTTGGCATTGCAGTGGGAAAGGGGATGGTTTCAGACTTATGAGTGGCGCTTTCAATGACAGTAAACAGGTAACAATATAGTTGTAAGGAGAGCAGGGGACCTACTACATCAGAGTGAACGTAAGCTGAGATTGAGGAGATTAGATGACTCCTGTATCAGTGTCTCAATATAATTTTCGAGTTTGTCATGAAGTTTGTCATTGAGTAATATCTTTATTATTGCCGTGCTAAATAAAATTTATCATTAGTAGCTGTGCAGTAGATAGGCATGATAGATGTGAAAGGGCCTGAAGGATATCAAACACCTGATGGTGCTTGAGGGCAGGTATCCATGTTTGTGGTCTACACGTATTGACATCACAGAGAAGGGGATGTTGAGGTCGTGAAGGCAATGTCATCCTAATGAAGGGATGTGCATGATGTCCTAAATGCTTGATACGTTCTATATTATCTTTTGGCTTATACCAAGGCCTTTAATCCAATCCCAGAAGAAAGGCAGCCAATGTATTTCTTGACAAGGTATAGGCAACACAATTCAATTTCACAGGGATGCACTTAAGGATGCAATGAAGCTCATAATGGGATAGTTGTCGACATTGACGAGCAGACCAGTCCTCCGACTTTCAAGTGAAGGTATACATTAGAGGAATGTAGCCAGCGCGAACGACGAAAGACATACCTTCTAAGAAGTGGCAAAAGTGTTGCACTTCAACCAATTCTTTGTCAATTATAGACTAACTAGATTCCACCTTAGAGTGTTTCCTACTACAAAATTCCAATGGGTGGTGTGAACTGTTGACCACCTGCTCGAGTAATGCAATAATAGCAATGTCGTCATTGATGGAGATAATTAGAGAGGCATGTAGCGAAGGAAAACTGTGAGCAGCCGTGTTTGAAAGGGCATTCTTTGCGTTACAGAGAGCTCCATCCTGCAGGGAATCTTTTGATATCTTTTGATATCTTTGAGGGAAACGTAGAGGGGCATAAGAGTAGCAACGAAGGCTGCCAGGAATCAGCGATAATGGTTGATCCTGAGCAAAAATACTTGCAGTGTTCTGATGGACGTTAGTGTAGTGATGTTCTTAACAGTTGGTATATCCTGAGGGATGGGGGGAGGGGAGCGGCTTTTACAGGAATGATGCAGTACCTTTAGAACAATACTTTACTGGTGCCAAAGGTACACTTGTCGTACCCGACTACAAGGCCATACTGTTGTAGGTGATCAAGCATGACTCGCAAGTGACTGAGGTGTTCCTCTTTGGAGGAAGAAAACAGAAGTGTGTCATCCATGCAACACACTCTGAAGGGCTAGGTCCCATAGGATATCATCCATGAGGTGTTGAAAAGTAGCCCCAGCATTACTAAGGCTAAAAAATATAATTGCAGCTGCATATTCGGAGGGAGTGGGGATGGAGATCTTGAGGATTACTTATGGGTTCACCGGCATCTGATAACACCCCTTCAGGGCATCACCATTGAGAATTTTTTTTTTTTTCGTGCACATAAGATATAACGTTGGTGAGGTTTTGTAGGGGTATTTAATCCCTTCTGTCTGCATGATCATATAGCTGTAATCCCTACACGGACGCAGGGAGGTATCTTTCTGCAGGATATGTAATGTCAATAACCATGAGCTTGTTTGCCTTTTGGCAATGGCCCATTTTTTTACATTTTGGAAACATTTTTTAGTGACTGCAAAACTATTCACCGAGAGATGCTTTAATCTGGTGAACACTGACGACCCCACTGTCATAATAGGGTGAAAAATACTATGTTTATTGGGAAAAGTGCGTTTTTGGTGAAGTTCAGGATGGAAGACTTCTGGATATAATTTGATGAAGTGGGCATAGCCATTTGTTAGTGTGCTGACGCGGAGAGTAATTTTGGAGGTGGTGTGTTGAAGAGGTGTCGACGAGTGTCTGTGTTCACTAAACATCGGTGAAGAACCTTGGCCAGGTGGAAATGGGCGAGGAGATGCACAGCGTGAGTTTGTAATGTGATGTCAGCATCGAGAAACTTTGAATAATATTTGACACTCGCAAAGTATAATGAGTCGGGATTTCCTGCATGTCTAGATAGATCCTTGT
>NC_090758.1:66930305-66952805 GCF_036898095.1 Palaemon carinicauda | reverse complement strand
CGAAATGCATTTAATACCGAATTCTATCTTGGGAATACATATCCACTTAGAATTCATTTTATGGTAACAGCTTCTGGCCGGGTGGTAAATGTCCTGCAATGTCGAACATTACCCTGGTGAAGGATTTTCCTCGCACTTCTATCAGGTGTGAAGGACCTTTCTCATAATACTTGTTTGGGTTCCCAGCCATCTGACATATGTGACATTCACGGCAAAACTTTTTCACGTTCAGGCCAGAAAAAGTGTTTATAATATTCACTATAGCCTTACTCATCCCCTTATGTATGTTTTCGTGCGCTACGGCAATCACGTGTCTTTTCAACGGTGGGGGAATTAGTATCTGATGGTGTATCCCACATTCGGCATTCCCATGGATATCGGCAGGTTTATGCTTCCTTATAAGCCAACCCATCGAAGTTGACCAGTTTTCCGACTTTTTCCTGTAGTGTATGAATTTTATCAAACACTTTATTCATATTTCTGTACATATTCTTTTTGTTATCATTCTTGTTAATCTGGTTTTTCAGTATGGTGTATCTTTTTTTACCTTTAATTCTTATGCTGTCTAGAGACATTGAGCAAAATCTGGGTTCAGTACTTCCTCGATTTGGTCAATGCCGTTCACTGTATTGCAAAATCCGTGGTCTGTATTCAAATATTCAAGACCTTATAGTTGCATCCAGATAGTAACATATTCTTTTCTGCTCAAATACTTTGGTTTTTAATATTAGGCACTCATCTGAGCTCCTTATAACTGGTTTTAAGAAGCCAATAATGTTGAAACGCAATACCATCCCTAGGGCAACTGCAATGACAGTGTATACTTGGACTCAGTACCCTGCTTCTCATAAGTCCTGCTATGAAAGGGGAGGTCATCAGATTCAGGTAATAAAAGTTTTTGGTAGGCATAACTACTTCTATATGTGTTCAATCTACTGGAATCCTGACATGGAGGATTCTATCTTCGATTCCCCTTTTATCATTATAGACAATATACAAGATGATAGAAACTCCTCTTTTGTTGTGGGTGGTAATTTCAATGCTCACTATAGGGATTGGCTAAAATTTGTTTTTCCTACTGATTGCTATGACTTAAGAGCTTTAGACTTTGCCCCTCAATCAGGCCTTGGGCAAATCATAAGTGAAGCTACTCACAAGTATGGTAACTGCTTGGACCTCATATATACTGACTCCTGGGGTATTATAACAAGTAAGGTTTGTTCTCCCGTTGGGACATCTGATCATGCTATGATTTCATTAAAAGTGAAGACTGAGCAGCCTCTCCTTGGTGTATCTTACTCCTGTAATATGTATATGAAATCTCAAGAAGACTGGAATGGGATTTTACAAGATCTTTTAGGCTTGAATTGGTTACAGTTGTATAGTAGTATTGATCCTGTAGTCCCTTTTAATGAGGATCTAGTCAACCTAATTGACTGGCGAATCCTTTCTCATGTACTAAGGCACCGAGTGAAGGACGAAGGATGGTTCACTGATGATTGTTGACATGTTTATTTGGAGAAGCAGGAGGACTATCATCTATGGAAGGGTAACAGATCAGTTCTGACCTGGAATAACTATACTCAAATTAGAGCTTTTGCTCAGAGAGTCTATGCTTCAATGGAAAAAAAAAATACAATTTAGCCATAAAAGAAACACTTTCTGGTATAACCTAGGAGCATAAGTGGTGGCCTACCCTCAAATCTGCACTCTTTGGTGTAGAGGCAACAGTTCCTCCTTTACTTAAACCAGATGGCTCTTTCACTCTATGTCCAATGGAAAAGTCAACCTTTTTTGCAGATGTGTTTGACAGCAAGCAGGGTAATAAGAAACACAAACTTTCTCAAACCTGTTTTTCTGAGGCTAGAGTAACTAGTTTAGCTTTATGGTCTCGTAGAATTGATGGACCTTGATACTTATATAGGTGTAGACCCGATGGTAATTTTCTTTCGATTTCATGAGGACGGCAGATTTCTTACATCCAAAGTTATCTGTTATTTTGCTCGTTAGCAAGAAGAGGAGATTTTAGAACTTGTTGGAGAATTGATAATGTTACTCAACTATGTAAATGTGTTTGTGGTGGCTTAAGTCTAAATGATTACCGCCCAAATTTCCATAACTCCCTTATTCTCTAAAGTTTTTAACGTCTTCTGGCAAAACGTCTTAATAAGTTTTCTGAAGGTAATCGTATATATCCTAGTTTGTATTTTGGTTTTCGTAAAGGCCTTGAAGCATGTGATGCTCCTCTTACAATCTCCAATGTTTTACAGAAATTACTTCATTTTGGTCAGCAAGTATGATTAACCTTAATTTGAGTGCTGCCTTAGACCGTGTTATTCATGTTGCCCTTGTTTTAAATCATAAGTAGTTGGGAGTGGGTGGGTCCTTTCTTAACATCATTATTCAATTTTTAAGAAATGAATCATAAAGAATTGTTGTTGATGGGCACCATTGTGAGTATAGGAATATGTTATCTGGTGCTCCTTAGGGTAGTGTTCTAGACCCATTACTTTTAATACTACAGTGGAACCTCTTCATACGAATGTCCTAACATACGAATTTTCCAACATCAGAAGTAAAATCCGAGCAAATTTCTGTCTCGACAACCGAAGTGTTGCTCCAACATACGAAGTAAATATTACACGTACGCGTGTGGAATTTTCTCGAAAGCGTCCAGCGTGGTTTGTTGTTGACGCCGCTAGACGGCAGCACATTGGAGGGATGCCAATCGAGCGTCACCTTGATCAGTCCTCTCATCTCGTGCGCATCGTGTGGTTGTCCTCTATTCACTCAGTTATTAACAGTGTTTTTTATTTTCCTTTTTCACGTGTTGTTTTCTGTGTTCTATAATCATGGGTCCTAAAAAGCTTAGTTTCGGTTCAGGAAGTAGTAGTAGTGGTGAGAAAAGGAAGAAGTCTATGCTTTCATTAGAATTAAAGCAAGAAATAATAGAAAAGCATGGGCGAGGTGTACGTGTTAGCGATCTGGCTAAACAATATGGCCGGAATATGTCTACGATCTTGGCGATCATAAAACAGAAGGCAGCCATTAAAGCAGTGATACCTTCGAAGGGGATCACGATTATTTCTAAACGTCGTAGCCCTACCCTTGAAGAGATGAAACGACTTTTGTTAATTTGGATCAAAGACAAGGAGATTGTTGGTGATACGATCACGGAAACGATCATTTGTGAGAAGGCCAGCGCTATCTACAGCGACTTGAAGGTAGCGGGCTCTCGGGGTGACGCCGGGGAGAGTTCAGCTGATCATACGACGGAGGAATTCAAGGCGTCTCGAGGTTGGTTCGAGAAATTTAGGAAACGGACCGGGATTCATTCAGTTGTTCGTCATGGAGAAGCTTTGAGTTCGTACACCAATGCTGCTAAAGACTTTGTTAAAAAGTTCGAAAGCATCGTGGCGGAGGAAGGTTACGTAGAGCAGCAGGAGTTCAACTGTGATGAAACCAGTCTGTTTTGGAAAAAGATGCCTAGTTGAACGTACATTACCACCGAAGAGAAGAAAATGCCTGGACATAAGCCAATGGAGTATCGGTTGACTCTTGCGCTTTGTGCCAACGCCAGCGGGGATTTCAAAATTAAGCCTTTATTAGTTTACCATTTCGAAATCCCTAGGACATTTAAAGCACATAGAATTAATAAAGACCTGCTACATGTTCTATGGCATTCTAATTCTAAGGATTGGGTTACTAGGCATATCTTTGTGGAATGGGTAAACGTAGTTTTCGGCTCTGCTGTCAAGAAGTATCTTCAGGAGAGGAATTTGCCTTTGAAGTACTTGCTTTGTTTGGACAATGCACCACCCCGGATTCGAATATGATATCATCGACGAATACAAATTCATCAAAGTGTTGTATATTCCACCGAATACCACCCCTATCAGCCAGCCCATGGACCAGCAAGTCATTTCTAATTTTAATAAGCTGTAAACCAAGCACTTATTTAAACAGTGTTTTAATGTCACACAAAGCGCCAACTTAACTTTACGTGAATTTTGGAGGAGCCACTTTAATATCGTGCACTGCTTAAAGATCATAGATCAGGCTTGGGAGGGAGTAACTCGTCGGACCCTGAATTCCGCTTGGAAGAAGCTTTGGCCTGATGCTGTTGCTGCCAGAGATTTCAAAGGTTTTGGCCTCGAGAATGAACCTGTGCTTGCCGCCGAGGGAGACGTCGAAGAGATTGTATCGCTTGGCAAGTCCATGGGTCTGGAGGTGGATGAAAATGAAATCACTGAACTCGTTGATGAGCATCATGAAGAGCTTACCACCGAGGAACTCAAGGAGCTGCAAGCCCTGCAGCATGATGAGTTCCAAGCGCAGTTGAGTGAGTCGGAGGAGATCAAGGAGGTAGGCCAAATCTTAGGTACGGCAGAAATAAAATAGATGTTGGCATATCATAAACACGTGGTTAATTTCATCGATAAGCATCATCCACAGAAACTTCAGGTTTGTTGTGTTGTTGCGCAGTTCAATGATGTTTGCTTAACGCATTTTAGAAAAATCCTCAAAAGCCATACCAAGCAACTTTCACTCAATAGTTTCTTTAAAAAAATTTTAAAACGGTCTAGTGATCATGATGAAAAGAAAGAAAGTGAAGCAAAGAAAAGAAAGACCGAATCGAGTGAAAATGATGAAAATAGAAAATAAGAAAAGAAAAAAATTTAAGAAAAAATTATAAAATTATAAAAATAAAAAGAAAATAAGCTAAATTAAGTTAAAGTTCACGTAGTAGTGTGAGTTAGTGTAAATTATCGTACACGTTATCGTACAAAGTCACCGTCCTTACCTCCTCGCTGATCTTCCGTCTCCTCCTGCCTAGCAGTCCCTACACCTGCGCTGGCTTGTCACTAAGGTAGTGTTACATTAAAACCAGTTTTTTATTTATTATTTCATTATTATTATTCTTTTTTTAGATTTGTATGTATTTATTATATTGTATTAATGTTATGTGTAATTATGTGTAGACATTTATTATGGATTTATTATGGGTTTTTAGGCTGAGGAACGAATTAAATAAATTATCATGTATTCTTATGGGAATATGTGCTCCAACATACGATCGTTTTAACATACGTAGCAGTTTCTGGAACGAATTAAGATCGTATGTAGAGGTATCACTGTATATATACATGACATGTGGCTTGTTGCTTATGCAGAAGATGCTACTCTCTGTGCATCTCATTTAATTTTTTTGTTATCAATCTATTCTGTTTTCATTCTTTCATTTTACCTTGTTTCGATTATTGTTCTCCTGTCTAGTCTTCAGCTGCTGATATTCTTCTAAATTTGTTGGACAGAAACTTAGGGTCAATTAAATTACTTATTCCCGATTTAGATATCGTTCACTTAGTTCATCATGCATGTTACATAAAATTTTTTTAATTCTGACCATTCTTGACATTCACATCTTCCTGGACAGTTCCATCCTGTTCGTAATACTGGGTATGCAGTAAATTCTAATAGTCAGGCGTTCTCCATCATGAGATTTAATACTACACAGTACTCTAAATGTTTTATTCCAGCTGTGACCAGGTTGTGGAAAGCTCACAGCAAATCTTTTTATGGTAAACAGTCTTAAAGAAGTCATATTACAGTTTATATATCAAATATCTGTTTTAAAGTGTTAAATGTTTTTGAAATATTTTATTTTAGTTTTTCATTACTTCCTATATAATCTATCTATTTCCTTATTTCCTTTCTCAACTGGGCTATTTTTTCCTTTTGGAGCCCTTGGGCTTATAGCATACTGCTTTTCCTAGGGTTGCTACTTAGCTAATAATAATAATAATAATAATAATAATAATAATAATAATAATAATAATAATAATAATAATAATAATAATAATGATAATAATAATAATAATAATAATAATAATAATACTAGGTTGGAGACTGCTTTGCCTCCATCTCATCTACTACACGGTATAATAACTCTGTTAACGAGGCACCCTTCTGTTGAAATCCTATCAGCCTTTTCCTACTCTATTATCTTACTTCTAACACTTAATATTCTATTTCTTCTAGGTCCATTTCTTCCTTGCCTACTTGTTCACTCATGTGTCCTTCCTCTTCAGTCTGGGTTACTCAGGAGTATTCCTTTTATGTACCACCAAGGGAATCCTCCTCTTCAGAAAACAGATCTTCCAAGTTGGTCGACCTTTCAATTTTTATTTCTTTTTCTGCGTCCAATTTCTTTGTCATACTCCTGGAAATCTCACAACTAGGAAACATATACGCGTAGTTCTTCTTGAGTTTAGTCGTAGGACTATACTGTAATGGTTTCTTGGTTACGATAGAACAAGGCAAAAACGACGCTCCACCAACCTCATTACACAACAGGATGTCTACTCCTTCCTAACCAGAAAATCAGAATTATCTGTCACCAACTCAGTTGACAGTCAAAAAGGTCAAATAGGAGTTACCTTTTCCCCTCCTATTCCCTTCAAAATAACAGAATCTCCTGTGAGAGACTATTCACCCAACAGTTTTACTCCTCATACCACCAAACTATGGTTACAAACTCTCACTCAATATCTTGACTGGGGTTGTCTCACTCCAGTCTATTGCTGATAACATACCTTCCTAAATATGTGGTTTAACGGTATCCACGCTGAATAGGTTTGTCCTATTCATCGTGTAAACTTTGTCCGGTTCATTTTCCTCTTTGACCTTTCATAATTTTTTTTTCGTCTTTGCATTTCCTGAAGTCGAATTATCCCTAATCACTTGGGCGACAGCTTTCGGGTGGTTTGACCAACATATCCTTTCTGATATGGCCTCTCTTGTCACGCTTAAAACAAACAATAATAACCTTTTGCATGTCTTCCAGGGCACTTGAAGGTGGATGACTCAACGACTGTTGCTCTGGTGCTATCACATTTTACTAAGGAACTTCGACTGTAACATTTGAACTTGTTCACATAGTTATTACTGAACAGTTTTCCATAGTTTGGCGAATACTTGATACGTGGTTGGAGCAACAGTTGAAACTTCATTCTGGAGGAGTATTTAAAACTAATAATATTATAATCTTCACTCAGCAAATGGCTTTATTAAGTTACTTCACCTCTCTCACAAGTATATTTGAATATGTTCATGGATCCCTGGTAGATACTGTTCTAGTATAATCAATTCTTGTATATCAGCCATCTCGCTCCCGTTAGCAGCCTCTGTCCATCTCTTAAAACATCGTCGTACCTTATAAGCGTAATCTAAAACAGTAATTTTCTCGTCCTTCCTCAAACTTTTTAGGGGTCTTCTGATACACTTGCAGCACGCTCCTCGTCACTTCTTGATACTCCCTTATCTGGTCCTGAGATACCGATAGGTATGCAATGCTTCCTTTCCCAAGGAGCACACTCTGCAATAACACAGACCATCTATCTTCAGACCATTTCATAGTTGATGTGACTGTTTCAAAATGATCAGTGAACTAATCTGGTGCCTCTTCTGTGAAGAGAGGAATCAGCCTCTGGGCATCCGACGCATTAAAGACGTGATCGTGCATAGCAGGTGTCTCCTCTGTCTGCGTTGCCGACCGTGCACGAGCATTTAACAGCTCCTTCGTCATCGCATGTCATGCAATCTCTCTTGCCTGTCTCCTCGCATGTCTTGCGATCTCCTCTTCTTTTCGACTTGCTTCCTTTTCCTTTGCATGGCCTATTTCTTTTCTCTCTCTTCTTTTCCTTCTCTTTCCCTCGCACATCAGGCTTCTTCCTCTCAATACTAAATTGTTCATAACCTTTAATCAAAACACAGCCCTATTATCACCAATATTTAAAACATACTCCCTCGATCTCAAGAGTCTCGGCACAAAAATATATATTATACTATGGTCCCATGTCTGGGATTCAAAAATAAAATTTTACATATATTACGGCTGGCAAGCTATAAAACCTCTTGAGATCCATACTCACCTGTTTATTATTATTATTATTATTATTATTATTATTATTATTATTATTATTATTATTATTATTAATAGCCAAGCTAAAACCCTAGTTGGAAAAGCAGGATGCTATAAGCCCAAGGGCTCCAATAGGGAAAAATAGCCCAGTGAGGAAAGGAAATAAGGAAATAAATAAATGATGGGAAAAACTAACAATAAATTATTCTGAAAATAGTAACAACGTCAAAATAGATATGTCATATATAAACTATTAACAACGTCAAAAACAGATATGTCATATATAAACTATAAAAAGACTCATGTCAGCCTGGTCAACATAAAAACTTTTGATCAACTTTGAACTTTTGAAGTTCTACTGATTCTACTGCCCGATTAGGAAGATCATTCCACAACTTCGTAATAGCTGGAAAAAAACTTCTTGAATACTCTGTAGTATTGAGCCTCCTAATGGAGAAGTCCTGGCTATTAGAATTAACTGCCTGCCTAGTATTACGAACATGATAGTATTGTCCAGGGAGATCTGAATGTAAAGGATGGTCAGAGTTATGAAAAATCTTATGCAACATATATAATGAACTAATTGAACGACAGTGCCTAAGATTAATATCTAAATCAGGAATTAGATATTTAAAAGAACATAAGTTTCTTTCAAACAAATTAAGAAGAAAATCAGCAGCTGAAGACCAGACAGGAGACCAATACTCAAAACAAAGTAGAATGAAACAATTAAAACACTTTTTCAAAATAGATTGATTACTGAAAATCTTGAAAGACTTTCTCAATAAGCCATTTTTTTGTGCAATTGAAGAAGACACAGACCTAATGTGTTTCTCAAAAGTAAATTTGCTGTCGAGAATCACACCGAAAACTGAAGAATTAAGAATGCATATGGTACTCTCTCCTAATCGTCACTTGTATAGTTGTGGGAGAAATGTGACGTGTGACAACTATTTTTACCAACATGAAGATGGCATGTGGAAAAAATATATCTTCTGATATCACATCAAAATACAATTAGAACTAGTGAATCTGAAAAAAAAAAAATAATAATAGTTTATGACACCTTATTAGCATACATGATAAAAGAATTGACCACATGATTTGGCCATTTGAACTGCTTACACTGTCCATATTTTGTACTCATCCTCTTGTCATCAGCTCTTGGGCATAATTCCCATCTTAAACGCTTCCTACTCTGGCTAGATTTTGCCCTATGATTTTGTGAGAATTATGAAGACGTGATCGTTAGTTTCTGTCCAACAAATTAAGATGAGAATCAGCAGCTGAAGACCAGGCAGGAGAACAATACTCAAAACAAGGTAGAATGAAAGAATTAAAACAGTTTTTCAGAATAGATTGATCACCGAAAATCTTAAAAGACTATCTCAATAAGCCATTTTTTGTGCAATTGAAGAAGACTCAGACCTAATGTGTTTCTCCAAAGTAAATTTACTTTCGAGAATCACACCTAAAATTTTAAAAGTGTCATACAAATTTAAAGAAACATTATCAATACTGAGATCCAGATGTTGAGGAGAAACTGTCCTTGACCCACTTACAATCATACTTTGAGTTTTGTTAAGAATCAACTTCATACCCCATAATTTGCACCATGCACTAATTTTAGGTAAATCTCTCTTAATGGATTCACCATCCCTAGATCTACATTCAGGGGATGGAATTGACACAAAGAGAGTAGCATCATCTGCATATGCAACAATCTGGTTTTCTGGGCCAAACCGAATGTCATGTGTATATAGTATGAAAAGTAATGGGCCAAGAACACTACCCTGTGGATCACCGGATATCACATTCCTATACTCACTATGGTGCCCATCAACAACATCTCTTTGAAATCTATTACTTAAAAAATCAATAATAATGCTAAGAAGCAACCCACCCACTCCCAACTGTCTGAATTTGCTTTCACATTAAGGGGACCGGGCGCTATTTTTTTTTATTATTCCAAATACACCATTTTTATATATGTTTTAGACATATATAAGACCTTCCCCATATAAACATTTCCAGTCATTTCATCAAAAACTTTTTGATTATTAGCAAAAGTCATAATATAGAAATAAAATTGGTACATTTTTCTCCACTAATATGACACCAATTGCATTGAATAATCATACCATCAACACTTCTTTATAAGTCGAATAATTCTCTGTGACAAATTTGGATTTTCTGGAACACTATATTGTGGGATTTTTCGTCTTCTTTTCAATGATATCCATCTTCAGAAAATCGAACAATAAAAAGGTTAAAAAAATTTATCTAAGTATGAATAAGTATGTTTTTGAGTTATGAGTTCTCATATATTTGTTATAAATTTACCCATAGATAGTTATGTAAAACTCAGTGATGCCGACAACTCAGTAAAGAGGAAGTCATCATTTAAAAACCGCTTTATCTTCATTATTTGTAAAAATAAGATGCTGAAACTTATGGAGAGTATGTACAATATGTTTCTGCATACATAGAAAAAATAAACCAATTTTCAATTTTTCAAACCATATAGCTGACGATCCATCTAAATCCCACACAGCAATGCATAAAATACTGAATATCAAAAGGTCTCTTAAGTACTCTCAAAACAATACTGGGTGATTATTATTAAGAATTATTCGAAACCACTTCATATAAGAATGTCTTTGTTAAAATGAAAAGAAATACTTTGAACGCCCTCTGGCATTCACTCATTTTTACATTAGTTTTTCTAGTTTTCGAAAGACAATTCATCATTTCAAAGAGGAGAAGAATATTTCAACATCTTGGTAACATAAGGAAATAGAAAATTCGCTCTATTAAGAGTTCAGAAGAGGGTAATATCAGTAGTGAGAGAGAGAGAGAGAGAGAGAGAGAGAGAGAGAGAGAGAGAGAGAGTGTGTGTTTTGGATATAGGAGTGGCCGCCTCGCCTCACAGGAGCCAAAAGAAGTAAGATATTGAGCAGAAGGATCTTCATTCATGATTACATTATGATGAATAACTTGGTTTTCTTTTATTAATACCCCCCAAAAAAGAAAATGAAATCCATAATAATCATGATGTATTTAGATTGTCTTTGTAATACAAACAAAAACTTTGAATGCCCTAATCTCCAGACTATTCTTATTGACTTACAAATTCAATTATGTCTCTTAGTTTTCAAGATACAGCATTGGAATTCGGTATGTAGCTTAGAAATACATTATAAAATAAAGAAATTAAGCCCTTTTTTCTCATTTTCCCCCTGAATTTTATGATTCATGTTTGCCGGCCCCCTTAATCAAGAGGGCCCATTTCTCAAGCTCAAACATTTGGAAGATGGTAGGTTTTTTTTTTTTTTTTTAGCATCATTATTGAATAATTAAGTAATGGATCACTAAGAGTTGTTTTTGGGCCCCATATTGTATATAAGAATGTGATTTCTGGTGTTCCTCAGCATACTCTTGTTTGCCCATTACTTTTCATATTATACACACATGATATGTGGTTTGGACTAGAAAACAAGCTTGTCGCATATGCAAATGATGCTACACTCTTTGCATCAATTACACCTCCTGAATGTTGATATGAGGTTTCTGAATCATTTCATAGAGGTCCAGCTAAATTCAAGGCATGGTGGAAATTATGGGGCATAAATTTTCTCCTAACAAAACTCAAAATATGACTGCAAGTATGACTATTCTATGATTTTTGGTGTGATTCTCGACAGCCAATTTACTTTAGCAAAACACATTAGGCCTGTGTCTCCTTCAATTGCGCGATAAAAATGGCTTACTAAGAAAGTCTTGTACTGTTTTCAGTGCCAATCTATTCAGAAGTGTTTTAATTCTTTCATTCAACCTTGTCTCGATTATTGTTTTTCTGTCTGGTCTTCAACTACTGATTCACATCTTATTTTGTTGGACAGGAACTTACGGTCTATTAAATTTCTTTTTTCCTGATCTAGATAATAATCTCTTGCACTGTCGTTCAATTAGTTTGCTATGCAAGTTACATAAGATTTTTCATAATTCCGATCATCCTTTACATTTAGATCTTCCCAGACCGCTCCATCAATTTTGTAATACTAGGCATCCAGTTAATTCTAATAGTAGGGCCTTCTCATTATGAAGCTAAATACTACACATTATTCTAGAATTTTGTTCCAGCGTTGACTTAGTTTTGGAATGGTCTTCTTAATCGGGTAGAGCTTCGAAAGTTTAAAATTGCCACAATTTTTTTTTTAAGTTGAACATGCTGATATAAGTATTTTCATCAGAGACCTAATTCATATTCAATATACCCTTTCCGATTATTTCTTGTTAGGCTCGCAATCCAGCTTCATAGCTTACAAATATCAATAGCTTCCCCTCCAACCATATTTATCATTCTCAGACACAAACAACCTCTGTCTAATCAAAATTCAATACATAGTTACATGAATACATATCTCTACTATTGTACAACATTGCATTATATGCCCTCTACAAACCCCCAGTTTTATTCTAATTCATATCTAATGTATATATTTGCAAAATTGGGGTCAATTTTTTTTTCTTTTTTTTTATTGCTCTACCCTACACTGATAACTTGTTTTTGCACTGAAACTCGGGTTATAAAAGCTAACTGTCATCTCAGAAAAATCTAGTCCCAATTACACAGTCTAAGTTGCTACCTCACTGGTGCATCTGTACATTGGTGACCACCAGAATGTTCAGCTTCCTCCAGTTTTCCAGTGCATTGTTGTCTCTTATTGTTTGATGATCCCGTGTTCAGGCAGTGACTATATCAGCAATGCCACGCAATGGAAATTACTGACCTTCGACAGAGGAGGAGCGTTTGTCTGGGCATGACTTGGTCACGTACGAAAGCAAATTATGTTCTCGTGGTTACCCATGAGGACACTCTCCCTGAAATCTCCGATTAGCTTTGCGAGAAAGGAGACACATCAATACCCTAAAACCCCCTTAAATTATACTGTGTCGAGCAGTACTCGCCATCGCCAGCCACACAGTGAAACTTTTCCCGCCCTCACAAATAGTGTTTGGGGGAACAAAAGGTTTTGCTTGACATCAGGGAAAGGACCTTTATCTCTCGCCTACAACCTGTGACACACGGATCTCCTTCTGAAGAGAATCTTCTTTATGCCCTATTTGTATGGTACCTACTATAATATGTAAGTGTTACTACCCTTGATGTTGATATTCTGCCATTGACAAACCTAATGACCAAAGTCAATGCCCTTACGGATAGTCATTTGATTAACTTCAAGACCTTCATCAATGCCTCCACTCATAACGAAATAGACACCTACTCAACATCGACCAAAGCCCATGTGAATGGAGTAGGGAACAGAGACACACCCCTAGATGTGCTGGGGAGGCGATAATATCGCTCACCACCCACACATACCATCCCTCACTTACGCCTCAACCTATGACCCATCCAGCCACTTCTTGACGTCCATTTGTGCAGTTATGCTGCTACCACTCTAAACTCAGGGCAGCTTAAGAGAAATCTGGGAATGGTTATCAGTGGCCAACTAAAAATATTCTTAGCTCATCACCTGTAGCATGGCCTCCCATGTCAATAATTATTTCTTTCTAGATGACAGAAATATGGGCGTCCCAGTTTTGGTAGACACAGGTGCTTGCCATTTTCTTCTGGCAAGACTATTCTCCAAGACACGACGTAGTCTAGATAAGTTTACCGACAACCACCTGGTCTCTGCTAATGGATCTGCGATACCGCTAGAGAGTTATGGGGTCCTTTGACTGGTCAGACAATACTGCAGTGGATCCTTTTCTCTGGTTACAGTTCTTTACCTTTGCCTACACATACACCGAATAGTCTGGCCTATTCTTTACAGATTCTCCTTTGTCCTCATACACTCACTTGACAACACTGAGATTACCAAACAATTCTTCTCTACCCAAGGGGTTAACTACCGCACTGTAATTGTTCAGTGGCTACTATCCTCTTGGTAAGGGTAGAAGAGACTCTTTAGCTATGGTAAGCAGCTCTTCTAGGAGAAGGACACTCCAAAATCAAACCATTGCTCTCTAGTCTTGGGTAGTGCCAAAGCCTCTGTACCATGGTCTTCCACTGTCTTGGGTTAGAGTTCTCTTGCTTGAGGGTACACTCCGGCACACTGTTCTATTTAATTTCTCTTCCTCTTGTTTTGTTAAAGTTTTTATAGTTTATATAGGAAATATTTATTTTAATGTTCTTACTGTTCTTAAAAATTTTTATTTTTCCTTGTTTCCTTTCCTCACTGGGCTATTTTCCCTGTTGGGGCCAGTAGGCTTATAGCATCCTGCTTTTTCAACTAGGGTTGTAGCTTAACAATTAATAATAATAATAATAATAATAATAATAATAATACACACTAACTGTTATGGAACCATAAGTTTATCAATTAGAAATGCAAATTATATGCGGAAGCTTTTCGTTGCTGACTTCACGTTGCTAGTTTTTGTTACGGATTTCCTGTAGCATTTCCACCTCCTGGTTGATGTATCTCATTGATGGTTTGTCAACGAGGATTCGTACTTCTCGCCACCTCTCCAACCAGCCACCTCCAACCTTGCTCTCCACATCAGTGCATCCACAGATGTTTATCACCCGTCTTCCCATAGTACCCTTATGTTTTCCATACAGAAGTTTGTCAAACAACAATGGATCCCATGAAACATGATATTTATCACCAAGATAACGCGCCTGGCCTTCCATTATTCGTCAGATCTGGACGTTTTGGCACTGAATACTCTGGCTGCCGCTAAAGACGTTGGACGAAATGGAAGAAATGGGCATTTACCAAAAGGTCTCAAGCCCGCAGAATTCAATCTTGTACATCGTCGTCAAGTGAGATTTCTCTCTGCGTTTCAGTGGGGATTACAGGTGCCTTCACAGCCACACAGAACAGGACTACTGGCCACTCCTAAAAACTGGTGATGTGACCTTCTACTTGAAAAGAGATTAGAGTTTCTTCACGCTCTAAATCTTGAAAGGAAATTATCCGGTGCCCATGAACACAAATGACATTCCAAGAAAGCCTTTTCCATTCCCTTTCTTACAAAAAAACCTTCAATTACTCTGGTTTTGGCCTTCGTAATGATGGGGCTACTTTTTGCTGTATGATGAATGTCATCTCAGATGACCTCCCTTCCAGTTTATGTCACTGGGACAACATACTTGTGTTCACTTCCTCCAAAGTAGGACACTTCAGTCATCTACGCATTTTGCTCAACTGCCCATAACAAAACGGTCTTTAATTCTGTACGATAAATGTACTTTTCTCACGAATGAAGTATCCTACGTAGGGCACCGCATCACTCCTGAAAGAGACTCCACCACCTCCCTTAGAATGTAGCAGCCATTCAGAAGTTCCCCATACCCTCGATCGTCAAAGTAGAGCAAGAATTCTTACGCATGATGAATATTTATCACTGTTTTCAACCAGCCATCGCCGTCAGTCTTCAAGCAAATGGTTAACGTCTCGCCCCACCCATTGGCCTTCTTCAGTAGGAAACTGCCCAAGGTGTAATCTGGCCACTCAATATTTTGTCATGAATTTATGGCGGTACACCTATCTGTATATCACTTTCGACACTTTTAGGAAGGTACACCCTTTTTCATCCACATGGACCACCTGCCTATGGTGAATGCCTTCACTCGACTGTCGGACGCCTGGTCTGCCTATCAACTCTGAGATCTCTCCGCCCATGCTGAATACATTTGTACCCTTCAGCGTGTCCCTGGGAAAATTAATCCCATTGCCAATATCGTATCCAAAAACACAGTGGCTACCATTCACCTATGTTGGATTACAGTGCCTTAGCAGGAGCCTAATGAAAGATCCATAATACCAATCACGAAGGATATCCCTTACATCACCCCATTGGAAAGATATCCTTTTTCGAAGACTCCAACGCCACCCTGCTCTGTGACGTAGCTACTGGTTGAGTCTGAGCAAAGATCTGGCTGTAATTTTTGTCATCTGGAAGCACTTTCAAGGTTATAGAGGCTTTCTGGGCGAAAACAATACCATGGATACCTTCTTTTATGTGCTGACAGGCGTTTGATATCATTCATGACCATTCACATCCCTTGCTCCATTGAACTGCCAAGCTGCTGAAGACATATCTCATATGACATGACATTCCTAATGATGCTAACCCTTATAAGTACATCGACACACTGATTCAGGAGTGGGCACCTTTTTTCAACCTAAACGCCGCTTCGCTCTCATTCATATTGAAGTTCTAAGTCTCCTAACCAAATCAAAACTACAATATTACCTTTTTACCCCGATAGACCGCTTCACTTGTTGTCCTAAGGCTAATCCTACGGACACTGCAACGTCCACCTCATGTATATTGCCCTTGCTGTTAGGGTGGATAGCAAGATTTATTACCACTGAGAATATTACTTCTGACATGGGTATCACTTTCACCTTTCAATTGTGGACATCATTAATGAATCACCTAGGCATAATTCTGCATCAGACATTCACCTATAACCCAGCATTTAACGGAATGGTTGAACATTTTCCCTGTACCCTAAAAGCAGCTTTGATGTCCAGCTGGAAGGACTCTAACTGGTTTACTCAGTTTCCCTTGGTCATCCTGGGTCTAAGGATTACACTTAAAGACGCTTTGCATGTCTCAGCTGCTTAAATGGTGTATAACCACCGTTGGTTGTCACTGCCGAATTTTTCTGTCTGCAACCTTTTCCGACAATCTCCAGCTCCCACTTGACGTCGTGGAAAAGATTAGAACTTGCTGCCAGACATACAAGCCCCTAGCTAAGCAACACATATCGACAGATCTGCAAATGGCAAAGCACGTTTTCCTGCGCAACAACACTAGCCAGCCACCATTAACGCCTCCTTACACAACCCTTTCCTCGTTATCTGTGGTATGCCAAAAGCATTACTCCTCAACATATGTGGTAAAGCAGAACATGGCATTCTCTTTCACATATATGTCTTTTTTAAGGGGGAGCTAAGTACTGCATGCGTACTACTTGAACGGTATTTTTGTTTTTTTTTATATTATTGTTATTGCTCTCTGCTCGCACTGATAACTTGTTTCAGCTTATAATGGACTTTTATCAATAGGTTTTTAGTTTTGTGACCTTTCGAAACTATTGTTATAAAAGCATGCTGTCTGCTGAAATAAATTAAGATGCAATTATGCTGTTCCGTAATTACTTACTAATTGGTGCATTCACACACATTGACATTTGACATATATCATATAATCTTTGTATAGTCTTACACCCTAACATAGTCAACCTCACTTGACTAAGCATTCTCAATGCAGTATTGCTTTTTTTTATCCTTGATAGCTACTACATACAGTAATGATATACACAATTTATAGATGAAAGTGGTCCCTTATCAGAAGTAATATGCTCAGTGATATTAAATCTTGCTATCCACTATAAGAGTAAGGTAGATGTACATGAGGTGGGCCGTTAATTTTGCATTGGGATGTTGTCAGACCTTTGAGTGGAGTGGTCAATGATGGTTAACAAACCAACAATATCTTATGATGTGAACAGGGGACCTACTACGTCAACGTGAACATAGGAATATAGATGGTGTGGTTGAGGGAATGTGACAACTCTTGTATCCATATTGTGGTGTACATTTGAAGTTTGTTATAAAGTATGCTAAGGAATAGCATCCTAGGTAATGCCGTACAAAATTAACTTTGTCTTCGGTAGCTGTGTAGTAGATGGGCACGATAGATGTGAAAGGGCATGAGTGAAATCAAACACCTAATAGCGAATGAAGTAGTTTTCCATATATGTGGTCTGTCAGAACTAACGTCACAGAGCAAGGAAACGTTGGAGTCGTCGAGGATAACGTCTTCCCAATGAAGGGATTTGCAGTATGTCCTACATGCTTCTTACGCTGCTTCATTTCGGTAGGTTTCAGCCAGGGTATTATAATCCAATCACAGGTTAATGATTACCAATGAATTCCTTGGCATAGCATTGGCTACGGAGTTCAATTTGACGATGACGTGTTGAAGGGTGCAATTGCACTAATACACAGCCGAGAGAGTGTGACCTTGATAAGCAGACCAGTTGTCGGACCATCCATTTAAGGTATGAACCAGACAGAGGGCGTACCTTCTAAGAAGTGACAGAAATGATACACTTCCAGTAATTCTTGGTTAAATGTGGAGCACCTTGATTTTGCCTTACACAGTTTCCTACTGAAAAAGGCCAGGGGGTGGGGCAAAACATTGACCATTTGCGCAAGTATTGCTGCAATCACAATGTCGCTATCATCGATGGAGATTAGGAGAGAGTTATATAGCATAAGAAAAGTAGGAGAAGCCATATTTTATGGGGAATTGTTTTGACATGTCTTCAAGGGAGGCATAGAGTGCTCCATGATTTGCGACCATGGCTACCAGGAAAGTGTGATAAGAGTTGATTTATTGCAGTGCTTTGACAGTTGAGGGGATGTTATGAATCACTGTTTCTTTTCCTGGGATGTGGTGGAATCCTTTGGGAGTGATACAATGCTATAGAACGATACTTCGTTGGCATCAAAAGTACAATTGTCGTACTCGACTACATGGCCATTCTGTTGTAGGCTGTGGAGCACAGCCTGCAGGTGAGTGAGGTGTTTCTCTTTGGAGGAGAGAAACAAAAATATGTCATTCATGTTACACACTGAATTTAAGGTTGCCTAAGAGGCCATCCATGAGGCATTGAAAAGTAGCACCAGCATAAGGAGGTCCTAAACAGAAGAATTGTCATTGACTTTTATCTTTCTTTGTGGCTGAGTGGTATGGTCACTGGCATACAGATATCCTGGACGAGGGTTCAAATCCCGGCCAGTCTGATATTATAGTCTTTGGGCGATTCCACCTGGGACTCTGATCCCGAGGTCGTTAAGAGAATCCAGACTTTAATGTATTAATATGTATGGCTTGTTTTAAATATGAAAGAAACGCGTTTAAATGTGCAAAAATTTATCATTAATCGAATGCCAAGTCCCAAACCTACCAATTAGCTATGATGGTGAAGTGGGTTGATTTAAATTCTAAGTACAGGAAACCTGAATTTGACAGGTATATGTACAGAAGAATTGTCATTGACTTTTATCTTTCTTCGTGGCTGAGTGGTATGGTCACTGGCATACAGATATCCTGGATGAGGGTTCAAATCCCGGCCTGTTTGATATTATAGTCTTTGGGCGATTCCGCCTGGGACTCTGATCCCGAGGTTGTTAAGAGAATCCAGACTTTAATGTATTAATATATATGGCTTATTTGAAATATATATATATATATATATATATATATATATATATATATATATATATATATATATATATATATAAAAATATATATATATATATATATATATATATATATATATATATATATATATATATATATATATATATATATATATATATATATATATATATATATTATTTTCTTCCCCTCTCATGGGGCATATTTTAGATGTTGAAGAAATTCATGCCGTTGCTCAATTGAGTATCCTAACTCAAATGATAGTTTTGAAGTATTTTTCTAGGAATACCTAAAATTCCCTTTTTTTTTTTAAGCCAAAAGCTTCAGCCTCCTTATATCAGGCCCGTATTGAACCAATGGTAGAATGACAGAATCACGCTCTAGTACCCAGATTTTCCGGTATGTTTGCCAACTGCCTTTCACAAAGAATTGTAAAAGGATCATCTTAATCCTTGATTGATATCTGTAACTAAAGGAAGTTACTGGATTCCTTTAACCTGAAATCCTCACTACTAAAAGGAAGTATTTTGTATCGGCGTCATCATACAAATACAGCAAAGGGTCAGATTTTGCAATAATAAATCATGAACCTTTCAGCAGAAGATGTAGCACAAGAGGTCTCAAACACTACTCTGTGGAGGATTTTCAGAAGGTTATTCCTAACCCCCTAACTTTATAGGGTGTAGGAGACCAGTTAGTCTTACTTGTCTCGCCATCACAAAGTTTACATTTCTCACAAAGTATTTGATGGAAACACCCTCGTCTGTTTTGATGGTGATACAGATAAAATGTCTTATTTCTGTCATGAATAAGAGTCATTTCCATAGTTATTGCTTTTCTTCTCATGATTTTCCGAGCTTGAAACCCTACACTAACTCATTTCCTTAATAATCTGTGTCCTCAAAATTATGTTCCTCACCATAATCATCATTTTTATGATAGATAAATCTTTCAAGTCAGCCTTTATATTTTTGAGAGTGAAGTGAGGTGAATTCTCTTTCTTTTTTTTTTCAACTCTTCAGGTCCATGTCTCCATCTATGCCTTTTTTCTAACTTGCAAATCCCACATTCACTCCTCCAAATCTTGCAACCAATTCAATTACTCAAAACTATGTCAATCTTTGATTCTAACTACATTTCCCTTCCTCTTTGTAACACAATTTTAAGATCACCCTTCTTCAACTTGCCACTGCCCTTTTTTTCATCTGCATAGTGCAAACCAAACCTGATGTATCTTATGATTTTCCGGTATATGTATCATTCAAGGTGCAGCTTTACTATTTCTTACTGCCAAAATACTGTTTCTTGCTTCATAGTCAAATATGTCACCAAAGTATCATATGCCCTACCTTTATGATTTCCATCCCCTCTC
This sequence comes from Palaemon carinicauda, assembly GCF_036898095.1. NCBI lineage: Eukaryota > Metazoa > Arthropoda > Malacostraca > Decapoda > Palaemonidae > Palaemon > Palaemon carinicauda. The sequence goes on along the minus strand of NC_090758.1, from coordinate 66,932,250 downwards.
TCACAATAACATGGCCATTCTGGGCTTTCACGATTCTTACCCTTTTGCTTTTGAAGTACATTTCAGATGTAAAAGAATATCACCAATTGTAGACATTTGGTATCTAGTTTTAAGCTATGTCACACTAACTACTAAGTCACTTTTGCATTTGAGCCTTTTGCTTTGTTTCTATTTTAGTCATAATACACATAGTTCGATCGTACTTAAATATAAACCTTAGTACTTCAATATGAATATGGAAATCTGCCGTTGTAATCAATATGATGTCACTTGTAGCCCCCTTTACAGTAACTAAATAATACAGTCCCCAATCGTCTGTTTTTATTTTGTGCTATCCTTCTAGATATATTGGTCGGCAGATCAATGTTTGCAGGGGATATTGATGAAGAAGTGAGGTTTTAGAGTTTCTTCTTGATAGCTGTAACTGGCGACGGTTGTCTGAGCAATCTGCTGATACCCACATTCTTTCATTTGTTTGACCGAATAAAATTATTTCATTTAATTTTATTTTAAAAACCTCCACTGCATTATATATTGACCAATGATACTAAATCAATACCTCAGATGGAGAAACATGGTAATATTAAGCAGTTTTAGTTGAATTTGAATTTTGAAAACATACACACATTTCCTTGATTTTCATGTCTTCATTTGGTAATTTTACAAAAGAATCAATTGGAAGCTTTAGAGAGATGTTGTCACTTTGCTCCAGTTACAAAAAAAAAAAAAAAAAAAAAAAATGTTGAACCTGATGATTGTCAGTGAAGAAAATTTTGTGTTTTTATCAAGAATTTCCCGAATCGCTTGAAGTTCTGTACTAAGCAGTTTGACTGACATAATTGTTAATTAACTAGCTGGTAAGGTTGCTTTAACAAATAAGCAAGATAAATTTCATATGATGAAAATAGCTTCGGAAATTAAAAGTGAGGAATGGGAGGGGGAACGTCTCGTCCCTAAGGTGCTCAAAACCTTACAAAAGGTATCGATCATAAACTGCTGCATGCTGATGGAACTATGCAGGTATATGTTAATAACTCTCTTTGCTATAATTAACAAAAAATAAATAAATCCTTTAGAATAATGCTTATTGAACAATAATATACAAACAAAGTCTCACTCAGACAAGTCAATAAATTAACAAATAAATAATTATAGAAGCCTTAGAAATAAAATGATTGAAGAAAGAAATAAAATTAAAGACAAAAATAAGGTCTTGAATTTGCCAGAACTGCAATCCTTAGGTAACAAAGTTATTCATGAAGTACAGAATAAACTTTTTCAGTAAGAGGAAGGACACTCTTCAACTACTGTACTCACTTAGTGTAATTAGGTGGCAGCCATGAAACAAAATATCTTTTGGCTATGAACAAATCTGTTATAGTAACTGCAAAATGACCGACAGTCAGCAATATCAAGTAATCATTATGGAAGTTTGGAAGGCGTTCTTGCCCTCCTACATAAATAAGTGTCCGTTAATTCTACACGGTCAGAAGGAAGATAGCATAGCACAAGCTCACAACTTAACTCTACTATACATCCAATTGTTTTAGAAAAAGCTCTGAAAGATGTTTATGGGTATGATATTCTTTCAAATACTGTATGATGAATGGGAAGGCATCCTTTTTAAGGTCCTTAGGCGTATTTTCGTCGAAAATTCTACTGTAAAAATATTGATTTCTTCCCATATACATTGATGCTTTGACTACCACATAAAAACTTGGCTGCAGTGAAAAAAAAAAAATCAATTGAGAGTCAGGAGACAGCTTACCATCAGAACTTAATATTAACCATTAATGAAATGTCTGAACAGCTCATTACTAGTTCATATGCCAGGGTTGCTGGGAATATATGCTAACAGTTATGGCAATGTATAATATGTTAAACCAGGAAAAGGAGAATGTGCTTGAGGAATGTGGTTGTTATATACAGCCTATATGATATATTT
>NC_090758.1:66895305-66922805 GCF_036898095.1 Palaemon carinicauda | reverse complement strand
TTGTAATGAATTAAAAAGTCGGATATGGTGGAGAAGAATTGGACTGGATCCTTGATAGGAATTTAGCAGACCTAAACTATGGTGATGACGCTATCCTTGTTAGCAAAAAAGCACAGGATTTGGAACGTTTGCATAGCAGATTGCATGGAATATAGCACGAGATTCAGCTGAAGATAAATAGAAGAAAGACAGAGATGATGACAATGTAGTATGCAATGGAAGATGAAATTTCATTGGAAGGAGAAAGGATTAATGAGGTAGACTAATCTAAGTATTTAGGAACTATGATCTCCAATACAGTGTCTTTATTATTATTATTATTACCAGCTAAGCTACAACCCTAGTTGGAAAAGCAAGATGCTATAAGCCCAAGGGCTCCAACAGGGAAAAATAGCCCAGTGAGGAAAGGAAATAAGGAAATAAATGAATGATGAAAATAAATTAACAATATATCATTCTAAAAACAGTAACAGCGTCAAAACAGATAGGTCCTGTATAGATATGTCAAAAACAAATTTGTCATATATAAACTATAAAAAGATTCATGTCCGCCTGGTCAACATAAAAACATTTGCTCTAACTTAGAACTTTTGAAGTTTTACTGATTCAACTACCCGATAAGCAACATCGTTCCACAACTTAGCTGGAATAAAACTTCTTGAATACTGTGTAGTACTGAGCCGCATGATGAAGAAGGCCTGGCTATTAGAATTAACTGCCTGCCCAGTATTACGAGCAGGATAGAATTGTCCAGGTAGGTCTGAATGTAAAGGATGGTCAGAGTTATGAAAAATCTTATGCAACATTCATAATTAACCAATTGAACGACGGTGCCAAAGATTATTATCTAGATCAGGAATAAGAAATTTAATAGACCGTAAGTTTCTGTCCAACAAATTAAGATGAGAATCAGCAGCTAAACACCAGACAGGAAAACAATACTCAAAACAAGGTAGAATGAAAGAATTAAAACAATTCTTCAGAATAGATTGATCACCGAAAATCTTGTAAGACTTTCTCAAGAAGCCAATTTTCGGTGCAATTGAAGAAGACACAGACCTGTGCTTCTCAAAAGTAAATTTGCTGACAAGAATCACACCTAAAATTTTAAAAGAGTCATACAAATTTAAAGAAACAATATCAATACTGAGATCCGGATGTTGAGGAGCCACCGTCCTTGACCTACTTACAATCATACTTTGAGTTTTGTTAGGTTTCAACTTCATACCCCATAATTTGCACCCTGCACTAATTTTAGCTAAATCTCTATTAAGGGATTCGGCAACCCCAGATCTACATTCAGGGGAGGGAATTGATGCAAAAAGAGTAGCATCATCTGCATCTTCAACAAGCTTGTTTCCTAGGCCAAACCACATATCAAGTGTATATAGTATGAAAAGTAATGGGCCAAGAACACTACCCTGTGGAACACCAGATATCACATTCCTATACTCACTATGGTGCCCATCAACAACAACTCTTTGAGATCTATTACTTAAAAAATCAATAATAATGCTAAGAAACGACCAACCCACTCCAACTGTTTGATTTTTAAAACAAGGGCCTCATGATTAACACGGTCAAATGCCGCACTACAATTAAGGCCAATCATATGAACTTCCTGACCACAATCAAGGGATTTCTGTACAGCACTGGAGATTGTAAGAAGGTTATCGCATGCTCCAAGGCCCTCACAAAAACCAAACGGCAAACTAAGGAGTAGATGATTACCTTCAGCAAACCTATTGAGACGTTTTGCCAAAAGAAATTCAAAAACATTAGATAATATGAGAGTTATGGAAATTGGGCAGTAATCAGTGGGAGTTGAGCTACTACAAACTCATTTACATAGAGGAGTAACATTACCAATTCTCCAAAAAGTGCTAAAAGTTCCTCTTATTGCTAACTTGCGCAAAATAACGGATAACTTTGGAGCTAAAAATTCTGCTGTCTTCATAAAAAACAAAAGAAAAATACCATTTGGGTGTAAACCTCCATAAGCATCAAGGTCCATCAACAGAACTTTCATTTCACGAGATCGAAAAGCTAAACTAGTTAGTTTAGCCTCAGGAAAACAGGAATGAGGATGTTCAAGTTTTCATTAATCTGTTTACTGTCAAAACATCAGCCAAAAGGGTTGCCTTTTCCGTTGGACAGTGAGTGACTGAGCCATCTGGTTAAAGTAAAGGAGGAACTGTTGCGTCTACACCAAAGAATGCAGATTCAAGGGTAGACCACCATTTATGTTCCTGAGTTGTACCAGAAAGGATTTCTTTAATGGTTAAATTTTACTCCTTTTCAGTTGAGGCATAAACTCTCTGAGCAAAAGATCAAACCTGAGTATAGAATTAGAGTTAATGAAAGATTGGAAAAAAAGAATCTGACAATGGGTAGGTTAAGTAAAATTTGGAACTCAAATCGCTTAGAATTACATATAAAATTCACTCGATATATAAATTCAGTGAGATTTGTGTTACTATATAGACATGAGTCATGATATGACAATGAAGCAATTTCCAATAGATTTAGTTGATTTTGGAATAAAGCCTTCAGAAGGATATTTGTTAAATGTCAGGACAGGATTAAAGATGAAACTATAAGATAGATTACTGGGTGCCATATGTGGATGAGATCATGATGAGCGGTAGATGAAGATGGTTTGGGTCTCTTCTTACTGTAGTACTCCCCGAGAGATATTAGTTCACAAAACGTTCAGCTGGGCTGCACAAGGCACTAAAAGAGTAGGAAGACCAAGGCCTTCATGGATGAGACTATGAAGCATGAAGTAGAAAATGATGAATGAAGAGTTATTGACTAAAAAGCTCCAGATAGACATGACTGTCAATCTAACGGAGGCCCATTGCGTTAATAGGCGCTTAAGGAGATGACGAAGTAATGAATAAAACCTACAAAATATTTCAATATCAGTAGAAACATTAAAATAGCTCTGTCATATATAAATTCTAAAATGAGAGTTTTGGTTCATCAGAAATTACCTTATAATAGTTTTGACTTCTGAAGTTCCAGCGAATAAGCTGCTGTATTACAGAGATCATTCCATAATCTGGTTAAAACTGTAAGAAAATACTGTTCAGATTTTTCTTTTTGCTGAATAAGGCATGGATGTTACAGTATTGTTTAGTCTTGGAAGATCAGACTGTACTTAATATCGAAAATTACTAAAAATCTTTTTCATTATGCATGAAGAAATAATTGAACAATAGTGTCATAGATTAATCTGAAAATCAGAAATAAGAAATTTAATAGACCTTAAGTTTCTATCCCACAGATTAAGATGAGAGTCAGAGGCCAGATAGGAATTTCTTCAGGATTGACTAATAGCAAAAAATCATAAAAAGTCAATCTCTAAAAGATAATTTTTGTGATATTTTTTTTCTGAATGTGTTTCTTAAAATGAAACCCCAAATAAAATTTCAATGAATTGTAAACAGTTAATAAGACATTGTCAATGCAAAGATTTCAGTATTGAGGAACTACTTTCTTCAACCTACTTAAAATCCTACTTGGAAGTGTTATTTTACCATTCAACTTCTTACCCCATAATTTTCCCAGTAAACTCATTTAAGCTTATTCTTTATTAAGGAATTAAGAAGTAAGGAGTCTGTTCAAGAACTGGAATTGATGAAAAAGATGCTTTCATATTTAAAGGAGGTTGTAGTGCCCTGGTTTCTTTGTTCAAATTGTTCTCATATTCTACAAGTGTAGAGATTTATTTCATTTGTTTTACTAACAAAGTTGCTGTCTTGAGCGAAGCCAAAATATCCTCAGATTTTTTATAATATACCGTAGTTGGTAATGGCAAGTGTGCAAAGGGGGAACAACACCTCTTAACTATATGGGAAAAGTGACCTTTGTCTTTGGCCACAGTGTGAACAGCGTGCAATTAGGTTCCACACAGTCTCTCTCTCTCTCTCTCTCTCTCTCTCTCTCTCTCTCTCTCTCTCTCTCTCTCTCTCTCTCTCTCTCTCTCTCTCTCTCTCTCTCTCTCTCAACTTTTGATCTTTTTTTTCTTTTTTTTGGTGAAGAGTGTTGTTATCTTTGGTGAGTGTTTAAGCAATAATGTTCTATGCCCTCAAATCATACCACCTGGAGATGTACTTTCCATTGCCTGCTGTCGCATTGCGAGAATTTTTCAGCTCAGCCAACAAGGGTTGTGGGACCAAAAGGCTTTGCTCGCCCTTAGGAAAATGACCAGTGTCGCTCACCTTCATCCAGCCGCAGATGGCTCTCCTTGTGAAGTGAATGTCCTTCTTGTCCAACACATTCGGCTCATACCCGTACCTGTAAGTCCTTCTATCGCCAATGTTGATATTTGGCCCAAAAGATCCTGATGACTAAAGTCAATGGCCTTATGGACAGCCACTTCACTACCTCCCAGACATCCATCAATGCCTTTACTCCTGAAGAAGTGGACACCTATCCAACATCCACCAAAGGCAACGTGAATGCAGGTCACAGATGCCTAAAAAGTGAAGGGCCTTACTGGCAACAAAGATGCCCACCATCCAGAAATGCCACAGCTCGCTTATGCCCCAGCCTACGACCTCTCCAGGCATATCCTGATGTCTATTGGCTGCAGTCATGCTACTACTACTCTAAATTCAGTGGTACTATGATTAAAAGGGCGAAATGTTGTCAGTGGTAAAAAAACATGTAAGTATGCCATTGTTTGTTGTGGTGGCCTACCATGTCAATAATATTTTCTTTTTACATGACGCAGGGTAGACAGGGGTGCTTGCCGTTCTCTTCTGCCAATGCGGATTCTTACTCATAACACCTCCCCAACCCGACCCCTCAGACATTATTCTCCACACCCACACAGTTCCTAGTTGCTACGAAACACGGTATTTATCACCATATCAAGATGACGTGTCCACGCGTGTTAGCTAGTTTTAGAAGTGTAGCACTGAATTGTTTGGCCTCCACTAATCAAACATTCCCCAAAATAGAAGAAATGGGCCTTTGTCAAGAGGCCTCAATTCCATAATTATCACCATTGCACATGGCCCTGAAGAAACCTGTCTCCCTGCGTCGGTGTAGGGATTATAGGATGCAGACAGAAAAGGAGCACTTCCGCCTCCCAAACAATGTAAAGAGAATTCCTATTTGGACAAAGTGAAGGTTTTCTCAACGTACGACCTACTGAAGGGGTATTATAAGGTGCCCATCAACACAGAAGACATCCCTAAGACCACAATTCCCATTGGTTTTGGTACATACACTTTCAATTACTCCTGTTTTGTCCTTCGTAATTCCCGGGCCTCTTTTCAATGTCTTTAGGAAGTCATCTTAGGAGACATGACCCTCTGTGTATGTTGCTGAACGACATACTTATGTCATCTTACTGCAAAGAGGATCACCTCCGTCATCTATGCATTGTACTCGACTGCCTACAACAGAACGGTCTTGCCGTACAGTATGACAATGTACCTTTGGCGCTAATGAAGTATCGCTCATAGGGCACCGTTTCACTCCTGAAGGAGTCCAACCACATCCAGAGAAAGTATCAACAGTTCAGAACTTCCCCACGCCCTCGACCATCACAGCAGTGCAAGAATTATTTTGCATGATCAGCTATTATCACCATTTCCTGCCAGACATCGCCGCCCATCTTGCTACCCTCTATGCCTCAGTCAAGTGCAAACTAAAATACCTGATGTGGGGTCCCCTCAAAAAGCACCCATCTTCAATGCAGAAAGTGCCCTATCAACCGCTGCCAGTCTCACATTCCTGTGCCACATGCATCTCTCCTTCTTTCCAATAATGCCAGCGATGTCGCTATTGGGGGAGTTATAAAATAGGTTTTCAATGGCTCGTCCCGCCCATTGGCCTTCTTCAGTAGGAAAGTGTCCAAAGTGGAATCCAGCTACTCTACTTGCGTCCACGAATTGTTTGCGGTGCACTTGGCTCTCCGTTACTTTTGCCCTTCTCGTGAAGTACACCCTTCCTCGTTCTCCTGAACCAGATGCCTCTGGTGTAGGCCTTCACACGATAGTCTGATGTTTTATCCTTCTGCCAACGTTGACATCTCTCTACCATGGCTGGATACAAGTATACCTTCCACCACGTCCCTGGGAAAATTGATTCGTGCTGATGCCCTGTCAAGAAACACATTGGCCGCCATTCACTTAGGATTCGATTTTAAGGCCGTAGCAGAAGACCAAAGAAAAGATCAAGAGAACCTCGCATGTAGGATATCCTACATATTCATCGGTTCGGAGGGCATCACTCTGGACGATTACAATGCCACCCTCCTCTGTGATGTCACTACTGGTAGACCTAGACCTTGGACACCTTTTCCCATCCACCGACCGGTTTTTTATTTCATCCATGATATCTCACATCTCTCGCGCCATTCTACTACACAGCTGCTGAAGACAGAGGAACTACTATGGATGGTCAGGTTTGGGTCCGTTACTGAGCTTTATTCCAAACCTCAGAAGTACATTGACGGAAGGATTTAGGAGTAAGCACCTTTCCTCAACCTCAGCAGTGCTTTGTCCACATTCCCGTTGATGTTTTAGATCCCCTACCCACATCACAAGAACATCGTTACTTGTTTACCGTCATCAACTGCTCCACTGGTTAACCTAAAGTCATTCCCCTGGAAGCCGCAACGTCTGGCAACTGCACATCCACCTTACCTTACTCACAGGATTGAAAACGAGATTTGGTATCCCCAAGCATATTACTTCTAACAAGGGTGCAAGTTTAAACTCTCAATTGTGTATATATTAGTGAATCTTGTGCGTGTCACCCTTCATCTTACAACCGTATATAACCATTCAGCCTACAGTATTGCTGAACATTTTCACTGTACCCTCAAAACAGCTTTGATGTTCCACATCAAGGGCTGGTTTACACAGCTTACCGGGGTTCTTTTGGAACTAAGGACTACTCCTAAAGACGACCTGGATGTCTCGGCAGCTGGGAAAGGGTATGATAACCCGTTGGTCGTCAATGCTGATTTTTTCCGGCCTGCAACCCCCTCCTAAAAGCTGCAGTGCCTATATCACATTGTGAGGAAATTTTTTTCAGCCGCCCGATTTACAAGCCCCTGCCAAGGAACATATACCGACAGAACTGCACTCTCTAACGCAAATTTTCCTCACACAACCCTTTTTTCGTGATCCGCTGTACACAGTAAGAATTCCTCCCGAACAAGTGTGGCAAAGCAGACTGGGTCTTCATTGACTGCCTAAAACCTGCATATCTCCTGAGAGACGACGGCCTACAGTACGCCTCTCAGAAGCATGACGGCCTCTCTCAAATGTACGTCTTTTTTTAGGGGGGAGCAATGTACCGCACATTTATCACACACTCATACACTCAAACTGTATTTCTGTTTTTTTTTTTCCTGCAATTTGTCAAATTTATTGTGAAAAGTGTATTTTTTATTTCCGTGAGTGATAAAGCAATTACGTACTATGCCCTGATATGAGGTACTCTCCATCGCCAGCCGTCGTACAGCGAGAGTTTTTCAGTTCTCTCAACAATGGTTTGGGGACAAAAAGGCTTTGCTCGCCCTAAGGGATTTGTCCAGTGTCTCTCGCATACACCCGGCTGCAGACAGCTCTCCTCATGAAGGGAATGTCCTTCTTGCCCATTGCATTTGGCGCACCCCGAACCTGTATGTGCTGCTATCCTCAATGCCTATATTTTTCTCACAAGGACCTGACGACCATAGTCAACGCTCTTATGGACGACTGCTTCACCACCTTCCAGACCTCCGTAAACGACTTTACTCCTGAAAAAGAGGACACCTATTCCACATCGACCGAAGCCAGCATGAATGCAGAAGGTTACAGACGGCCACCAAGTGAAGGGCCATAGCAGCGACAAAGATTCCCACTGCCCACAAATACTACTGCTCACTTTTTCCCAATAGCTGCAGTTATGCTACTACTACTCCAAATATCGAAATTGTTGTCAGTGGTCAAAAAACCTGTGATATTGCTTTTGCTTGCGATGGGGGCCTACCTGTCAATAATCTTTTAATTTTACATGACGAAGGCACGGGCATGCAAATTTTGGATGACAGGGTTACTTGCCGTTCTCTCCTGCCAATGCCAGTGTCCAGGACAAAAAGTCGTCTGACTAAGTCTGCCAACAACCACCTGGTAGCTGCCAATGAATCTTTGCTACCCACATATGGTTTTGAAACCCTCACACTATCACTTTGAAGCCAAAAAGATATCTGGAAGTTTCTCGTTGTTGACCTCACATTTCCTATCTTCAGTACAGATAACCTCTCACATTTCCAACTCGTGGTCAATATAGCTCACTGACTGTTAATAAACACAGATCCGTACTCCTGAACAAACCTTTGTCGAAATAGAAGAAACAGGCCTTTGTGAAAAGGACTCAAGCCCATGATTTTCACCATTGCAATTTGTCCTGAAGAAACAGTTCTCTCTGCATCAGTGTGGGGATTACAGGGGCCTTAACATGCAGACAGAACCGGATCAAAAACATTGGAAAGGGACCTCCTACTGTGCGAAATTTTTTTCCATGTACGAACTCCTGAATGGATATTTCAGGTGCCCATGAAACCAGAATACATCCGGAAAACGGCCATCCCCACCTGCTCCGATAATTGCACCTTCAATTACTCTTGTTTTGGCCTTCTTAATGCTGGGGCCACTTTTCTACATCTTAAAGAAGGCATGTTAGGGGATCTCACCTTCTGTCTATGTTACGTGGTCAACATACTTGGGTTTACTTCTTCCAAAGTGGATCATCATCATCTATGGATCGTACTCCACTGCCTAAAAAAAAAACGGTCTCTTAGTCAAGTATGACAATGTATCTTTGGTGCCAACGAAGTATCGCTCTTGAGCAATTACATCACTCCTGAATGATTCAAACCCCTTCTTGAAAAGGTAGCATAAATTCAGAACTTGCCAACTCCCTCAACCATCAAAGCATGGTAAGAATTGTTTTGCATGATCAGCTATTATCACCATTTCCTGACAGACATCACCACCATTCCCCCCCCCCCCCTTTACGCCTCCATCAAGGGCAAGCAAAAAGACCTGAAGTGGTGCCCTTCAAAAAGTGGCATTCTGCCACACATTAAATGCCCTATCAACCGCTGCTGCTCTTACTTTTCCCGAGCCACATACACCTCTCCTCCTTTCCAATGATGCTAACGATATTGCTATTGAAGGGGGGGGGGATTCTCAAGCAGTTGGTCAACGGGCTGCGCTGCCAATTGGCCTCCAGCTACTCTACCTTTGTCCGTGAATTGTTAGCAGTGCACTTGACTTTCAGTCACTTTGGCCACTTCTTGGAAGGTACACCCTTACTCATTCGTCTGTACCACATGCCTTTGGTGAATGCCTTCACTCGACAGTCCGACGCCTGCTCCACCTGTTAACACCGACATCTCTCTGCCATGGTTGAATACAATTGTACATATTAGAATGCCCCTGGGAAAAGGAATCCTGTGCCGATGCCCTGTCAAGAAACCCATTGGCTGTCATTCACCTGGTATTTAATTTCAATGCCTTGGCAGAAGCCCAACGAAAAGATCAAGAGTACCTCACATGTAGGACATCCTGCATATCCCTTCGATGGGAGGGTGGTCCTCTTGACGACTCCAATGCTTTCATCCTCTGTGACGTCAGTGCTGGCAGGCCTAGAGCACGGATACCATCTCCAATCCAGTGATATGTTTTTGATTCCATTCATGACATTTCACATCCCTTGCACCCTTGCACTGTTCTACTACAGAGGTGCTGAAGACAGAGTTCATTTGCCCTTTAATTACTATGGATGCTCAGGATTGGGTCACAGACTACTTCATGCCAAACCTCAAAAGTACATTGACAAAATGATTCAAGTGTGAGCATCTTTCCTCTACTTCAGCGGTGCTTTGCCCACATTCCCGTTAATGTTGTAGGTCCCCTACCCTCATCACAAGAACATCGTTAACTGTTTACCGTCATCGACTGCTTGACTGTTTGTCCTGAAGCAATTCCCAGTGAAACTCCAACGTTAGGCTAGTTTAAATCTCCCTTACTCACTAGATGGATAATGTGATTTGGTGTCCCTGAGCATATTACTTCTGACAGGGATACAACTTTCAACTCTCAATTTTGGATATCATTAGTGAATCTCCTGGTTGTCACCCTTCATCAAAAACATCTGCATATAACCCTGCAGCCAAGAGTTTGATTAAACATTTTCATCGTACCCTCAAAACATCTTCGATATTCCGGTACAATGACTGGTTCACACAGCTTCCCGGGGTCCTTTTGGAACTAAGGACTACTCCTTAAGATGACCTGGATGCCTCGGCAGCTGAAATAGTATATGGTAACCCAATGGTTATCCCTGCCTAAATTTTTCTGTGTGCAACCTCCTCCCACCATCTCAAGTGCCTGCATCACATTGTGGGAAAATTTACTCCATGCTGCCACACTTACAAGCCCCTCAGCTAAGCAAAACATACCGACAGATCTGCACTTGTCAACGCAAATTTTCCTGCGCAACAACACTAGCAAGCCACAGTTAACGCTTCCTTACACGGCCCTTTCGTTGTGATCCGCTGTACGCAGAAAGAACTACTCCTTGAATACGCATGGCAAAGACGACTGGGTCTCCAATGATTACCTAAAACTTGTATATCTCCGTCCAAAAGACCACCTATACTATGCCTCTCAAAAGTAATGCGCCCTATCTCATATGTATGTCTTTTTTCAGGGGGGAGCCATGTATCGCACACATATAACACAGTCATACACTATTACTGTATTTTTTTTTTTTTTTGTATGTTGTCGTTATGGTTCTCGCCTCACACTGATAATTTGCTTCGGCCTGTATATACTTGCATCCATCTTTTTGAATGTTTGAGACTTTTTTCACTGAAAATGTTGCTATAAAAGCTCACTGTCTCCTGAAATGAATTTACTTGTCATTTTCAAGTCTCTCATTTACCACCTAACTGGTTTATCTGCAAACCATTTGCACTTAATATATAGAGAGACAAATACACAGGTCGAATGCCCTATTTTCTCAGCCTCTGGTCAAACTCCCATCAAACAATCTAAGGACCATTATATTTACCCTAACACTTGAAAAATCATTCTAGATGCAGTATTACTCATTTTATTATTACTAGGTACTGCATACGTTAATATTCTCATATGATCTACCATAAAATATCTTCCTGCATCAATGAGTTCTCGTAATTACAGCAAATGATACAAAATCAAATATAAACATCTCAAAGGGGCTTTTTCCATATCACCTCAGTACATGTTGCCTTGCATATTCCCATTGATATATCCTTTTCTAACTTTCTTGACAGGTATTCTCTACATCACTATAAATTTGACTTAACCCAGGCGTAAACAATCCCTCTCTAGCATAAACTTCCAAAAATACTCCTTATTAATTCCCAATATCTATCATCCACTAACATATGCAATTAGCTGCATCCATAGGAAATTCATTGACTTACAAATATCAATCCCATCACATATAAAAAAAAATTAACGACATTGTTACAAAAAGTAGTTATTTTGATAATCAAACTATACATTTCCAAATCATGAGGCCATTCTTCTACCCTAATACATTTGAAATACATTTATGTAGCTTATCAATTTCCAAATATCCATCTTGCATTTTTTTCCAACTCTTCTTTAATTGTTAAGTTATCTCCATTCTTCACATCATTCTTATCTACAGAATTTGCCATAACAATTATATTATTACCCTTACTTTACAGCCATTCTTCTTTAAGTAAAATATCACAACATGCAATCTCAATATGAAAATTTCTATAAAAAAAAACGCTATGAATTTCATTCTCACCTATCATAATAATATCACATTCCACTTCATTACTCCAAATTTCAACATTCAACTGTACCTCTTCCCTAAATTAGTAAAGTTCCTTCAATTATTCCATGAATTGTTACGCTCATACATTGTCATTTTAATTCTTAATTCTATCTCTCATATACTTCAATAAACATTGCATTCACTAAAGTCCCTTGAGCACCCGTATCAATCATATTGCAATATTCAATGTCATTTATTTTCACATATTTCACCATTCTTCCGTTTACACCATGCATAATGACATTTACTCTCTTTGCGAACTCGTCACATACTTTGTAAGTATTTTAATTTTAATATTTACTCCCCTCAACACTCTTGTACCTGACATTACAGCCCCTCGAACAATTCTCACTAATCAAATACCGTCATCCATCGTTACATAGAATTTTTGAAAAATATTCTCTATCATTCTCCCTATTTGCTATGCAAGTGGGCTGCTACTTTTTTAATAGAGAGAAGACACAAATAAAACACAACTTTATTAAACAAAGGACAAGCCTATATACAAGTGCTTGGGTGCAATAACCTCAAAAAATTCAAATCAGCTAATGCATTGAAAGGCAAGCATTGAACAGGTTCTCTTATCAGTGCACTGGGAGAGCTAGATAAAAAAGAAGAAAAAAAAAACGGAAATACCTTAACAGTGTACGACAGTTTGTGAAACACGTGTTACATGGCTACCTCCTTAAAAATGACATATATGGGAAATTGGCCAACCTGATCTTGAGAGGTGCACTACAGACAGTTCATATTGCAGTAGATACGTAGGTTGATTACCAAAGCCTTCGTTGTGGTAAAGATAAAAAGAATTGTGCAAATGTAATGGTATGTTAGTTGGTGCTTGCTATGGTCCATGCGCAGGAAAATGTGTTATGTTTTGTGCAAATCTGTCAGTATTTGTTGCTCCACTCTGGGCTCGAAATCTAGCAAAATGGAGAAAATTTCCCCACAACATGACATAGGCACTAGAGATTTTCGGAGGAGGCTGCTGTCACAAAAAAAATAATGGCAAGGAAAACCAACAGGTCGCCATACACCAATTCTACCAAGACATCCAGAATATCTTCAGAAGTTGTCCTCAGTCAGAGAAGGACCCCAGAAAGCTGAGTAAAACACTTAGAATTATTGCATGGGGACAACAATGCTTCTTTGAGAGTAATGAAAATTTTCAATGATTCAGTTGAATATAAGGTTGCAGGAAGATTTCTGATTAAAATTATGCCCGGGTGATTCACTAATGAGGTCCCCAATAGAGAGGTGAAAGTGGTACCCCTGTCAGAAGTAACATGCTCTGTGATAATAAATCTCGTCATCCACACTTAGAGAAGGGTGGATGTACATGAGGTTGGCATTGCACTTTGTATGGGGATTGTTTCAGGCTTATGAGTGGAAGTCTTAATGACAGTAAACAGGTAACAATATAGTTGTGATGTGAGCAGAGGACCTACTACATAAGAGTGGACGTGAGTTGAGGTTGGGGGAATGGGACGACTCCTGTACCAGTGTCTCGATATAATTTTGAAGTTTGTCATGAAGTTTGATTTAAAGTAATACCTTTATTGAATGCTCTGCTAAATAAACTTCGTTGTTAGTAGCTGTGCAATAGATAGGCATAATAGATGTGAAAGGGCATGAATGATCTCAAACACCTGATGATATCCATGTTTGTGGTCTACCAGTACTGTTATCACAAAGAAGGGGGTGTTGGGGTCGTGAAGGCAATGTCCTCCTAATGAAGGGATGTGCAGGATGTCCTAAATGCTTGATACGCTGGATCTTTTCTTTGGGCTCAAAAAATGCATTGTAATCCAATCCCAGATGAATGGCTGCCCATGTATTTTTTGACAAGGTATAGGCAACAGGATTCAATTTCACAGGGATGCGCTTAACGATGCAATTTATCTCATAACAAGAGAGAGGTGTCGACGTTGACGAGCGAACCAGTCGTTTGACTTTCGAGTGAAGGTATACATTAGAGGAAATATAGTCAGTACGAACGATGAAGGCGTAACTTCTAAGAAGTGGCAGAAGTGATGCACCTCCATCAATTCTTTGTCAAATGTAGGATATCCAGATACCACCTTAGACATTTTCCTACTACAATACGCCAATGTGTGGAGTGAACTGTTCACCAACTGCTCGAGTACTGCACTAATAGCAATGTCGCTGTCATTGATGGAAATACTTAGAAGGGCATGTAGCAAATGAAAACTGTGAGCAGCCGTGTTTGATAGGGTATTCTTTGTGTTGATTAAGGCTGCATCTTGAAGGGAACCTCATTTCAAGTATTTTGACTTATCTTTAAGAGAAGCGTAAAGGGGGCTAGGAATAGTAACGATGGCTGGCAGGAACAATGATAATTGTTGATCGTGAGCAAAAATTCTTGCAGTGCTCTGACGGTTGAGGACGTGGGAATGTTCTGAATAGTTGTTATATTCCTGGGGGGTGGGGCATGGGGGTGTGGATTTTTTCCGGAGTGATGTGTTACCCTTAGAACCATACTTTGCTGGTGCCAAAGGTACACTGGTTGTACCCAACTACAAGGCCATACTGTTGTAGGTGATCAGGCATGACTCACAGGTGACAGAGTCCTTTCTCTTCAGAGGAAGAAAAGAGAAGTTTGTAATCCATGTAACATACTCTGAAGGGCTAGGTCCCATAATATGCCATTCATGAGGCATTGAAAAGAAGCCCCAGCAGTATGAAGGCTAAAAAAGGAAAATTGCAGCTGCACATAATGGAAGGGGTGGTGATGGAGGTGTTGAGGACGACTTATGGGTTCACTGGTATCTGATAACACCCCTTCAGGAGGTCAACATGGAGATTTTTTTTTCATGCACGTAAGATATAACGGCAGTAAGGTTTTGTACGAGTAGTTAATCACTTCTGTCTGCATGTTCATATACCTATACGCATATACGCAGGGACGTATCTTTCTGTAAGATGATATGTAGTGTCAACAACCATGAGCTTGATTGCCTTTTGGCAACGGCCCAATTCTTACATTTTGGCGAATATTTTTTAGTGACTGCAAAACAATTCGTCAAAAGATGGTTCAAATAGGCGAACATTGATGGCCACGCTGTCATAATATGGTAAAAATTACTGTGTTTATATGGAAAAGTGGACGTTTGGTGAGGTTCAGAATGGAAGACTTCTTGATATGATTTGATGATGTGGCCTACGCATCCGTTGGTGTGCTGATATGGAGAGTAATTTTGGAGGTGGTGTGTTGAAGAGGTGTCGACAAGTGTCTGTGTTCACTAAACATCAGTGAGTAGCCTCCACCCGGTGGAAATATGCGAGGAGGTCCACAGCGAGGATTTGGAATGTGACGTCAGCATCAAGAAACTTTAAATAATATTTGGCACTCCAAAAGTATAATGTAACGGTCTCTTAACCCTTGGTGGAGATTGCAGATCCATTGGCATTTAAATTTGGACTTTTGCAGGCTTAGACAGACTAGGTCGTCGACTATTGGAGACTGACCTTGGTAAAAGACAACAGCAAACACTGGTGTGTACCAAAATTTGCCATCTATGCCTGCATCTTATAAATAGAAAAGACTACAGATAGGAGAAGCCACTGCCTAAAACACTGGTCTGCTTACAAGCTTTTTCTGGATAGTGATAACTATTTGCAGATTTCTTCACAGCAGCTGTGAATTTGTAATGGTATTACCATAACTGCAGCAGATGGGCGTCAATAAGTGGTGAAGTTGTTGGTAGGGGTGTGAGATCAGGGTGGAATATATCGATGGTGGGCGGCTTTGTCGCCACTTCAGCATATGGCGAAGTGGGTCTGTATCCTACCACATTTCATCCCACCCCAATCATGTCAACTTCAGTACATGTTGAAAATTTGTCATCTTCATAAGGGGTAGGGGCATTGATGAAGGTCTTGAAGCTGGTTAATTGGTCATCGTCAAACGCGTTAACTTTGGTCATCAGGTTATTCAATGGAAAAACATATACATCAGTATGGTAGCTCATAGAGGTTTGGGTAGGCGCTGTACCTAAACTACCTATAGTAGGTTCACCACCTGAGGAGAGCTATTTGTGGCTGGTTGAAGGCATACAGTACTGGTAGTTACCCTGAGGGCAAGCAAAGAGTTTTGGTTCCTAAACGGTTGTTGAGAGAGCTGAAAAAAACTTGGTTATATAAGCGGCTGGCAAAGGTGAGTACAACTCCATGATGTATGTTATCAGGTGTTGTACAATGTTGGGGTGTCCCTTTGTTCACAAAGCTAATCGGAAATTTCTCAGAAGGTGTCCTTGGTATTAGCAGTGAGTACATAGTCTGCTTTTGTTGCTCTACCTAGTCATAGCCCTTTGTGTGAAACTGAAACTTGCTGTACTGATATCAAGTGAATTTGTCTCTACTGGTATGAATGTGGCATGAAGAGATAAGCTAGGGGCGGCATCACTAAACAGTATGCCACAGCAGTGAAGGTAAAAGCGGGAGTGAGCTGTTCCTCCTTTGAGCACCAATTGTTTGATTGGGCTATTAGGTAATAACAGAGAGGCGAGAGGAATGCAACTAAACTTTTTTGGGGGGCTCAAGCCATGTCATCCTGATGGAAGTTCCTAAAGAGTAGCTTCCTTGGGTATATATAATTACGGCGATATTCCCAGAAATTTTACCTTAAGGTACCCAGAATTCTAACTCCTGGAGAAAATATCCCCAATAAAAGAACCAGGGATATCGCAAAATATCAGAGGACGTATTCTTGACACGCCACATAGCAATCTGCACCCCGAACAGAGTTAATACTTCGAAGGGGTCAATTGGCAAGAAAACGAAAAATGAGAAAGAAAGGAGAGCCGCTCGCAAGGTATCTCTCCTCTCCCGTTTCGTAAACATGCATTGCGCCGCTCAGGGCGCCATCTGTATTTCTTTTTGCGTAGCTCAACAACTTGGTGTTTTTCCCTGTGTTATTTCGCAATTCTTGGATTATTTCAACTTGATAATGCTTTCTCCAACTTCTTCTTCTTCTGATAAGTTGAGTATTATTTCTTCTATGTATAAATGTAAGCTCTTGGTAATTTTAAAATGATTTGATAGTGATATCGTTGTTACAAGAGCTGTTGCCTACCGGAGGCATCCTGGACGCTGTCGCTCGCTATGTATGAGTTATTTAGTTAGCCATAGCGACGTTCCCAGCTGTTTCGCTTTAATAATTTTAGCTATTCAGCGTTACATGGGTTTTCTTTATATGATGCTTTTAGTATTTCCGTTTTGGCGAAGGATTTGCCGATTCTGGCCTACGCTAGACCTTGTAGCCTAGTCGTTTGGCCCTAGTACTTTCCTGCATGATATTCAGATTTCCGAGTGTTTTAAAATTTTATTGAAGCTTTAGGCAGTTTTATACATTTAAGATTATGTTGATTTTCTTCCAAGATGGTATACGAGTGAGTTTCGGTGATTTAGGTAATCGATTCTCTTCGCGCCTAGGCTAGTTGTCTATTGAGCCATAGTATACTTTCTCTCACTCCCCGGTTGCTCTCTTCTCTTCAGAGAATGTGTGCAATCCCTTTCCCTCTGCTTAAGCCTTGGGCTTAACTCTAATGGTTTATCTGAATTTACTTTAAATACAACTATATTAGGGTGTTTCTGTTCTTTTTTGTTTCCAGTAAGTCTGGCTTCAGGAAGGGGGCAGGACATCAGAGTTCTTAGTCTGAGTCTGTTTCTGTCTAGCTTGTGGTTGAGATTCCCTTGCTAGGCTGACAGCAGACATAGGAGGCTTAGCCTCCTTAGTTCACTTTCGAAGGTTCCTGTACGAGATGATTCCTTCTTTTTGTGATCTAGCAGACTAGTCCAGTGTTGTTGTTCTCGGTGTGGAGGATGAGATCCTCTTTTCTGTGAATAACAACGCCTTCCTTGCTTTGGTTCCGAGGGAGTTGGCAAGTATTGCTGGCCTCCCTCCTCGGATCTCCCCTAGGCTAAGATGAGTTTTCTTGGCTGCGGGTGATTCATTATTAGAGCAAGGTTGGCAGGACCCTCTTCCCCCTTTCCCCCTCTTTCCTTAGTGATGGCCTAGCCATTGCATCCCTGTCCATCATTCTACATCTGTACCTAGCATAGGTTAGGATGTGGGGTTGACTCAGTCCCTTGCTGGCCGGCACTGCGTGCCGGCCGGCAAGGGTCTTCTACTTTGAGTGCTGCCCGGACCTCCCTTGGTCTCTCAGCCATGTTTGTCTGTAGAGCCAGATGGCATTGGTCAGGAAGCCTGAAGTTATATTCTCCCCTTCCTTATGTGCATTCTTTCGGATTGCCGGGCTATGAGGCAGTACAGTCTCTTATCCCGGCATCCATTCTGTTTTTCTTCTAGTGTTTGTACCCTAGCCCGGCTGCTGGCCTAAGTGGCCGGCAGCCGGGCCGTCGGAGTTCTTTGGTTCTTTTGTTGCCGGCCGGCATTGGCTGTATACCTTTGCCAGCCGGCTATATATCACACCATTGTTCTGCCGGCCGCTATCTTATGTAGTTGCCGGCCGGCAGTCACTGCCGGCCGGCACACGCATTTGAACCAGCGTTCTTCCACCTTATATTTATAAGTAGCATGCTTTGGAACTATCTAAGGTGTGTGCCGGCACATTACCTTCTATACTGTAGCCAGTATTTTTCAGTATAGTATATCATGTAGGGAGAAAACTATAGTATAGTATTTGTTACAACACTAAGTTTTTCTAACACTTTTGTGTTGTCTTGCACAGCCCTTTGGTGTAACCTTACAGATAAAGAAAGTGAGCTCTTTCTTGTCTACTATCCAGCATTTTAAAATCACTTATTTGGGAGTGAGCTACATCTGTTTCCTCTGGAAATTATTTATTGGTCGCTCTAGAGTAGATTAACCATATGATTTTATTATCTGGAAGGTTGCAGCAATTGACTGTGCGGTAAATACAGGTCTGTGTCTTTCCTTTCTAGTTTAGTTATACTAAGCTATGTATATCCAGTGATACGTAGTTCACTTGATACTCATGGAATTTTCTTCTCTTTACAGGAGGACCATCCGAAGTGTGGAAGCGTTTTCTGCAACGTCCGCAGCATGAGCTTCTGCGGACATGACTTGTGTAGGAGGCACACAGCATGCGCAGTCTCCAAAGGTGATCTCCGGTATTTGGACCCGCAGGTATGTACCATGTGCACAAACCTGATTACTGATGCTTTTGATTCCCCTAAGACGGCAGAGTCAAGGGACGCAGCAAGGGAGAAGCTTCGTACCTGGGTAAGGGGCTTTCAGAAGAACACTTCTGGGCCCTATCTTCCAAGTGAGAAGATGAGGGCTTACCTTTTTCCCAAGGCGTTAGCTTAGGCAGTGATTCCCCAGCCTCAAGTGGAGATACCGGTGGTTCAGATCCTAGTGGATGCTGAAGTCGCGGACGCCCTGCAGGACATCCAATTGGACGATAGGATGTCGGAGGTGTCCGAGCGTTTGGAAGAAGACCTTCTGGCAGAAGACCAGGAAGAAGAGCAGGCTCCAGACAATGAAGAGGAAGAGTTCGACGAGGTGTCGGCTACTCCGGTTCAGGCCCCTGAACCTATTCCCTCAACATCGTCCTCTCTCGCAGATGAGCTGGGAAAGACCCTTTCCTCTATCGTCGAAATGATCCAACAGATGCAGAGGGAAAATAATGAGAAGGCCACTGCAATGAAGCCGGAGATGCGGAGACTTGCAGCATCACGTGGGCCCCAGAAGAAGCTCAGCGTGAAAGACCTTCCCTTGTGCTCAGATGCCAACCCTTGGAGGTATGCCGAGCACATGCCTATGACGACAGGAAAAATCGTCATTTCAGAGAAGTTGGGCTCAGTCCCCCTTGAGGAGGTGGAATTCTGGCTCTGCAAGGAGTCGTATCTGGACTGTTTTGTCCGTCTAAGCTGTCAAGCTCGATGATAGAGAGGGGCTCCACAAACTCAAAGGTACCTGCTTTGAGTAAGAAGCACCCTTCCTTTGTGTCCTCTCCTTCTAGAGCCTTCCCTTTTATGCAGAAAGGGTTTACGACTGTGCTGAAAGCAATCGAGGCAGGTAAGCCATGCCCCTCCTTGGAGGAGTGTAAACTTCTGTCTTTGGCCCTACCCATGGACCACAAGGACTGGAAGGACGTCCATCTTACCTTCTCAGTCGGGAAGATGGAGGCTGATATTGCCAGACGTCAGTTCGGTGAGAACCTCCCCAAGCTGTCTGACTTTCTTTTGCGTAGGGAGCTTGAGCCAAAAGAAAGACTTGCGGCCTCAATGTCTCATCAAACGACTCTTGAGACAATGGCAAGTGACCCCAAGGTCCATGAAATGTTTATGGTAGTGGCTAAGACACACCTAGCCACAGTGACGAAGGACCTTTATAGCTTCGTCAAAGCTAGGAGGGCTTGTAGGGAGTTCGTGTTCATCTCGGCTGCGGTGAGGCACGAGCCAAGGGAGCTAATCTCCTCCAGCATTTGGGGCAAAGACCTCTTCCCTAGTGAAGAGGTCAAGGAGGTTGTAAATAAGGCCGCCACGGAGAATAGAAACCTTTTCCAGAAGTGGGGCCTATCTCTCAAGAGAAAGTCTTCCCCGGATGAGGGTCCCCAACCAAAGAGGAAGACTAAGAAGACTAGGCTACCCTCTCGGCCAGCCAAGCCATTCAGACAGCAGCAGCAGCAACAACTTCCTATGCCTACAGTGACCCAGATGGTGGCACAGACCCCGACCACGTACCAGTGGGTACCCCAAGCCGTGTCGACGCAGTCTCCGTCATTTAACCCAGCGTTCGAAGGGCAGTCAACTACCTTTCGAGCGAAGCCTAGAGGAGCAGCCAGAGGTTCGTCTAGACATCACTCAAGGGGGAGGGGATGTAGGGGTGGTCGCGGTCAAGGAGGCAAGACCTCAGGGCAACAGCAGCCAAAGTGAGATGATACCAGTAGGAGGGAGACTTCAGAATTTTCGGGATCGGTGGACCTTCGATCCCTGGGCCCACAGCCTACTCAAAAATGGACTGGGTTGGAGCTGGTACAGCACTCCACCCCCGTGCCCTCGATTTTTCCAACACTCCACCCCCGTTCTGGAGGAGTACATTCAAGAACTGTTGGAGAAAAGAGTAATCTGAAGGGTAAAGTCCATCAAATTCCAAGGGAGGCTGTTTTGTGTTCCCAAGAAGGACTCAGCAAAACTTAGAGTCATTCTGGACTTGTCGCCACTCAACAAGTTCATAGTGAACTGCAAGTTCAAGATGCTAACACTGCAACACATAATGACCTTACTGCCAAGAGGGCATATACCGTCTCCATAGATTTGTCAGACGCCTATTGGCACGTTACAATCAATCGTCAACTCTCCCCCTACCTAGGGTTCAAGCTACAGCAAAGACTCTACGCCTTCAGAGCCATGCCATTTGGGCTAAACAGAGCCCCAAGGATTTTCACGAAGCTTGCGAGCGTAGCTCTCAAACAACTACGCCTAAAGGGAATTCTGGTGGTAGCCTACCTGGACGACTGGCTGGTGTGGGCAGCATCCAAGACAGAATGTTTGCAAGCTTCCCTACAGGTGATCCAGTTCCTAGAGCATCTAGACTTCAAGATCAACAGAAAAAAAGTCTCGACTTTCTCCATCTCAAAAGTTCCAGTGGTTGGGAATCCACTGTGACCTAGTGTCACAGCAACTCTCTATCCCGGAAAAGAAGAGGAAGGAGATAGCTGGTTCTGTTAAGAGACTTCTGGATTCCGAAAGGATATCAAGACACGAACAGGAGAGAGTGCTGGGTTCTCTCCAGTTTGCCTCAATAACAGACCCGGTGCTAAGAGCACAGCTAAAGGATGCAACCGGAGTTTGAAGAAGTTATGCATCAAACGCGGGAAGAGATCTGATAAGACCAGTACCGCTTCGTCTACGTACGCTTCTCAGGCCTTGGTCACAAGTCAGGCAGCTAAAGAGGTCGGTGCTTCTTCAGCCACCTCCCCCCTTGTTGACTATTCACACAGACGTCTCGAAGGAGGGGTAGGGATGTCATTCTCATCGGAAGAAGGCCCAAAGAAATTGGTCCAATCTATTCAAGACATTTCACATAAACTTTCTGGAAGCTATGGCAGTACTCCTTACCTTGAAGAAAGTCTCCCCTTGTCGCTCGATCCACATAAGGTTGGTACTGGACAGCGAGGTGATTGTGAGATGCTTGAATCGACAAGGATCGAGGTCACCACCACTCAACCAGGTGATGTTGGCCATCTTTCGACTGGCAGAAAAGAAGAAGTGGTACCTGTCGGCAGTTCACCTTCAAGGAGTCCGCAATGTGACAGCGGACGCTCTATCCAGGTTCACACCGATAGAATCGGAATGGGCCCTAGACGCAGGATCATTCTCCTTCATCTTGAGTCAAGTCCCAGAACTGCAATAGACCTCTTTGCAACGAAAGACAACAAGAAGTTACCCCTTTACGTGTCCCCGTACGAGGATCCCTTGGCGGAAGCAGTGGACGCGATGTCCCTCGACTGGAGCAGATGGTCCAGGATTTACATGTTCCCTCCTCACAACCTTCTATTGAGGGTCCTCAACAAACGGAGATCTTTCAAGGGAGTAGCGGCAATAGTGGCTCACAAGTGGCCGAACAGCGTGTGGTTCCCTCTGGCATTGGAACTACGGCTGAAGTGTCTACCGTTACCAGGTCCAGTTCTGACCCAGCGAGTTCAGAAGTCGACTGTCTGCGCTTCATCACAGAAAACCCGGAACCTGCAGCTCATGATTTTCTCTCCCTAGCGGTGAGAAAACGTTTCAGGATTTCGAAAGACAGTATAGACTTCCTAGAGGAATATAAATGCAAATCTACTAGAAGGCAATATGAGTCATCATGGAGAAAATGGGTGGCCTTTGTCAAGGCCAAGAATCCGCAAAAGATCTCGACGGACTTCTGCTTATCTCTCTTCATCTACCTCCATGGTCAAGGGTTAGCAGCCAACACAATATCAATGTGTAAATCTGCTTTGACAAGACCCATTTTATATGCCTTCCAGGTCGACCTCTCTAAAGATATTTTTAATAAAATTCCGAAAGCCTGTGCTAGGCTCAGACCATCAGCACCTCCAAAGCCCATTTCATGGTCTTTAGATAAAGTTCTTCATTTCGCTTCGCTGTTGAACAATGAGGAGTGTGCTGTAAAGGATTTGACCCAAAAATTTATTTTCCTGTTTGCAGTCGTGTCGGGGGCCAGGGTTAGTGAAATTGTAGGCCTTTCGAGAGAGGGAGGTCATGTTCAGTTCTTCGATGGGGGAGAACTGAACCTGTTTCCGGATCCTACGTTTCTCGCCAAGAACGAGTTACCCACCAACAGGTGGGGTCCCTGGAGAATCTGCCCTCTGAAAGAAGATGCATCTCTATGTCCAGTGGAATGCCTAAAGGTCTATCTTCGTAGAACTTCAGACTTCAGGGGTGGTCAACTATTCAGGGGAGAAACATCAGGCTCAAATTTATCACTGAAACAACTTAGGGCGAAAATCACCTATTTTATTCGCAGAGCGGATCCAGACAGTACACCCGCAGGTCACGATCCGAGGAAAGTTGCCTCATCCTTAAATTTCTTTAATAGTATTGATTCCGAACATCTTCGCTCATACACTGGCTGGAAGTCTTCCAGAGTTTTCTTTCGTCACTCTGCGAAGCAAGTAGAGCAACTGAAGAGGTCTGTGGTAGCAGTGGGCAGTGTCGTTAACCCTGCTGTTTAACTCTGCGAGGAACAGTGGATTTAATTGGGACGATTAATTCCGGGGTGAGTGTGTAGTTACGAACTGTTCTACAAACTAAATGTTGGGGCACTGGGTTGCCCACATTGACTGTTACATATTCAAAGGTGAACCTAGCATAAGTGCAGATATGTGTGCCAAGTGTTTCCAACGCTAATGTAACTGATTAGTAATACAGACTTTTATGATTTTGATACCTCGGTATGTTAAAAGTGGCGCTAATGTTTTTCTTTCAGATAGACAAGTTTTCTGTTTACTATCATGCTTATGCTTATTTATTGGTTATCCTCCTCTTATATATGTATAATTGTTGTTCAACCTGTTTTATTTTATTGTTTGTCAATAAACTAGTTCTTGTGAACCTTGTGTCTCCTTCGCCTGTGTCATTTTACTTGAAATGATTTAGCATTGCGTTTACTATGTATATTTATCTGGGATAATTCTAATATATTGTTCCTTTATACAAGCATTGTTGCATTGGTTTATGCTTTCCCCTAGCGGGAGGACTCCATGCCCAAAGTGGACGTTGGCGGATATGCAAGTTTTCCTCCTACCCGGATATGAACAGGGAACTGGTCAATATTTCATATTGACTCAGTGGTTCTTTACAAACTATGCTTTACACGATATAGGGTGAGACCACTATATTGGCTTGTCTGTTATTCATACATAGGTATATGTACTCTTCGAGACTTTTCCAGAGTCTAGTATGACTCTTCCCTATAGGGGGCAGGAAGCACTAACATGGTCTATGGTTAGTTGAAAAGATGTATGACGGTAACATCTTAGGTCTCTAGGTCTAGTTGGCCGGGAAATACCTTCGGGGAATACGGCACGTTTTGAGAATCCACAGATACAGTAATGCTCTGGTATACTTCCATCAGGAAGACATGGCTTGAGCCCAAAAAACGGATTTTGAGCGAAGCGAAAAATCTATTTTTGGGTGAGATGGCCATGTCGTCCTGATGGACCCGCCCTTCCCTTTTCTTCTAAAAAGGGCTGTAGATGCCCGCCCTACATACAGTATCTGTAGCACCTCGTGTATCGCTACAAGGAATACAGATGGCGCCGTGAGCGGCGCAATGCATGCTTACGAAACAGGAAAGGAGAGATACCTTGCGAGCGGCTCTCCTTTCTTTCTCGTTTTTCGTTTTCTTGCCAATTGACCCCTTCGAAGTGTTAACTCTGTTCGGGGTGCAGATTGCTATGTGGCGTGTCAAGAATACGTCCTCTGATATTTCGCGATATCCCTGGTTCTTTTATTGGGGATATTCGCTCCAGGAGTTAGAATTCTGGGTACCTTAAGGTAAATTCTCTGGGAATATCGCCGTAGTTATATATATTAGTGTGCTACTGTTATTAACACACATTGAGTATGTTTTGTTGGGATGTTGAGTCTTGAAGTAAAGTCAATCCAGTTAACTTTGAAATGGTTTATTTCTTAAAAAACAAGAGTGTTCACATCTCCATCACAGGAGTATAGCTGGTTTGATCGGATGACCATTCCAGGTGAAGTATTCATAAGAACTGGCTAAAATATCGATATCACAGATATCGTATATTTAGTTATCTCAGCATTTAAACACATACTGTAAACTCTATATTAGTCTAGGAAGACACCTGCATCCAGTGGTGACACAACTCTTTCACGCGGTATGTAAGTGTTTATGCTTCATAAAAATGTTACATTGCTGAGACTTGCAAAACGCATCCTGTTATGATCTTGTCTGACTACAGCAAATCTCACGCTAGCTTCTTCTTCCCCCATGACGTATTACGTCATGTGTTTTAAACATGTAATAACTGACTATTACATCAGCTCGGCCAGCTATCTCATTTTTTTTTTTTTAAATTTAACAACACGCCAAAATATGTTTACTAGGAGTGTGACTGGATATATGTATTATTCTTTGTTTAACTTTAGTCATAAGCAAATAAGGACGAATGTTCAAATAGCCATATTAAAAAAAAATAATAACAATAATGCATACGAAAAGATATTACCAAAGCCAAGAAAAAAAAATGCATGATAAATACAGATCACATATATGGTACATTGCTAACAAATGATTATATGGTACCAAAAAAAAATACTGATATACATATGATAAGGTAACTTTGTTAAAGAATAATTGTTACCTTTGTCAGAAACATAGATTATTACAATACGGTAATTAATAAAAATATTTGTTACCTTTGTAAAGATTCAATTTTAGTGCACAAACACGAATTCCTGATACGTACACGTACCACGGTTTCGTACAAATATATATATATATATATATATATATATATATATATATATATATATATATATATATATATATATATATATATATATATATATATATATATATATATATATATATATATATATATAGGGCTTAAATATTTTATTATATGCCCATAGATTCTGTTTTTTTTTTCTCTTTTCTTTAAACATTCCGGCTTATATATTTTATTAGATGCCGTGAGAAAAAAAATGATTTATTTTTTAAATGTTTTTTAAATGTATTTTTAAAAATGCAAATGTTCCATAGTCTCTTCAATTACATATTACTAGCGTACCAAATGCTTTTCGTACACTACGCTATTCCAAGACAATCTTACTCCTTTTAGCGAATGAAGGGGCCACTTTCAAACGGCTTTAAATTGAATTAATTAAGGAGTTTTGTCTGGACATGGCAAAGTGTTCTGTTTGAGCTGCAAACTGTTCCTTAACCTACGCCAAAAAAAGGATGTTAAAGGCGATAAATATCATCACCGTCACAACTGTTCCTGATAGTATGGGGTGAAGAAATTCTTTATAAGTCGGTGACGGGTGGTCCATCTCGGTCAATTTCATCAACCGCTTGGCTACCTGTTTGTTGTATGGGAGAGGTAATGATGGCATAGAAGTCGACCACGTGAAGTTCGCGAAGTAGGCTCGTTCTCTGATGATGGTCTTGATCCCTTTCACCATGGAATTAGGGGATGTCCCGATACAACCATCTGCTGCAACGAAGATTTGGGAATAGGACGTGGATCCGTCCGGGCATGATACATTGAAGCCGTCCTTGTCGTATCGTATCCACGAGCCGTTGTCCAGTCTGCAATTGAACTCATTATTGTCAAAGGGATAAAGCTTATCCAGACAATTTTCACTTGTATGGGAGAGAGCACCGTCTAGCACTATACCTAACTCGCATGAATCAATTAAGTTTTTATGGAATTCAAAAGAGTCAGCTGTACATATTTTTCTATCCATTGCGTCTGAACAGTGAGTTAATTGATTTAAGTCTTTAATGACCGTATATGTTTCATTATCTGGGGGAAATCAATACGTGTCCTGTCAAACTGGATATTACTGGATTTGAGTGATTCGTCATGAAAGTCGGAAATGGTGATATCCTGTAAGATTGCCAGGCATCATAAGAATCAAAGGGAATTGTGATCATAATCCTGTGATTTTCAACGCTTACTGTAATTGGGCTGTAATAAAATTCTGACCTACGTGCGTCTAACAAAGGAATATAGCCTAGTTTCTCCCGTCCGTTCTCTAGAACTAACTTTAAGTATTTTATAGGCAACAAATGGGGTGACCGTACGACTTTAGTTGCTAACGTGATAGCTTCTACATAATCTTTGGATTTCTCAATGAAATGTGCAATTCTGTTATATATGTGATCTATTTTTGAATCATAATACGTTAACGTTGCCAGCAAATCCTGTACTTCCATAATCTGACTGATATTACTTGAATGTTCATTTACTAAATCCATAATTTGATTGATTGAAGCTAACTGATTCCTTAGTTCTGACATAATAAATTCATCTTCATGAGTCAAGAACTCAATTTTCTTATTTTGATTACTAATCTTAAGACGATTGGAAATTCCTAAATCTAAACTTGCAATAGACCCAAAGATGTTTAGTGCAGCA
>NC_090758.1:66861393-66894805 GCF_036898095.1 Palaemon carinicauda | reverse complement strand
TGTGCTATGTGCAGACTACAAATGGAGCATCTTTAAGGGTACATTCTTTTGTTTATGGACTATGATGACAAAACGTGGTTGCAAAGAACAGAGACATCAGGGTCATAATTAATGACAATTATTTCTCTATGAACAACAACAGGGAGTGCATTAAGACAATAAGATAGTCGGCATCTACACTTGCTTGAAGACATTATGGCATCATACTTGCTTGAAACAATAGGATATTATCTTATATAGAAGTTTATATCATATAGCAGTTTATAGCAGTATGTAAACACTTTGTAAACCAAAATGTCAACACAGAACGATTTCTAGACATAATAGCCATTTATATAAGATGAAGAAATCTCCTCCTCAATAAAAATCTTGAATTGTAGCTGCAAAATAATGTAACATTGTGTAATGCAGAGAGATTGGGGTTTAAAAGACACAATCTTTCAGCACTGGGGAAATTATCAAGAATATGCAAACATTTCATATAGGCTGTATATTATAGCCATATTCATCCAGCATATTCTCCTTTTCATGGTTTAACATATAATTGACTTCCGTAAGCATTATCATAGATTCCCTGAAACCCTGGTATATGATCTATCAATGAGTAGATCAGACATTTCATTAACGGTTAATATTTAGTTTTGATAATAAGCTGTCTCTGGACTCCTAATCGACTTTTTTTTTTTCACTTTTTACTGCACTTAATTTCAGTTATGTTTGCATGTGGTAGTCATAGCATCAATGTATATGGAAAGAAATTTATATTTTCACTCTAGAATTATCAACAAAAATACGCCTACAGACCTTAAAAGTGATGCTCTCCCATTCATCATACAGTATTTGAAAGAAAATTTTACCCGTACACAACTTTCAGAGCTTTTTATAAAACAACTGGATGTATAGTAGAGTAAAGTTGGGATCCTTTGATATGCTATCTTCCTACTGACCATGAAGAATGAACTGACACTTATGTATGTAAAAGGGCAAAAACTTCTTCATAGCTTCCATAATGATTTCCTAATATTGCTGAATGGTTATCATTTGCAGTAACTATAATAGATTTGTTCATAACCAAAAGAAATTTTGTGTTATGCCTACCACCTGATTACACTAACTGTGTAGAGTACTTGAAGAGTGTCTTTCCTCTTACTGAAAAAGTTTGTTCTGTACTTCATGAATAACTTTGTCACTTAAGTATTGCAGTTCTGGCCGATTGATGACTTTATTTCTGTCTTTAATTTTATTTCTTTCTTAATTTTTTTTAATTCTGGGGCATCTATAATTATCTATTTGTTAATTTATTTACTTTTTTGAGTGAGACTTGTTTTGTATGTTATTGTTTGATAAACCTTATTCTAAAGGATTAACTTCTTTCTTTTTTTAATTATAGCAAAGTGGGTTATTAACATATACCTGTATAGTTGCATCAGCATGCAGCTGTTTATGATCGATACTTTTTGTAAGGTTTTGAAGACAGGATTGCACAAAGAAATGCTTCCACAATTGCAAAGATGTTCCTCTCAGGCAGAGACTTTATAACCAAAAAAAAGAGGGTGAGAGAGGAATTAGCAAAGCACCCTGAGGTTCAAACCCCAAGATCTTATGGCAAAGACCATAGCAATATCACAAAGAGCCTGAGCCTAACTGAGGATATCCTGCAGCTAAGACCTAACTCAGTGCAGGGTGCACAGCACATTCCACCTTGGAAGAAACAAGTAGCAACCTACCGATATACCAAGCTTCTAAGGGCAAAGGAAGATTGCACAATGGAGTAACTTAGAAATGCAGCTCAGGCAGCAATCCGCTTACCAGAAACAACTGAGCCACAGATCTACTATACTGATGGTGCAGTAGACCCTGGAATCCAAACAGTGGGAGCTGTAGTTTTCTCCGGCAACTGCACAGTAACTTTATATCTGCATAATGAAAGAGATAAACTAGTAACGCTAAACTGGATCGCCAGTCACATCGGGATACCAGGCAATGAAAAGGCTGATGAACTAGCCAAAAGTACCGGACACATTCAAAGTGTACAGTTGCACATACAGCCTGCACTACAACTAATTAAAAACAAAGTAAAGTCACATTTTAAAGACAACTTAATCAAGGAACTACACAAGTCGATAGGGAATGGCTCTCCCTCTGCCACATGGTACAAATGGGCCACGGAGCTAGAGCCTCTACCCATTGACAGATACACCCCAAGAGAGCAGGCTTTTTGTATACAAAGGCTCAGACTGGGATACAAAACTAATTGGGAAATCCTGGATAACGTC
This sequence comes from Palaemon carinicauda, assembly GCF_036898095.1. Taxonomy (NCBI): domain Eukaryota; kingdom Metazoa; phylum Arthropoda; class Malacostraca; order Decapoda; family Palaemonidae; genus Palaemon; species Palaemon carinicauda. Next base: position 66,892,529 of record NC_090758.1, on the reverse strand, counting down.
CAAAGACCGTGTGATCACTGTGATTTCACAACACAACAGGCCTTCCTGCACTACTTACTAGAGATTAGGGAAACAACACAGCTGAGAGGGGATCTACAAGTAAACACCAACTCACCATAGGCCTAGCAGGCCGTGGCCACACTGGGAAAAGCAACTGTTGAAAATATAGAAAGACACAGACAATTGCTTTCAAGAATACCTCCTCCAAGGTAATTAATCAAGAATATTCATTCAACCCTCTCATCCCCTCACCGTAAGGCCATATTCGCATCATCTGTATTTTCTGAGCTTACTCTACTACTAAAAACTTTCCGCAGGGACCCTCGGGAGTAAAGGCTTGGACAACCCCACCTGCAACCTCTCCCTACTACTCAAAGTCCTTACACCCCATTTTTCTAACTACCACTACCCGTGACATGATGGCCCTCTCTCACTACCACCATCATCCTTACACCCTCTCTCACTACCACCATCAACCTTACCCTGTTCACAACTATCTCCACTACTAAAAACTTTTAAAATTCCCTATAAAAGACCAACCTACCTTACAATTTACAGGTTACTTACGGGTCGACGAAGGGAAAGGCCCGTAACAACAAGAAGAGTTGGCTGTAATACCCTACAACGACGAGCACCTAAGGAACGAGACATTCCCCCTCCCACTCCTCACTTTTAATTTCCAAAGCTATTGTCAATATATGAAATTTATCTGTCTTATTTGTTAAATTAACCTTACCAGCTAATTGAATAACAATTAAGTCAGTCAAACAGCTTAGTACAGAACTTCAAGCAATTTTGGAAATTCTTGATAAAAGCACAAAATTCTCTTCTCTGACAATCATCAGGGTTCAACCTTTTCTTTTGTAACTGGAGCAAAGTGATAAAATCCCTCTAAAGCTTCTAATTGACATTTTTGTAAAATTATCAAATGAAGACATGAAAATCAAGGAAATGTGTGTATGCTTTAAAACACGAAGTCAACTAAAACTGTTTAATATTACCATGTTTCTCTATATGAGGTATTGATTCAGTATCATTGGTTAATATAAGATTCATTGGAGGTTTTCAAAATAAAATTAAATGAAATAATTCTCTTCAGCCAAACAGATGAAAGAATGTGGGTACCAGCAGATTGCTCACACAACTGTCGCCAGTTACAGTTATCAAGAATAAACTCTAAAACTTCACTTCTTTATCAATATCCTCTGCACACATTGATCTGTCAACCAATATATCTAATAGAATAGAACAAAATTATAACAGACGATTGAGGACTGTAATATCTGGTTAATGAAAAGTCGGCTACAAGTGACATACTATTTATTACAAAGGCAGATTTCCATATTCATATTGAAGTACTGAGGATTATATTTAAGTAGGATTGAACAATGTGTGTTATGACCAAAACAGAAACAAAGGAAAACGCTCAAATGAAAAAGTGACCTAGTAGTTAAAATTACATAGCCTTGAACTAGATACCAAATATCTACAATTGGTGATATTCTTTTCATGTCTATAATGTGTTTCAAAAGCAAAAGGGTAAGAAACGTGAAAGCCCAGAATAGCCATGTTAATGTGAGAGAGGGGATGGAAATCATAAAGGTAGGGCATGTGATACTTTGGTGACATGTTTGACTATGAAGCAAGAAGCAGTATTTTGGCAGTAAGAAACAGTAGAGCTGCACCTTGAATGATACATAGACCGAAAAATCATAAGAAACTTCAGGTTTGGTTTGTGCTATGCAGATGAAAAAAGGGCAGTACCAAGTTGAAGAAGGGTGATCTTAAAATTGTGTCACAGAAAGGGTGGGATATATAGTTCAAATTGAAGATTGACATAGTTTTGAGTAATTGAATGGGTTACAATATTTGGAGGAGTGAGTGTGGGATTTGCAAGTTGGAAAAAGGGTACAGATGAAGACATGGACTTGAAGAGTTGAGACAAGCAAGAGAATTCACCTCACTTCACTCTCAAAAATGTAAAGGCTGACTTGGAAGATTTATATATCATAAAAAGGATGATTATGGTGAGAAACATAATCTCAAGGACACAGATGATTAAGGAAATCAGTTTGAGTTTCAAGTTTGGAAAATCATGAGAAGAAAAGCAAGAACTATGGAAATGACTCTTATTCATGACAGAAATAAGACATTTTATCTGCATCATCATCAAAACAGACGAGGGTGTTTCCATCAAATACTTTGTGAGAAATATAAACTTTGTGATGGCGAGACAAGTAAGACTAAGTGGTCTCCTACACCCTATAAAGTTAGGGGGTTAGGAATAACCTCCTGAAAATCCTCCACAGAGTAGTGTTTGAGACCTCTTGTGCTACATCTTCTGCTTAAGGGTTCATGATTTACTATTGGAAAATCTGAGCCTTTGCTGTATTTGTATGATGACGCCGATACAAAATACTTCCTTTTGGTAGTGAGGATTTCAGGTTAAAGGAATCCAGTAACTTCCTTTAGTCAATCAAGGATTAAGATGATCCTTTTACAATTCTTTGTGGAAGGCAGTTGGCAAACATACCGGAAAATCTGGGTACTAGAGCGTAATTCTGTCATTCTACCACTGGTTCAATAGGGGCCTGATATAAGGAGGCTGAAGCTTTTGGCTTTAAAAAAAAAAAGTAATTTTAGGTATTCCTAGAAAAATACTTCAAAACTATCATTTGAGTTAGGATACTCAATTGAGCAACGGCATAAATTTCTTCAACATCTAAAATATGCCCCATAAGAGGGGAAGAAAATAATATATATATATATATATATATATATATATATATATATATATATATATATATATATATACATATATATATATATATATATATATATATATATATATATATATATATATATATATATATATATATATATATATATATATATATATATATATATATATATATATATATATATATAAATTTCAAATAAGCCATATATATTAATACATTAAAGTCAGGATTCTCTTAACGACCTCGGGATCAGAGTCCCAGGCGGAATCGCCCAAAGACTATAATATCAGACCGGCCGGGATTTGAACCCTCGTCCAGGATATCTGTATGCCAGTGACCATACCACTCAGTCACGAAGAAAGATAAAAGTCAATGACAATTCTTCTGTACATATACCTGTCAAATTCAGGTTTTCTGTACATAGAATTGAAATCAACCCATCTTCACCATCGTAGCTAATTGGTAGGTTTGGGATTTGTCATTCAATTAATGATAAATTTTTGCACATTTAAACGTGTTTCTTTCATATTTGAAATAAGCCATATATATTAATACATTAAAGTCTGGATTCTCTTAACGACCTCTGGATCAGAGTCCCAGGCGGAATCGCCCAAAGACTATAATATCAGACCGGCCGGGATTTGAACCCTCGTCCAGGATATCTGTATGCCAGTGACCATACCACTCAGCCACGAAGAAAGATAAAAGTCAATGACAATTCTTCTCTTTAGAACCTCCTAATGCTGGTGCTACTTTTCAATGCCTCATGGATGGCCTCTTGGGCAACCTTAAATTCAGTGTGTTACATGAATGACATATTTTTGTTTCTCTCCACCAAAGAGAAACACCTCACTCACCTGCAGGCTGTGCTTCACAGCCTACAACAGAATGGCCATGTAGTCGAGTATGACAATTGTACTTTTGATGCCAACGAAGTATCGCTCTATAGCATCGCATCACTCCTAAAGGAGTCCACATCATCCCAGGAACAGAAACAGTGATTCATAACATCCCCTCAACTGTCAAAGCACTGCAATAAATCAACTCTTATCACACTTTCCTGGTAGCCATGGTCGCAAATCATGGAGCACTCTATGCCTCCCTTGAAGACATGTCAAAACGATGCCCCATAAAATATGGCTTCTCCCAATTTTTCTATGCTATATAACTCTCTCCTAATCTCCATCGATAGTAGCGACATTGTGATTGGAGCAATACTTGAGCAAATGGTCAACGGTTTGCCCCACCACCTGGCCTTTTTCAGTAGGAAACTATGTAAGGCAAAATCAAGGTGCTCCACATTTAACCAAGAATTACTGGAAGTGTATCACTTCTGTCACTTCTTAGAAGGTACGCCCTCTGCCTGGTGCATACCTTAAATGGATGGTCCGACAACTGGTTTGCTTGTCAACGTCACACTCTCTCGGCCGCGTATTAGTGCAATTGCACCCTTCAGAACGTCATCGTCAAATTGAACCCCGTAGCCAACGCTAGACCAAGGAATTCATTGGTAATCATTAACCTGTGATTGGATTATAATACCCTGGCTGAAACCTACCGAAATGAAGCAGCGTAAGAAGCATGTAGGACATACTGCAAATCCCTTCATTGGGAAGATGTTATCCTCGACGACTCCAATGTTTCTATGCTCTGTGATATTAGTACTGACAGACCACATATATGGAGAACTACTTCATGCGCTATCAGGTGTTTGATCTCACTCATGCCCTTTCACATCTATCGTGCCCATCCACTACACAGCTACCGAAGACGAAGTTAATTTTGTACGTCATTACCTAGGATGCTATTCCTTAGCATACTTTATGACAAACTTCAAATGTACACCAAAACACGGATACAAGAGTGGTCACATTCCCTCAACCCCACCATCTTTATTCCCAAGTTCACGTTGACGTAGTAGGTCCCCTGTTCACATCACAAGATATTGTTGATTATTAATCATCATTGACCACTCCACTCAAAGGTCTGACAACATCCTAATGCAAAATTAACGGCCCACCTCATGTACATCTACCTTACTCTTATAGTGGATAGCAAGATTTAATATCACTGAGCATATTACTTCTGATAAGGGACCACTTTCATCTATAAATTGTGTATATCAGTACTGTATGTTGTAGCTATCCGGGATAAAAAAAAAAAAAACAATACTGCATTGAGAATGCTTAGTCAAATGAGGTTGACTATGTGAGGGTGTAAGACTATACAAATATTATATGATAATTTTCGTAAGTTTTTTGGATGGGAGTTGGACCAGATGCTAAGAGAATAAGGCATTGGACATATATATTCGTTTCCATATATGTCAAATGTCAAATGTCAATGTGTGTGGATGCACCAGCATAATTGCATCTTAATTTATTTCAGCAGACAGCATGCTTTTATAACAATAGTTTCGAAAGGTCACAAAACCAAAAACCTATTGATACAAGTACATTATAAGCTGAAACAAGTTATCAGTGCAAGCAGAGAACGATAACAACAATATAAAAAAAACCAAAATACCGTTCAAGTAGTACGCATGCAGTACTTAGCTCCCCCTTAAAAAAAGACATATATGTGAAAAAGGATGCCATGTTCTGCTTTACCACATATGTTGAGGAGTAATGCTTATGGCATACAACAGAGAACGAGGAAAGGGTTGTGTAAGGAGGCGTTAATGGTGGCTGGCTAGTGTTGTTGCGCAGGAAAACGTGCTTTGCCAATTGCAGATCTGTCGATATGTGTTGTTTAGCTAGGGGCTTGTAAGTCTGGCAGCAAGTTCTAATCTTTTCCACGACGTCAAGTGGGAGCTGGAGATTGTTGGAAAAGGTTGCAGACAGAAAAAATCGGCAGTGACAACCAACGGTCGTTATACACCATTTAAGCAGCTGAGATATGCAAAGCGTCTTTAGGTGTAATCCTTAGACCCAGGATGACCAAGGGAAACTGAGTAAACCAGTTAGAGTCCTTGCTGCTGGACATCAAAGCTGCTTTTAGGGTACAGGGAAAATGTTCAACCATTCCGTTAAATGCTGGGTTATAGGTGAATGTCTGATTTAGATTGATGCGTAGGTGATTCATTAATGATGTCCTCAATTGAAAGGTGAAAGTGATACCCATGTCAGAAGTAGTATTCTCAGTGGTAATAAATCTTCCTATCCACCCTAACAGTAAGGGCAATATACATGAGGTGGACGTTGCAGTTTCTGTAGGATTGGCCTTAGGACAACAAGAGAAGCGGTATATCGTGGTAAAAAGGTAATATTGTAGTTTTGATGTGGTTAGGAGACTTACAACTTCAATATGAATGAGGGCGAAGCAGCGTTGAGGTTGAAAAAAGGTGCCCACTCCTGAATCAGTGTGTCGATGTACTCATGAGGGTTAGCATCATTAGGAATGTCATGTCATATGAGATATGTCTTCAGCAGCTTGGCAGTTAAATGGAGCAAGGGATGTGAATGGTCATGAATGATATCAGACGCCTGTCAGCACATAAAAGAAGGTATCCATGGTATTGTTTCCGCCCAGAAAGCCTCTATAACCTTGAAAATGATTCCAGATGACTAAAATTACAGCCAAATCTTTGCTCAGACTCAACTAGTAGCTACATCTCAGAGCAGGGTGGCGTTGGAGTCTTCGAAAAGGATATCCTTCCAATAGAATGATGTGCAGGATATCCTACATGATTGGTATTATGGATCTTTCATTAGGCTCCTGCTAAGGCACTGTAATCCAACCTAGGTGAATGGTAGCCACTGTGTTTCTGGATACGATATCGGCAATGGGATTCATTTTCCCAGGGACATGCTGAAGGGTACAAATGTATGCAGCATCGGCGCAGAGATCTCAGAGTTAACAGGCAGACCAGGCGTCCGACAGTCGAGTGAAGGAATTCACCATAGGCAGGTGGTCCGTGTGAATGAAAAAGGGTGTACCTTCCTAAAAGTGTCGAAAGTGATGTACAGATAGGTGTACCGCCATAAATTCATGACTGAATATTGAGTAGCCAGATTACACCTTAGGCAGTTTCCTACTGAAGAAGGCCAATGGGTGGGGCGAGCTGTTGACCATCTGCTTGAAGACTGACGGTGATGGCTGGTTGAAAACAGTGATAAATATTCATCATGCGTAAGAATTCCTGCTCTACTTTGATGATAGAGGGTATGGGGAACTTCTCAATGGCTGGTACATTCTCAGGGAGGTGGTGGAGTCTCTTTCAAGAGTGATGCGGTGCCCTAAGTAGGATACTTCATTTGTGAGAAAAGTACATTTGTCGTACAGAATTAAAGACCGTATAGTTATGGGCAGTTGAGCAAAATGCGTAGATGACCGAAGTGTCCTACTTTGGAGGAAGTGAACACAAGTATGTTGTCCCAGTGACATAAACTGGAAGGGAGGTCATCTGAGATGCCATTCATCATACAGCAAAAAGTGGCCCCATCATTACGAAGCCTAAACCAGAGTAATTGAAGGTTTTTGTAAGAAAGGGAATGGAAAAGGCTTTCTTGGGATGTCATTTGGGTTCATGGGCACCGGATAATTTCCTTTCAAGAATTAGAGCGTGAAGAAAGTCTTATCTCTTTTCAAGTAGAAGGTCACATCGCCAGTTTTTTAGGAGTGGGCAGTAGTCCTGTTCTGTGTGGCTGTGAAGGCACCTGTAATCCCCACTGAAACAGAGAGAGAAATCTTACTTGACAACGATGTACAAGATTGAATTTCGTGGGCTTGAGACCTTTTGGTAAATGCCCATTTCTTCCATTTCGTCCAACGTCTGTTTAGTGGCAGCCAGACCATTCAGTGCGAAAATGTCCAGATCTGACGAATAATGGAAGGCCAGGCGCGTTATCTTGGTGATAAATATCATGTTTTATGGGATCCATTATTGTTTGACCAACTTCTGTATGGAAAACATATGGGTACTATGGGAAGACGGGGGATAAACATCTGTGAGTGCACTGATGTGGAGAGCAAGGTTGGAGGTGGCTGGTTGGAGAGGTGGCGAGAAGTACGAATCCTCGTTGACAAACCATCAATGAGATACATCAACCTAGATGTGGAAATGCTACAGGAAATCCGTAACCAAAACTAGCAACGTGAAGTCATGAACGAAAAGCTTCCGCACATAATTTGCATTTCTAATTGATAAACTTATGGTTCCATAAAAGTTAGTGTGTATTATTATTATTATTATTATTATTATTATTATTAATTGTTAAGCTACAACCCTAATTGAAAAAGCAGGATGCTATAAGCCTACTGGCCCCAACAGGGAAAATTGCCCAGTGAGGAAAGGAAACAAGGAAAAATAAAAATTTTTAAGAACAGTAACAACATTAAAACAAATGTTCCTATATAAACTATAAAAACTTTAACAAAACAAGAGGAAGAGAAATTAGATAGAACAGTGTGCCGGAGTGTACCCTCAAGCAAGAGAACTCTAACCCAAGACAGTGGAAGACCATGGTACAGAGGTTTTGGTACTACCCAAGACTAGAGAACAATGGTTTGATTTTTGGAGTGTCCTTCTCCTAGAAGAGCTGCTTACCATACCTAAAGAGTCTCTTCTACCCTTACCAAGAGGATAGTAGCCACTGAACAATTACAGTGCAGTAGTTAACCCCTTGGGTAGAGAAGAATTGTTTGGTAATCTCAGTGTTGTCAAGTGAGTGTATGAGGACAGAGGAGAATCTGTAAAGAATAGGCCAGACTATTCGGTGTATGTGTAAGCAAAGGGAAAGAACCGTAACCAGAGAAAAGGATCCAATGCAGTATTGTCTGACCAGTCAAAGGACCCCATAACGCTCTAGCAGTAACGCAGATCCATTAGCAGCTACCAGATGGTTGTCGGTAGACTTATCTAGACTACGTCGTGTCTTGGAGAATAGTCTTGCCAGAAGAAAATGGCAAGCACCTGTGTCTACCAAAACTAGAACGCCCATATTTGTGTCATCTAGAAACAAATAATTATTGACGGCGACGCCACGCTACAGGTGATGACCTAAGAATATATTTAGTTGGCCACTGACAACCATTCCCAGATTTCTCTTAAAGTGCCCTGCGTTTAGAGTGGTAGCAGCATAACTGCACAAATGGACGTCAAAAAGTGGCTAGATGGGTCATAGATTGAGGCGTAAGTGAGGGATGGTATGTGTGGGTGGTGAGCGATATTATCGCCTCCCCAGCACATCTAGGGGTGTGTCTCTGTGCCCTACTCCATTCACAAGGGCTTTGGTCAATGTTGAATAGGTGTCTATTTCGTAATGAGTGGAGGCATTGATAAAGGTCTTGAAGTTAATGAAATGACTATCCGTAAGGGCATTGACTTTGGTCATTAGGTTTGTCAATGGCAGAATATCAACATCAAGGGTAGTAACAATTACATATTATAGTAGGTACCTTATTTTTTTTTTGTTTTTTTTTTTTTGTTTGGGTTCCCCCATCTTCCAGTCTTGGATGGTCTAGGATGCAACTTAGGTATTTATCGAGATTATTCTTAAACACATCTACGCTCACTCCTGATATGTTTCTTAGATGAGCTGGCCGCACATTAAATAGTCGCTGTATTATCGATGCTGGTGCTTAGTTGATTAATGTCCTGTGCGCCTTCCTTAGTTTTCCTGGTATATTTTTTGGCACTATTAATCTACCTCGGCTTGCTCTTTCTGATATTTTTAGCTCCATGATGTTTTCAGTAATTCCTTCTATTTGCTTCCATGCTTGTATTATCATATAGCGTTCTCTTTTCCTTTCTAGACTGTATAGTTTTAAAATTTGCAGTCTGTCCCAGTAGTCAAGGTCCTTAACTTCTTCCATTCTAGCAGTATAGGACCTTTGTACACTCTCTATTTGTGCAATATCCTTTTGGTAGTGTGGGTACCATATCACATTGCAGTACTCGAGTGTACTACGTACATAAGTTTTGTAAAGCATAATCATGTGTTCAGCTTTTCTTGTTTTAAAGTGTCTGAATAACATTCCCATTTTTGCTTTACATTTAGTCAACCTTGTTGCTATTTGGTCGTTGCATAACATATTCCTATTTAACATTACACCTAGGTCTTTAATTGCTTCCTTGTTTGTGATTGTCTCGTTATTAGGTCCCTTGTATGCATATACCATTCCTTCTCTGTTTCCATAATTCATTGATTCGAATTTATCAGAGTTAAATACCATTCTATTTATCTCCGCCCATTCATATATTTTGTTTAGATCTCTTTGTAGTGAATTCCTATCTTCATCACAAGTAATTTCTCTACTTATTCTTGTGTCATCGGCAAAACTTCTCACTACAGAGTTTTCAACATCACAGTCTATGTCTGAGATCATAATAACAAACAGCAGTGCAGCTAATACCGTACCTTGTGGCACGACAGATATTACCTGAGCTTCATCCGATTTCTCGTTATTTGCAACCACTATCTGTTTTCTGTTTTGCAGGAATTCTTTTACCCATTTTCCTATCTTTCCCACAATATTATGCTTTCTCATTTTTTTCTCTAATATATAATGGTCTACCTTGTCAAAGGCTTTTGCAAAATCTAGATAGATCACATCTGTGTCTTTTTCATTTATCATATTTTTGTATATGTTTTCATAGTGTACTATAAGTTGGGTTTGTGTACTTTTTCCGGGCACAAAACCGTGTTGACCTATATTAAACAAATTATTTTTAACCAAATGATCCATTATTTTCTTTTTTATTACCCTCTCATACACTTTCATAATATGTGATGTTAGACTAACAGGTCTATAATTGCTTGCCTCTAGTCTTGATCCACTTTTGAAGATAGGGGTTATATAAGCTAATCTATGTATAACATATATCTCGCTTATATTTACACTTTGTCTTAGCAGTATTGCAAGCGGCTTTGCAATAGTGTTTGCAGATTTTTTAACAAAATCGCTGGAACTCCATCTGGTCCGGCTGCTGATCCAATTTTAATTTCGTTTATAGCCTTGACAATATCTGTTTCATTAATATCTATATCCGTTAGATATTCAACATTTTCTTCTCTCATTTCTGTTTCATTATTCTCATTCGCAATTCTTGGCGTGAACTCACTCTTATATTTTTCTGCTAATATGTTGCATATTTCCTCTTTTTCATTCGTTAGCCGTCCTTCAATTCTTAGAGGGCCTATTTCTAATCTCCCTTTATTCATCTTTTTTGCATAGGAGTAAAGTACTTTGTGTTTCTTTTTATATTTTGAGGTGTCATTTCTTCCAAGTCCCTTTTTTCATTCTCTTTTAACTGTATAATCTTTTGTTCTGCATTTTCTATCTTACATTTTATTTCCATCATTTTTCACACATTTTTTTTCTTTTGCAAGATTTTTCTTCCACTTTCTAATTTTCTGAAATAAGATCCTTCTTTCTCTTGCTATGCATGTCTTTTGTTTATTGTTTTTTTTTCGGTACATATTCTTTAACAATTTTCTCCTGTATTTTGTACAGTATGTCCATATTTACCTGTATATTATTACTTACAAACACATTTTTCCATTCTTTATTCAGTTCTTCAATTATTTCTAACCATTTTATATTCTTACTATAAAAATTATATTTTCCATATCCTCCCAAATGTTTTGTGCTTTGATTAATTCTGTGATCACTTGCTTTGGAATGGACTATTGATTCTATGACATTATGGTCTGAAATTCCCGTGTTATACACTATTATTTCTTTAACACAATTCACCTCATTCACAAATACTAGATCTAGGACATTTTCCTTTCTTGTTGGAATGTGGTTTATTTGTTGCATATTATGTTCTAATAGCATATCTTGAAGCTTTTCAAATTGCCTCTTATCTTCTGCGCTACTATTACTCACTTTTTTATATGTATACATACAACTACTTTCTTCCATCCGTTCTTTCCAATCCACGAAAGGAAAGTTAAAATCTCCGGATAGGAGTATATTCCAGTTTTTATGGTTTCTACGTATATCATCTATTTTTTTCTATTATTATGTCAAACTCCTTAGTATTTGGAAGTCTGTAAACTACAATATTCACTAGTTTTTCAGATTCAAATTCTACCGCAATCAATTCACATTCTGTGTTGCTGTATTTTTCACAGACTTTTCCTTGATTTATGTCTCTTCCATATATTGCGGTTCCCCCTTGGTTCCTATTTATTCTGTCAGATCTATAAGTTTGGAAACCCTTTATCTGGTCATCACTGCCAGTCTCTTGGAATACCATGTTTCACTTATATTTAATATATCTATTTTTTCAATATGGGTTAGTTCTTCTAAGAACTCTATTTTCCTTTTAGAGTTACCCATGACTAAACCCTGTGCATTCATCACTATTATGGTTTGTGTTTCATCCCCATTATATAATATTGGTAATAGTATGGATTCTCCCATGCTTCCTTCCTGTTCTGATATGATGTTCTTTTCTTCATTTCCCGGAATTCTGCCATTAAAAAATCCGACTTTTCTATTAAATTTGTTCTTTCGCCTTCATATTTATTTTTTGTGTGTATACCTGCAATTATCCCCACATCTGCACTAACCCCTGGCATTATAGATGCATTCTTTGTAGTTGGGCTCTATATGTGCAGATTTGGGTTGAAAGGCCTCATATCTTGGGGTTTTTGGTGCATAGCGCGGTATATACGCGGCCTGCTTTTTTGTTTCTTTTTTTTTTTGTTTCATTTTTGCTTTCGTTTTTCTTTTCAGTTTGCTGAGTTTTCTTACTCTCATTCATGGTTGCAGGATGCATATATCAACATTTTTTGTTGAAACTGCATCCTTTTCCTTCTTTTAGGTTTTTGCATATTTTTGGATGGAGATCTCTGCATTAGTCTCCATATCTGTCTAAATACGCACATTTACCATATATTTCATAATTATGGCATATCTTTGGATGTTTGTAGTGGCATCTTTCGCCAAATCTGCAATTCCCTCTTTTCAGCATATTGCAGACTATATCTTTCTTTTCTTTTTTTTTCTTGTTCTTGCTCTTCCATAAAAGTATGTAGGTCCGGTAGAGTCTTTTGGGTCTATTATTTGTTTCCATCTGATAATTTATTTCTTCATAAGTATGTCGTTGGATGGCATCATAAGTTATATCAATGATTTCCTCTGCATCCTTACACATATGTACATTTTTCTCTTCTCCTTCTTCTTCTTCTTCTTCTTCTTCTTCTTCTTCTTCTGCTTCTTCTTCTTCCTCTTCTTTATCTTCAACTATTTGCAGATTTAGTCTCGACTTAATTATATCTTCTATCCAGACTAAGCATGTTGAGCAGAATACCTTTGTGTCTCTATTTTTTATTTTTTGCTGTATTTCAGCACATATAGGGTGTGTTGGAACATGGCAGGCATCACATTTTCTAATTATTTGTTGAGGATTATTAATGGAATACCATATCTTACATGTATTACACCATTTTGGCATTCTTTTTCCCAATGCATCAATCAGCATATTCACTTTATTGGACTTCTTATTGTTCTTTGATGGAATGTGTTGATTGATGTAAACTTTCTTTATAAGTCTCTTTATCACTTGGATCTTCTTTGGAATTTCTTCTATTATTTTGCTGATGTTTTCCGCAGATTTTTTTCCAGTTTATTGGATCATATTGTTTCAATATGTCTGCGAATATTTTTCTGTCACACTGGTTGGGGTTACTAGTGACCTCTGTTATCAGACGGTCGAGCTCCTGTGTTGCCAACTCATGGAATTTACTTTTGCTGACTCCAGCGATGTCTCTCCAAGAGTTGCCTGTGTTATAAGAGTGCCATCTTGATCAGATTTTAATTAATTCAAAAGATAACTATCCTATGCCGACGTTTTATCCCATTTTTCTGCCCTCAAACTAATCACCGACTATTCACGAAAACTTGTAGCAATATTGCACTCAATAGCCTTTTGTTATCCGCGTTAAATCAGGATATTTTTAGGGACGCACGAGTATATTCACTCACCAGCACACAGATACAACTCATATGGCATAAAGAAGATTCTCTTCAAAAGGAGATCCGTCTGTGAAAGGTTGTAGGCGAGAGACAAAAGTAATTTCCTTGATGTCAAGCAAAGCCTTTTGTTCCCCCAAACACTATTTGTGAGGGCGGAAAAAGTTTCTCTGTGTGACTGGCGATGGCGAGTACTGCTCGACATGGTATGATTTGAGGGTGTTGTAGGGTATTGATGTGTCTCCTTTCTTGTAAAGTTAATCGGAGATTTCAGGGAGAGTGTCCTCATGGGTCACTGCAAGGACATAATTTGCTTTCGTACTTGACCGAGTCATGCCCAGACAAACGCTCCTCCTCTGTCGAAGGTCAGTTATTTCCAGTGCGTGGCATTGCTGATATAGTCACTGCCTGAACACGGGATCATCAAACAATAAGAGACAACAATGCACTGGAAAACTGGAGGAAGCTGAACATTCTCATGGTCACCAATGTACAGATGCACCAGTGAAGTAGCAACATAGACTGTGTAATTGGGACTACATTTTTCTGAGATGACAGTTAGCTTTTATAACAAGAGTTTCAGTGCAAAAACAAGTTATCAGTGTAGGGAAGAGCAATAAAAAAAAGAAAAAAAAATGACCCCAATTTAGCGAATATGTACATTAGATATGAATTAGAATAAAAATGGGGGGTTTGTAGAGGGCATATAATGCCATATTGTACAATAGTAGAGATATGTATTCATGTAACTATGTATTGAATTTTGATTACACAGAGGTTGGGTGTGTCTGAGAATGATAAATATGGTTGGAGGGGAAGCTATTGATGTTTGTAAGCTATGAAGAAGGATTGCGAGCCTAACAAGAAATAATCGGAAAGGGTATATTGAATATGAATTAGGTCTCTGATAAAAATACTTATGTCAGCATGTTCAACTTAAAAAAAAATTGTAGCAATTTCAAACTTTCGAAGCTCTACCCCATTAAGAAGATCATTCCAAAACTGAGTCAACGCTGGAACAAAATTCTAGAATAATGTGTAGTATTTAGCTTCATAATGGAGAAGGCCCTACTATTAGAATTAACTGGATGCCTAGTATTACAAAATTGGTGGAGCTGTCTGGGAAGATCTAAATGTAAAGGATGATGGGAATTATGGAAAATCTTATGTAACTTGCATAGCAAACTAATTGAACGACACTGCAAGAGATTATTATCTAGATCAGGAAAAAGAAATATAATAGACCGTAAGTTCCTGTCCAACAAAATAAGATGTGAATCAGTAGTTGAAGACCAGACCGAAAAACAATAATCGAGACAAGGTAGAATGAAAAAATTAAAACACTTCTTCAGAATTGATTGGCACTGCAAACAGTAAAAGACTTTCTTAGTAAGCCATTTTTTTGCGCAATTGAAGGAGACACAGGCCTAATGTGTTTTGCTAAGGTAAATTGGCTGTCGAAAATTACACCAAAAATCTTAGAAGAGTCATACTTACAGTCATATTTTGAGTTTTGTTAGGAGTAAATTTATGCCCCATAATTTCCACCATGCCTTGAATTTAGCTGGACCTCTATCAAAGGATTCAGAAACCTCATATCAACATTCAGGAGGTGTAATTGATGCAAAGAGTGTAGCATCATTTGCATATGCGACAAGCTTGTTTTGTAGTCCAAACCACATATCATGTGTGTATAATATGAAAAGTAATGGGCCAAGAAGAGTATGCTCAGGAACACCAGAAATCACATTCCTATATACACTACGAGATCCAAAAACAACAACTCTTAGCGATCCATTACTTAAATATTCAATAACGATGCTAAAAAACAACCTACCATCTTCCAAATGTTTGAGCTTGAGAAATGGGCCCTCTTGATTAAGGGGACCGGCCAGCTATTGCCGATTTTTAGTGACAGGACTTTGACATTCATACCACTTATTAAGGTGAATTATGGCATCTCCAAGTTGCATAGGTTTTTAGCCTCTGACCTTCGGTTTTTCGACGCCAGGGCGATTTATCCTGAAAATGACTGATTTTTCAAATTCTAACTAGATAATTATTACTAAAATCTTAGGTAACTACCCTATGTAGATCTGATAGGGACCTCAAATAATATGGAGAGGTTTTTCCAAAAAGTGATTTTTTGGTCAAAAATATAAAGTTTTTCATTATGGTAAAAACATAAATCATAAAATTCAGGGGGAAAAGTGAGGAAAAAGGGCTTAATTTCTTCATTTTATAATGTATTTCTAAGCTATATACCGAATTCCAATGCTGTATCTTTAAAATTAAGAGGCATAATCGAATTTGTAAGTCAATAAGAATAGTCTGAAGATTAGGGCATTCAAAACACACATACTCTCTCTCTCTCTCTCTCTCTCTCTCTCTCTCTCTCTCTCTCTCTCTCTCTCTCTCTCTCTCTCTCTCTCTCTCTCTTCAATACTGATATTACCCTCTTCTGAACTCTTAATAGAGTGAATTGTTTACTTCCTTAGCTTACCAAGATGTTGAAATATTCTTCTCCTCTTTGAAATGATGAAATTTCTTTCGAAAACTAGAAAAACTAATGTAAAAATGAGTGAATGCCAGAGGGCGTTCAAAGTATTTCTTTTCATTTTAACAAAGACATTCTTATATGAAGTGGTTTCGAATAATTCTTAATAATAATCACCCAGTATTGTTTTGAGAGTACTTAAGAGACCTTTTGATATTCAGCATTTTATGCATTGCTGTGTGTGATTTAGATGGATCGTCGGGTATATGGTTTGACAAATTGAAAATTGGTTTATTTTTTCTATATATGCAGAAACATATTGTACATACTCTCCATAAGTTTCAGCATCTTTTTCTTTTACAAATAATGAAGATAAAGGGTTTTTAAATGATGACTTCCTCTTTACTGAGTTGTCGGCATCACTGAGTTTGACATAACTGTCTTTGGGTAAATTTATAGCAAATATATGAGAGCTCATAACTCAAAAACATACTTATTCATACTTAGGTACATTTTTTTAACCTTTTTATTGTTCGATTTTCGGGAGATAGATATTTTTTTTTTCATGACTATTTTTCGTCTAGTCGAAGAAAGTAAAGAAAAAATCATTGAAAAAAAGAGAAAGGAAAATCCAATATTGTCACAGAGAATTATTCGAATTATAAAGAAGTGTTGATGGTATGATTATTCAATGCAATTGGTGTCATATTAGTGGAGAAAAATGTACCAATTTTATTTTTTTATTATGACTTTTGCTAATAATCAAAAAGTTTTTGATGAAATGACTGGAAATGTTTATATGATGAAGGTCTTATATATGTCTAAAACATATATAAATATGGTGTATTTTTAATAATAAAAAAAAAAAAAACGGAGGATATAGCGCCCGGTCCCCTGAATGTGGAATCAAATTCAGACAGTTGGGAGTGGGTGGGTTGCTTCTTAGCATTATTATTGATTTTTTAAGTAATAGATTTCAAAGAGTTGTTGTTGATGGGCACCATAGTGAGTATAGGAATGTGATATCCAGTGATCCACAGGGTAGTGTTCTTGGCCCATTACTTTTCATACTATATACACATAACATGTGGTTTGGCCCAGAAAACAAGCTTGTTGCATATGCAGATGATGCTACTCTCTTTGTGTCATTTCCATCCCCTGAATGTAGATCTAAGGATGGTATATCCATTAAGAGAGATTTACCTAAAATTAGTGCATGGTGCAAATTATGGGGTATGAAGTTGAATCTTAACAAAATTCAAAGTATATTGTAAGTGGGTCAAGGACAGTGTCTCCTTAACATCTGGATCTCAGTATTGATAAAGTTTCTTTAAATTTGTATGACACTTTAAAAATTTTAGGTGTGATTCTCGACGGTAAATTTACTTTTGAGAAACACATTAGGTCTGAGTCTTCTTCAATTGCACAAAAAAAGGGCTTATTGAGATAGTCTTTTAAGATTTTTGGTGATCAATCTATTCTGAAGAAATGTTTTAATTCTTTCATTCTACCTTGTTTTGAGTATTGTTCTCCTGCCTGGTCTTCAGCTGCTGATTCTCATCTTAATTTGTTGGACAGAAACTAACGGTCACGTCTTCGTAATTCTCACAAAATCATAGGGCAAAATCTACCCAGAGAAGGAAGCGTTCAAGATGTGAATTATGCCCAAGAGCTGATGACAAGAGGATGAGTACAAAATATGGACAGTGTAAGCAGTTCAAATGCCCAAATCATATGGTCAATTCTTTTATCATGTATGCTAATGAAGTGTCATAAACTATTAATTTTTTTCTTTCAGATTCACTAGTTCTAATTGTATTTTGATGTGATATCAGAAGATATATTTTTTCCACATGCCATCTACATGTTGGTAAAAAAAGTTGTCACACGTCACATTTCTCCCACAACTATACAAGTGACGATTAGGAGAGAGTACCATATGCATTCTTAATTCTTCAGTTTTCGGTGTGATTCTCGACAGCAAATTTACTTTTGAGAAACACATTAGGTCTGTGTCTTCTTCAGTTTTACAAAAAATTGGCTTATTGAGAAAGTCTTTCCAGATTTTCAGTAATCAATCTATTTTGAAAAAGTGTTTTAATTGTTTCATTCTACATTGTTTGAAGTATTGGTCTCCTGTCTGGTCTTCAACTGCTGATTTTCTTCTTAATTTTTTTGACAGAAACTTATGTTCTTTTAAATATCTTATTCCTGATCTAGATATTAATCTTAGGCACTTTCGTTCAATTAGTTCAATATGTAAGTTGCATAAGATTTTTCATAACTCTGACCATCCTTTACATTCAGATCTCCCTGGACAATACTATCATGTTCGTGATACTAGGCAGGCAGTTCATTCTAATACCCAGGACTTCTCCATTAGGAAGCTCAATACTACAGAGTATTCAAGAAGATTTTTTCCAGCTATTACGAAGTTGTGGAATGATCTTCCTAATCGGGCAGTAGAATCAGTAGAACTTCAAAAGTTCAAAGTTGATCAAACGATTTTATGTTGACCATGCTGACATGAGTCTTTTTATAGTTTATTTATGACATATCTGTTTTTGACGTTGTTAATAGTTTATATATGACATATCTATTTTGACGTTGTTACTATTTTTAGAATGATTTATTGTTAGTTTTTTCCATCATTTATATATTTCCTTATTTCCTTCCCTCACTGGGCTATTTTTCCCTATTGGAGCCCTTGGGCTTATAGCATCCTCCTTTTCCAACTAGGGTTGTAACTTGGCTATTAATAATAATAATAATAATAATAATAATAATAATAATAATAATAATAATAATAATAATAATAATAATAAACAGGTGATTATGGATCTCAAGAGGTTTTATAGCTTGCCAGCCGTAATATATGTAAAATTGTATTTTTGAATCCCAGACATGGGACCATAGTATAATATATTTTTTTGTGCCGAGACTCTTGAGATCGAGGTAGTATGTTTTAAATATTGGTGATAATAGGGCTGAGTTTTGATTAAAGGTTTTGAACAATTTAGTATTGAGAGGAAGAAGCCTGATGTGCAAGGGAAAGAGAAGTAAGACGAGAAAAAGAAGAGAGAGAAAAGAAATAGGCCATGCAAAGGAAATGGAAGCAAGTCGAAAAGAAGAGGAGATCGCAAGACATGCAAGGAGAGAGGCAAGAGAGATTGCATGACATGCGATGAGGAAGGAGCTATTAAATGCTCGTGTACGGTCGGCAACGCAGATAGAGGAGACACCTGCTATGCACGATAACGTCTTTAATGCGTCGGATGCCCAGAGGTTGATTCCTCTGTTCACAGAAGAGGCACCAGATTAGTTAACTGATCATTTTGAAACGGTCGCATCAACTATGAAATGGCCTGAAGATAGATGGTCTGTGTTATTGCAGAGTGTGCTCTTTGGGAAAGGAAGCATTGCATACCTATCGGTATCTTAGGACCAGAGGAGGGAGTATCAAGAAGTGACGAGGAGCGTGCTGCAAGTGTATCAGAAGACCCCTAAAAAGTTTGAGGAAGGGCGAGAAAATTACTGTTCTAGATTACGCTTATAAGGTACGACGATGTTTTAAGAGATGGACAGAGGCTGCTAACGTGAGCGAGATGGCTGATTTACAAGAATTGATTATACTAGAACAGTATCTACGAGGGATCCATGAACATATTCAAATGTACTTGTGAGAGAGGTGAAGTAACTTAATAAAGCTATTTGCTGAGTGAATATTATAATAATATTAGTTTTAAACACTCCTCAAGAATGAAGTTTCAACTGTTGCTCCAACCACGTATCAAGTATTCGCCAAACTATGGAAAACTGATCATTAATAACTATGTGAACAAGTTCAAATGTCACAGTCGAAGTTCCTTAGCAAAATGTGATAGCACCAGAGCAACAGTCGTTGAGTCATCCACCTTCAAGTGCCCTGGAAGACATGCAAAAGGTTATTATTGTCTGTTTTAAGCGTGACAAGAGAGGCCATATCAGAAAGGATATGTTGGTCAAACCACCCGAAAGCTGTCACCCAAGTGATTAGGGATAATTCGACTTCACTAAATGGGAAGACGAAAAAACAATCATGAAAGGTCAAAGAGGAAAATAAACCAGCCAACATTTACACGATGAATAGGACAAACCTATTCAGCGTGGATAACGTTAAACCACATATTTAGGAAGGTATGTTATCAGCAATAGACTGGAGTGAGACAACCCCAGTCAAGATATTGAGTGAGAGTTTGTAACCATAGTTTGGTGGTATGAGGAGTAAAACTGTTGGGTGAATAGTCTCTCACGGGAGATTCGGTTATTTTGAAGGGAATAGGAGGGGAAAAGGTAACCCCTATTTGCCCTTTTTGACTGTCAATTGAGTTGGTGAGAGATAATTTTGATTTTCTGGTTAGGAAGGAGTAGACATGTTGTGTAATGAGGTTGGTGGAGCGCCATTTTTGCCTTGTTCCGTTGTAACCAAGAAACCATTGAAGTATAGTCCTACGACTAAACTCAAGAAGAACTACCCGAATATGTTTCCTAGTTGTGAAATTTCCAGGAGTAAGACAAAGAAATTGGACGCAGAAAAAGAAATAAAAATATAAAGGTCCACCAACTTGGAAGATCTGTTTTCTGAAGAGGAGGATTCCCTTGGTGGTACATAAGAGGAATACTCCTGAGTAACCCAGACTAAAGAGGAAGGACACATGAGTGAACAAGTAGGCAAAGAAGAAATGGACCTAGAAGAAATAGAATATTAAGTGTTAAAAGTAGGATAATAGAGTACGAAAAGGCTGATAGGATTTCAACAGAAGGGTGCCTCGTTAACAGAGTTATTGTACCGTGTAGTAGACGAGATGGAGGCAAAGCAGTCTCCAACCTAGTATTATTATTATTATTATCATTATTATTATTATTATTATTATTATTATTATTATTATTTTAATTATTATTCTTATTATTATTAGCTAAGCTGCAACCCTAGTTGGAAAAGCAGTATGCTATAAGCCCAAGGGCTCAAAAAGGAAAAAATAGCCCAGTTAAGAAAGGAAATAAGGAAATAGATAGATTATATAGGAAGTAATGAAAAATTTAAATAAAATATTTCAAAAACATTTAACACTCTAAAACAGATATAAACTATAAAATTACTTCTCTAAGACTGTTTACCATAAAAAGATTTGCTGTGAGCTTGAACTCTTGTAGTTCTACTGATTCAACTACTCAATTAGGAAGATCTTTCCACAACCTCGTCACAGCTGGAATAAAACATTTAGAGTACTGTGTAGTATTGAATCCCATGATGAAGAACGCCTGACTATTAGAATTAACTGAATACCCAGTATTACGAACAGGATGGAACTGTCCAGGAATATGTGAATGTTAAGGATGGTCAGAATTATAAAAAAAGAATTATGTAACATGCATGATGAACTAAGTGAACGATATCTAAATCGGGAATAAGTAATTTAATTGACCCTAAGTTTCTGTCCAACAAATTTAGAAGAATATCAGCAGCTGAAGACTAGACAGGAGTTCAATACTTGAAACAAGGTAAAATGAAATAATTAAAACACAGAATAGATTGATCACAAAAAATTCAAATGAGATGCACAGAGAGTGGCATCTTCTGCATAAGCAACAAGCCACATGTCATGTATATATACAGTGATACCTCTACATACGATCTTAATTCGTTCAAGAAACTGCTACGTATGTTAAAACGATCATATGTTGGAGCAAATATTCCCATAAAGATACATAATAATTTATTTAATTCGTTCCTCAGCCTAAAAACCCATAATAAATCCTTAATGAATGTCTACACATAATTACACATAACATTAATACAATATGATAAATACATACAAATCTAAAAAAAAAAAAAATAATAATGGAATAATAAATAAAAAGCGGGTTTTAATGTAACACTACCTTAGCGACAGGCCAGCGCAGATATAGGGACCGCTAGGCAGGAGGAGACGGAAGATCAGCGAGGAGATAAGGACGGTGACTTTGTACGATAACGTGTACAATAACTTACTCTAACTCACACTACTACGTGAACTTTAACTTAATTTAGCTTATTTTCTTTTTATTTTCATAATTCTATAATTTTTTCTTAATTTTTTTTTCTTTTCTTATTTTCTATTTTCATCACTTTCCCTCGATTCGGTCTTCCTTTTCTTTGCTTCACTTTCTTGCTTTTCATCATGATCACTAGACCGTTTTAAAATTTTTTTAAAGAAACTATCGAGTGAAAGTTGCTTGGTACGGCTTTTGAGGATTTTTCTAAAATGCGTTAAGCAAACATCATTGAACTGCGCAACAACACAACAAACCTGAAGTTTCTGTGGGTGATGCTTGTCGATGAAATTAACCACGTGTTGATGATATGCCAACATCTATTTTATTTCCGCCGTACCTAAGATTTGGCCTACCTCCTTGATCTCCTCCGACTCACTCAACTGTGCTTGGAACTCATCATGCTGCATGGCTTGCAGCTCCTTGAGTTCCTCGGTGGTGAGCTCTTCATGATGCTCATCGACGAGTTCGGTGATGTCATCTTCATCCACCTCCAGACGCATGGACTTGCCAAGAGATACAATCTCTTCGACGTCTTCCTCGACGGCAAGCACAGGTTCATTCTCGTGGCCAAAACCTTCGAAATCTCTGGGAGCAACAGCATCAGGCCAAAGCTTCTTCCAAGCGGAATTCAGGGTCCGACGAGTTACTCCCTCCCAAGCCTGATCTATGATCTTTAAGCAGTGCATGATATTAAAGTGGCTCCTCCAAAATTCATGTAAAGTTAAGTTGGTGATTTGTGTGACATTAAAGCACTGTTTAAATATGTGCTTGGTGTACAGCTTCTTAACCCTGGATAGGTACGCTCCTCGGACACCCCTTTAATGGTATACTCGGACGCGAACGACCCCGACGCCAAAAAAAAAATCTTGAAAAATCTGTTTTTACAGTAACCTCCTTTTTTCTTTTGCCAAAAAAAAAACTTCAATGAATGCTTAAAACAACTGTAAAGATAAATACTACTCATCTGCAGAAAAACTATTTATTATAAATATTTTAAAAAATTAAGTAGAAAAAAAAGACCTGACATAAAAATTCATAAAAAAAAGTTTATACATATATACACAAATCCTTTTAGGAATAGATTCTTGAATGTTTAGGACACATCTTGATGTATTTTGGATGAAGTCAGACCCATGGAGGTGAAGATCTGAAATGAGAAAAAAAGAGTAACTTTTTTTGGCCAAAAAAATTTGTCCAAATTTCATGAATTTTTTTGGGTACCCAAATGAAATAGGAAGTGGCTATTTTTTTTAGGGAATAAACATATGTTATCCTAAAATAGAAATATGTAAAAAAATCTTCATTATTTTGTAAATTACATTTATATCAGGGGCCATATCTAAAGGTAATTTTTTGAGTACTTAGAAATTTCGTAATAAAATACATATATTTAATATATAATATGATATTTATGCAGGTAAAAATATACCAAAATATCACAAATTCTATAGGGAACAAGAATATATATAGATAGGGCAGCTTACACTTCTGATATGTCCACAAAATGGCCGCCAACCACACTGACTCAGACTCCCTAATCTGCCACTTGAAATGTAGGAAGGGTATGTCAATTTCAAGGTGTTATTTACTAATCTAATTATTATTGGATATGCATAAAAATTGTATGGTGGGTTGCTGGATAATTGTCGATTATTTTACGACTATAAAATTGAAATTCTGACCCAAAAAAATTTTTTTGAAGGGAAATATAATCGAAAAAAAAATGTAAAACAATATAATATTTTAGCTAAAAAAATTTGATGATATTCAATCAAAAAAAAAAGTAAACAAAATTTTCCGACAAATAAACATCTAGAGGAATCATTACTCTGTGATAGTTCCTTAGTACGTAGTAATTTTGAAAGAATTGGGAAAAAACGAAAAAATGGCAATCACCGGAAAATCGAACACATACCTATATATACGCCATATCTGGCTAAAAAAAAGATAGGCATGGGTAGCCAGATCATCTAGAAACACTTTCCAACACTATAAAAATATAAGTTTTGCGACACTACTTGCCAATTCCTTACGGTAACATGACTAAGCGAAAAAATGCAAAACAAATAAAAAGGGGAACTCGCGGAAAAATGGCTAACATTCTAATATACGGCTTTTCAGAAAAAAAAAATTCAGCCACGTGCTTGGCAAACCATCAAGGCACATTTTCCGACAAATAAACATCTAAATGAATCATTACTCTGTGATAGTTCCTTAGTACGTAGTAATTTTGAAAGAAATGGGAAAAAACGAAAAAATGGCAATCACAGGAAAATCGAACACATACCTATATATACGCCATATCTGGCTAAAAAAAAAGAAGATAGGCATGGGTAGCCAGATCATCTAGAAACACTTTCCAACACTATAAAAATATAAGTTTTGCGACACTACTTGCCAATTCCTTACGGTAACATGACTAAGCAAAAAAATGCAAAACAAATAAAAAAGGGCACTCGTGGAAAAATGGCCATTCTAATATACGGCATTTCAGAAAAAAAAAATTTCAGCCACGTGCTAGGCAAACCATCAAGGCACATTTTCCGACAAATAAACATATAAATGAATCATTACTCTGTGATAGTTCCTTAGTACGTAGTAATTTTGAAAGAAATGGGAAAAACCGAAAAAATGGCAATCACAGGAAAATCGAACACATACTTATATATACGCCATAATTGGCTAAAAAAAAAATAGGCATGGGTAGCCAGATCATCTAGAAACACTTTCCAACACTATAAAAATGTAAGTTTTGCGACACTACTTGCCAATTCCTTACGGTAACATGACTAAGCAAAAAAATGCAAAACAAATAAAAAGGGGCACTCGCGGAAAAATGCCCAACATTCTAATATACGGCATCTCAGATAAAAAAAAAGACATGCACGTGTTAGCCCAACCATCAAGGCATACTTTCTAACACATAAACATGAAAAAAAATCAATAATATACGGCAATTCCTTACTACGTAGTAAATTTTTACAAATATTGAAAAAAAACAGAAATTGGCAACCGCAGTTAAATACCCAATATACCAATAACTACGTCGTATCTGACAAAAACAAAATCACGCATGGGTAGCCAGATCATCTAGACACACTTTCCAACACTAAAAAAGCAAAAGTTTTACGACACTATTTCGCAATATCTTACGGAAAAATGACTTGGCAAAAAAATGAAAAAAAAATGAAAAAGGGGTACTCGCGGTAAAATGCCCGACATTCTAATATACGGCATCTCAGATAAAAAAAAAGACATGCACGTGTTAGCCCAACCATCAAGGCACACTTTCTAACACATAAACAGAAAAAAAAAATTAATAATATACGGCAATTCCTTACTACGTAGTAATTTTTACAAATATTGAAAAAAAAAACAGAAATTGGTAACCGCAGTTAAATACCCAATATACCAATAACTACGTCGTATCTGACAAAAACAAAGTCATGCATGGGTAGCCAGATCATCTAGACACACTTTCCAACACTAAACAAGCAAAAGTTTTACGACACTATTTGGCAATATCTTACGGAAAAATGACTTGGCAAAAAAATGAAAAAAAATGAAAAAGGGGCACTCGCGGTAAAATGGTCCTCGTGGTGATGAACGACATTTTAACTAAAAAAAAAATCATGCACATGGTAGCCAAACAATCCACCAAGACTTTCCACAACTGATAACCTATACAAGTTGCACCATTCTACGACAATTTCATAATACGTAATAACTTTGATAATTATGCAAACTACCTTAGAAGGGTAAACTCGGTCGCGCTCGACCCCGACGCGTCTCAGAAATCGGGGAAGGAGTACAGCTACAGCAATGCACATCTGGACACTACTAGAGCGTGTAGGGGAGACACCTCCTGCAGGTCGATCACCCACAAATTCAGTCACGGGGGTGAGTCACGTGAGAAAAACCTGTTTTTTTTTGACGCTCGGGGTCGCGAACGACCCATCGTACCTATCCAGGGTTAAAATTAGAGATGACTTGCTGGTCCATGGGCTGGAGGATAGGGGTGGTATTCAGTGGAAGACACAACACTTTGATGAATTTGTATTCGTCGATGTATCATCTTCGATTCCGGGGTGGTGCATTGTCCAAACAAAGCAAGTACTTCAAAGGCAAATTCCTCTCCTGAAGATATTTCTTGACAGCAGGGCCGAAAACTACGTTTACCCATTCCACAAAGATATGCCTAGTAACCCAAGCCTTAGAATTAGAACGCCATAGAACATGTAGCAGATCTTTATTAATTCTATGTGGTTTAAATGTCCTAGGGATTTCAGAATGGTAAACTTATAAAGGCTTAATTTTGCAGTCCTCGCTGGCGTTGGCACAAAGCGCAAGAGTCAACCGATACTCCATTGGCTTATGTCCAGGCATTTTCTTCTCTTCGGCAGTAATGTACGTTCAACTAGGCATCTTTTTCCAAAACAGACCGGTTTCATCACAGTTGAATTCCTGCTGCTCTACGTAACCTTCCTCCGCCACGATGCTTTTGAACTTTTTAACAAAGTCTTTAGCAGCATTGGTGTACGAACTCGAAGCTTCTCCATGATGAACAACTGAATGAATCCCGGTCTGTTTCCAAAATTTCTTGAACCAACCTCGAGACGCCTTGAATTCCTCCGTCGTAGGATCGGCTGAACTCTCCCCGCGTCACCCCGAGAGCCCGCTACCTTTAAGTCACTGTAGATAGCGCTGGCCTTCTCACAAATGATCGCTTCCGTGATCGTATCACCAACAATCTCCTTGTCTTTGATCCATATTAACAAAAGTCGTTCCATCTCTTCAAGGGTAGGGCTACGACGTTTGGAAATAATCGTGATCCCATTCGGAGGTTTCACTGCTTTAATTGCTGCCTTCTGTTTTATGATCGCCAAGATCGTAGACATATTCTGGCCATATTGTTTAGCCAGATCGCTAACACGTACACCTCGCCCAGGCTTTTCTATTATTTCTTGCTTCAATTCTAATGAAAGCATCGACTTCTTCCTTTTCTCACCACTACTACTACTTCCTGAACCGAAACTAAGCTTTTTAGGACCCATGATTACAGAACACAGAAAACAACACGTGAAAAAATTAAATAAAAACACTGTTAATAACTGAGCGAATAAAGGACAACCAAACGATGCGCACGAGATGAGAGGACTGATCAAGGTGACGCTCGATTGGCGTCCCTCCGATGTGCTGCCGTCTAGCGGCGTCAACAACAAACCCCGCTGGACGCTTTCGAGAAAATTCCACGCATACGTGTAATATTTACTTCGTATGTTGGAGCAACACTTCGGTTGTCAAGACAGAAATTTGGACGGATTTTACTTTGGATGTTGGAAAATTCATATGTTAGGACATTTGTATGTAGAGGTTCCACTGTAGTATTAAAAGTAATGGTTCTAGAACAGTATCCTATGGAACACCAGATAACATATTCCTATACTCACAATGGTGCCCATCAACAACAATTTTTTTGTGATTCATTTCTTAAAAATTGAATAATGATGTTAAGAAAGGACCCACCCACTCCCAACTGTTTATGATTTAAAACCAGGGCAACAGAAATAACACGGTCAGAGGCAGCACTCAAATTAAGGTCAATCATACTTACTTCCTGACCAAAATTAAGTAATTTCTGTAAAGCATTGGAGATTGTAAGAGGAGCATCACATGCTCCAAGGCCTTTACGAAAACCAAAATACAAACTAGGAAATGTACTATTACCTTTAGAAAACTTATTAAGACGTTTTGACAGAAGACGTTAAAAACTTTAGATAAAAAGGGAGTTATGGAAATTGGGTGATAATCATTTAGACTTAAGCCACAACAGACACATTTACATAGTGGAGTAACATTATCAATTCTCCAACAAGTTCTAAAATCTCCTCTTCTTGCTAACGAGCAAAATAACAGATAACTTTGGACGTAAGAAATCTGCAGTCCTCATGAAATCGAAAGAAAATTACCATCGGGTCTACACCTATATAAGCATCAAGGTCCATCAATTCTTCGAGACCATAAAGCTAAACTAGTTACTCTAGCCTCAGAAAAAACAGAATTGAGAAAGTTCGAGTTTCTTATTACCCTGCTTGCTGTCAAACACATCTGCAAAAAAATTGCCTTTTCCATTGGACATAGAGTGAAAGAGCCATCTGGTTTAAGTAAAGGAGGAACTGTTGCCTCTACACCAAAGAGTGCAGATTTGAGGGTAGGCCACCACTTATGCTCCTAGGTTATACCAGAAAGGGTTTCTTTTATGGCTAAATTGTATTTTTTTTTTCAATTGAAGCATAATCTCTCTGAGCAAAAGCTCTAATCTGAGTATAGTTATTCCAGGTCAGAACTGATCTGTTACCTTTCCATAGATGATAGTCCTACTGCTTCTCCAAATAAACACGTCAACAATCATCAGTGAACCATCCTTCGTCCTTCACTTGATGCCTTAGTACATGAGAGAGGATTCGCCAGTCAATTAGGTTGACTAGATCCTCATTCAAAGGGACTACAGGATCAATACTATTATACAACTGTAACCAATTCAAGCCCAAAAGATCTTGCAAAATCCCATTCCAGTCTTCTTGAGATTTCATATACATATTACATGAGTAAGATACATCAAGGAGAGGCTACTCAGTCTTCACTTTTAATGAAAAATCATAGCATGATCAGATGTCCCAACGGGAGAACGAACCTTACTTGATATAGTACCCCAGGAGTCAGTATATATGAGGTCCAAGCAGTTACCATACTTTTGAGTAGCTTCACTTATGATTTGCCCAAGGCCTGATTGAGGGGCAAAGTCTAAAGCTCTTAAGTCATAGCAATTAGTAGGAAAAACAAAATTTAACCAATCCCTATGGTGAGCATTGAAATTACCACCCACAACAAAAGAGGAGTTTCTATCATCGTCTTGTATATTGTCCATAATGATAAAAGGGGAATTGAAGATAGAATGCTCCATGTGAGGATTCCAGTAGATTGAACACATATAGAAGTAGTTATGCCTACCAAAAACTTTTATTACCTGA
The DNA here is from genome assembly GCF_036898095.1 of Palaemon carinicauda. NCBI lineage: Eukaryota > Metazoa > Arthropoda > Malacostraca > Decapoda > Palaemonidae > Palaemon > Palaemon carinicauda. The sequence continues at coordinate 66,863,256 of NC_090758.1, read as the reverse complement.
ATCTGATGACCTCCCCCTTCAGAGCAGGACTTATGAGAAGCAGGGTACTGAGTCCAAGTGTACACTGTCATTGCAGTTGCCCTAGGGATGGTATTGTGTTTCACCATTATTGGCTTCTTAAAACCAGTTATAAGGAGCTCAGATGAGTGCCTAATATTAAAAACCAAAGTATTTGAGCAGAAAAGAATATGTTACTCTCTGGATGCAACTATAAGGTCTTGAATATTTGAATAAAGACCACAGATTTTGCAATACAGTGAACGGCATTGACCAAATCGAGGAAGTACTGAACCCGGATTTTGCTCAATGTCTCCAGACAGCATAAGAATTAAAGGTAAAAAAAGATTCACCATACTGAAAAACAAGATTAACAAGAATGATAACAAAAAGAATATGTACAGAAATATGAATAAAGTGATTGATAAAATTCATACACTACAGGAAAAAGTCGGAAAACAGGTCAACTTCGATGGGTTGGCTTATAAGGAAGCATAAACCTGCCGATATCCGTGGGAATGCCGAATGTGGGATACACCATCAGATACTAGTTCCCCCACCGTTGAAAAGACAGGCGATTGCCGTAGCGCACGAGAACATACATAAGGGGATAAGTAAGGCTATAGTGAAGATTATAAACACTATTTCTGGCCTGAACGTGAAACAGTTTTGCCGTGAATGTCACGTATGTCAGATGGCTGGAAAGCCAAACAAGTATTATGAGAAAGGTCCTTCACACCTGATAGAAGTGCGAGGAAAATCCTTCACCAGGGTAATGTTCGACATTGTAAGACATTTAACAAGGACGAAAAAAGGTCACGAATATATGTTAACCTTCCTGTGTCCATTGACGGGATACCCAAAAGCCATACCAGTCAGGAACATCAGTGTCAAGATAGTCGCCGAGAACTTATTGGATTTTTTTAATAAGTTTTGCATTCCGGATATCATTCAAAGTGATGGAGGATCGAATTTCACGTCATAATATTTCAGGACGTAATGAAATTGCTGGATGTGAAAAAACAATTATCAACTACTTATCATCCAAAGACACAAGGTGCTTTGGAGATGTTTCATACAAATTTTGAAAAATACCTAAACAAAGTTTTGCAATGAGAACGGGAATGAATGGGACATCGAACTACTTCTGAAGCTTTTTGAGGTACTTAATGCTTATAAAGAAAGCAACGGATGTAGCCCGAATGAAATGGTATTCGGACAAAAAGTATGAGAGATTAAAAAGTTAGTGAAAGGATAGATGGACCGAGAGGAAATGGAAAGAAAACAGGTCAAGGATTTGAGGAAAAGGATGAGCTAGATGAAGACGGACAAAGCAAATGTTTAGTATGGACAGTACGCTCATACAGGTTGCGGTAAGACACAGGTATTGATTTATTCATAGAAAAGGAGATTCCGTCTCTCCCAAAAGTTCCAAAGAACAATGAATATATATATATATATATATATATATATATATATATATATATATATATATATATATATAATATATATATATATATATATATATATATATATATATATATATATATATATATGTATATATATATATATATATATATATATATATATATATATATATAGATATAAATATATATATATATATATATATATATATATATATATATATATATATATATATATGTATATATATATAATATATATATATATATATATATATATGAATATATATATATATATATATATATATATATATATATATATATATAGATTCATATATATATATATATATCTATATATATATATATATATATATATATATATTCATACATATATATATATATATATATATATTCATACATATATATATATATATATATATATGCA
>NC_090758.1:66796393-66846393 GCF_036898095.1 Palaemon carinicauda | reverse complement strand
TTAGAGATTTGGAGGATTTTATATCATTGGTTCTGGAGGTTGCTGTTTTGGCAGTTGTTTAGAGATTTGAAGGATTTTATGTCATTGGTTTTGGAGGTTGTTGTTTTGGCAGTTGTTTACAGATTTGGAGGATTTCATGTCATTGGTTTTGGAGGTTGTTGTTTTGGCAGTTGTTTAAAGATTTGGAGGATTTTATGTCATTGGTTTTGGAGGTTGTTGTTTTGGCAGTTGTTTAGAGATTTGGAGGATTTTATGTCATCGGTTTTGGAAGTTGTTGTTTTGGCATTTGTTTAGAGATTTGGAAGATTTTATGTCATTGGTTTTGGAGGTTTTTGTTTTGGCAGTTGTTTAGAGATTTGGAGGATTTTATGTCATTGGTTTTGGAGTTTATTGTTTTGCCAGTTGTTTAAAGATTTTGAGGATTTAAGTCGTCGGTTTTTGAGGTTGTTGTTTTCGCAGTTGTTTAGAGATTTGTAGGATTTTATGTCATTGGTTTTGATGTTGTTGTTTTGGCAGTTGTTTAGAGATTTGGAGAATTTTATGTCATTGGTTTTGGAGGTTGTTGTTTTGGTAGTTGTTTAGAGATTTGGAAGACTTTATGTCATCGGTTTTTGAGGTTGTTGTTTTGGCAGTTGTTTAGAGATTTGGAGGATTTTATGTCATTGGTTTTGGAGGTTGCTGTTTTGGCAGTTGTTTAGAGATTTGAAGGATTTTATGTCATTGGTTTTGGAGGTTGTTGTATTGGCAGTTGTTTACAGATTTGGAGGATTTCATGTCATTGGTTTTGGAGGTTGTTGTTTTAGCAGTTGTTTAAAGATTCGGAGGATTTTATGTCATTGGTTTTGGAGGTTGTTGTTTTGGCAGTTGTTTAGAGATTTGGAGGATTTTATGTCATCGGTTTTGGAGGTTGTTGTTTTGGCATTTGTTTAGAGATTTGGAAGATTTTATGTCATTGGTTTTGGAGGTTTTTGTTTTGGCAGTTGTTTAGAGATTTGGAGGATTTTATGTCATTTGTTTTGGAGTTTATTGTTTTGGCAGTTGTTTAAAGATTTTGAGGATTTAAGTCGTCGGTTTTTGAGGTTGTTGTTTTCGCAGTTGTTTAGAGATTTGGAGGATTTTATGTCATTGGTTTGGATGTTGTTGTTTTGTCAGTTGTTTAGAGATTTGGAGGATATTATGTCATTGGTTTTGGAGGTTGTTGTTTTGGCAGTTGTTTAGAGATTTGGAGGATTTTATGCCATTGGTTTTGGAGGTTATAGTTTTGGCAGTTGTTTAGAGATTTGGGGGATTTTAAGTCTCCGGTTTTGGAGGTTGTTATTTTGGCAGTTGTTTACAGATTTGGAGGATTTTATGTCATTGGTTTTGCAGGTTGTTGTTTTGGCAGTTGTTTAGAGATTTGGAGGATTTTATGTCATTGGTTTTGGAGGTTATTGTTTTGGCAGTTGTTTAGAGATTTGGAGGATTTTATGTCGCTGGTTTTTGAGGTTATTGTTATGGCATGTTAATAGAATTGGAGGATTTTATGTCATTGGTTTTGGAGGTTGTCGTTTAGTCGGTTGTTTAGAGATTTGGACGATTGTATATGGTTGGTTTTGGAGGTTGTAGTTTTGGCGAGATTTGGAGTGCTGTATATCAATGATTTTTTCGTTTCTGCTTAGTCTTATTTACTGTGATTTGCAAATATATTACATCTCTTTTCAGTGTTATTCCTTCCGTGTCCCTTCCCCTCCTCTCTACGCCGCCTCCTCCTTGTTCCTTGCCCCTTCACTTTCCTTGCTACCTACCCTCTTTCTAAGACTGAACCACGAATAAAGAAACTTCGCCTTATGATCCAGGACCAAGGCTCTCAATAAAATCAGTTTACCATGTAACAGAAAACCTTTATATATACTTTTAGTTTGTTTTTGTGGAATGTGACAAAACATTATTCCAGAAGTGGGGTTTTTGATTAATATTAAGCCTTAGAATTTATAATGCTATAATAAAATTTGATGATGTTAATTTTGTCTTTTCCAATCTTATAGTACCCATCTTATAGAAGGATATTCACTGTCCCTTACTTTTACAGCCAATAACTAGTAATATATAAGAATATTTATACAACTAAACTAGTGAGGTCACGGTCATAGCTTGAGGTACATGATTGGGGTCGCCTGAAAAAAAGGTTGGGAACCACTGACCTAGCCTTTTTGTGAGCATTGAGGGCAAAAGCTTCATGAATCTCAATTGCACCATATCCCGATGACGTTGCTATGCAATCATGAATCTTGGATACTTTTACTTGCATAATCTATTTGGGTTTTTGACTACAGCAAAAACTAAAACAGGCACAATGAAAGCTATATACTCAGCAGGATAAGGACTATACTACCCATATAGGAACCTATGACGCTTAAAGTAGGATTGCACAAGATTCTTTTGTTGCTTCTTAGAATCAAGTGAAAGAAAAAGAAATGGTAATTACACAGAAGTTTCAAGGCCAATTTTACCCGGGAAGGAACAATTTGCTCTTCCTGAGAGATTGTCGAGGATTTTTTAGATATGACAAAACCAACATGATCGCTAACTACATTGTAATACCAGTACCACTGTATACATTCAGGAATCGTGGATGTATCTAGCAGGATTATTAAAATATTTTTCTCGCTTGACTAGGATATGCATGAATACAAGCTCACAGCTATATTGGAACTAGTGAATCCATGGAGAAAATTTACTAAAATGCAGTACAAGGATCTATCTAGACATGTAGGAAATCCCGACTCATTATACTTTGCGAGTGTCAAATATTATTTAAAGTTTCTCGATGCTGACATCACATTGCAAACTCACGCTGTGCATCTCCTCGCCCATTTCCACCTGGTCAAGGTTCTTCACCGATGTTTAGTGAACACAGACACTCGTCGACACCTCTTCAACACACCACCTCCAAAATTACTCTCCGCGTCAGCACACTAACAAATGGCTATGCCCACTTCATCAAATTATATCCAGAAGTCTTCCATCCTGAACCTCACCAAATGCACACTTTTCCCAATAAACATAGTAGTTTTCACCCTATTATGACACTGGGGTCGTCAGTGTTTACCAGATTAAAGCGTCTCTCGGCAAATTGTTTTGCAGTCACTAAAAAATGTTCGCCAAAATGTAAAAAAATGGGCCATTGTCAAAAGGCAAACAAGCTCATGGTTATTGACATTACATATCCTGCAAAAAGATACCTCCCTGCGTCTGTGTAGGATTACAGCTATATGATCATGCAGACAGAAGGGATTAAATACCCCTACAAAACCTCACCACCGTTATCTCTAACATGCACGAAAAAAAAAAAAATTCTCAAAGGTGACGCCCTGAAGGGGTGTTATCAGATGCCCGTGAACCCATCAGTACTCCTCAAGATCTCCATCCCCACCCCCTCCGTATATGAAGCTGTAATTATAATTTTTTAGCCTTAGTAATGCTGGGGCTACTTTTCAACATCTCATGGATGATATCCTATGGGACCTAGCCCTTCAGAGTGTGTTGCATGGATGACACACTTCTATTTTCTTCCTCCAAAGAGGAACAGTCACTTGTGAGTCATGCATGATCACCTACAACAGTATGGCCTTGTAGTCGGGTACGACAAATGTACCTTTGGCACCAGTAAAGTATTGTTCTAAGGGTACTGCATCATTCCTGTAAAAGTCCCTTCCCCCCCTCTCCCTCTGGATATACCAACTGTCAAGAACATCAACACGCTAACGTCCATCAGAACACTGCAAGTATTTTTGCTCAGGATCAACCATTATTGCTGGTTCCTGGCAGCCTTTGTAGCTACTCTTATGCCCCTCTACGTTTCCCTCAAAGATATCAAAAGATATCAAAAGATTCCCTGCTAGATGGAGCTCTCTGCAACGCAAAGAATGCCCTCTCAAACACGGCTGCTCACAGTTTTCCTCTGCTACATGCCTCTCTAATTACCTCCATCAATGACGACATTGCTATTATTGCATTACTCGAGCAGGTGGTCAACAGTTCACACCACCCATTGGAATTTTGTAGTAGGAAACACTCTAAGGTGGAATCTAGTTAGTCTATATTTGACAAAGTGTACCAACCGTGTGTCACACAATTGTACATAATTCCTTTTGCATATATTATGCTCGTATCTTCGCTCTTCCCTCGCATTAAGGGGACCGTCCGGGTTGGTATTTTGGCATACCAACTTGAAAAATTCAAAAATCGTTTTATTGTCTCTCTGTATAGAGAAACATATCGTACATGCTCTCCAGAAGTTTCAACCCATTATTTTCATAAATAATGATGATACGGGGGTTTTTAAATCATGACGTCATCCTGGGACGTCGTCTGCGCGGCTGAGTTTGACTGTTGGTCTTTGCGTGTTTTTTTTTTATATATACATCGATTTTTTTCGTTTTTTTTTTCTCTAATTTCGTACCTCTGGCAATGATGTAGCGTATCAGGGGAAGAGAGCTCAGTCAACCCGCAGCTTGGCGACACACGCCAGAACAGTCTTAGACCTCGTGAGAGAGAGACGCACGTGTTTTTGTTTACATTCGCCCACGTGTTTATTAGTGTTTTTTATAATTCCTCGTGAATTTTACATCATGCCAAGGAAAAGCATTGTAAAGAGGGGTACAAGGAAAGAAATTCTTTCAAAATTAGCGAGTGCTCGGAAGGAAAAACTGAAGAAAAAACAATCGATTTCTTTGTCATCAGCTCTCGCATTGTCTGCGCGAGAGAGAGAGAGAGAGGAGCATTCTACCACGTCGGAGCTTAGTAGAGAGAGAGAGAGAGAGAGCAGCCTTCTACATCGGGGCTTAGTCATTCATTTTCGCTGCCAGATGAAGGAGAATTTGGCGAGCCTAAGCCATCCACGTCACGGGATGTAAGCCAGGAATTGCTTTCAAGCCCTCAACCTTCACGCTACGTGAGTGAGGACTCGATTTCACCGCCAGTTCCTGATCATACAATTGGGATTAATATTAGTGATATCCCAGAATATGATGAGAAATACCTAATTTCAAAAACACAGCTAGAAGGAATGATGAAAGGCGTGACTTGTAGAAAGCGAAACTGTAGAAAGTCAGTCAGTGTACACGCAGAAAGGGACAGATGGGATACGACATTTAGAGTATCTTGTGATGGTTGCCATACGGACATTAGCTACCTCCCCCCAAGGAGGTATGGGAGGGGAAGTGAATGTCATAAACTTGGTGAAGCAAATTTACAAGAAGTGTATCATTCTCTTACTACAGGTATAGGAAGAGCAGGCCTGAATAAAATGGGAGGATTTTTCTGCAAGCCTCTGACAGCGGGATCTTATGCCAGACATAGTTCTTATCTTTATAAAGAAATGGAAAAACATTACAGTGATATGCAGAAATATACGTATGATTATGTAAAGAAATTTTATATAGAAAATAAGTTGGCAATACCTGATGAAAATGGCATAATAGATATAGATGTGTCTTTTGATGGAACTTGGTTATCAAGGGGCCATAAGTCACACGTAGGTGTAGGGTTCGTTATTGATGTGTTCACAGGAAAAGTACTCGATTGTGAAATTTTGTGTAATTATTGCAAAATATGTGACAAAGGAAATGAAGAAGGACAAGAAGAAGGAAATGAGCCAAATCATAAGTGCAATAAAAACTTTGAAGGAAAATCTGGTGCTATGGAAGCAGAAGAAGCAATTAGAATGTGGAAGAGATCATTGAATAATGGTTTCAGATATAAAACATTTGTTGGGGATGGGGACTCGAGTGCATACAATGCAGTATGTGAAATGAATGAAGGCCAAGGGCCATATGAAGGTGTGAAGGTAGAGAAGGAGGAGTGTATTTGTCATGCCCAAAAAAGAATGGGCCACAGGCTCCTAAAAATGAAATCAGAAGTGAGTGAATATATAACAACAAAAAGCGGAAAACAGATAAAAGAAGTTTATTGTCAGGAAAAAACAAGTTGACCCAAGCCATTATAAATAATATTCAAGTATATTATGGTATGGCAATAAGAAATAATATAAACACAACAGTGGATCAGATGCGAAATGCTATTTGGGCTATCTATTATCACTTGACATCTGATGATGAACACCCAGTCCATCAAATGTGCCCTGCTGGGTCTGAATCATGGTGTTTTTACAATAGAGCTGTAGCCAAAAAAGAAAAAATACCATCACACGCAACAAGGAAAAATCATCTTGCAGGAATACCCTATGAGCTTCGCACACACATAAGAAGTGTTTTCAATAGTTTGGCTGACCCCAAATTATTGCAAAGATGCCTGCATGGCTGGACTCAAAATCCAAATGAATCTCTGCATTCTAGGCTTTGGATGAAGTGCCCCAAACAAAAGTTTTTTGGCATGCCTAGAGTAAAATTTGCATCAAGGTTAACAGTTTTGGAAAATAATTTTGGATACATGCAAAGTAACTTGATGGTAAAGTTATTTGGAAAAAGTCCTGATATAGACACTTCCCTCAAAATTTATGATACAGAAAGAGCAAGAAGTAGAGAGAGAATAAAAACAAGAACAAAGAAGACAGAGAAACAAGGATAAGAATATAAAGCTGGAGCATTTTAGCTCTGCAAAACCCTGGCAACAATGAGGGAGGAGGCAGCTGCCGACACCCTTACACTAAGTGTATTAGTACACTTAGGGTATTAATACCCCTTTTAAGGGGGGGGGGGACCAGGAGCCATGCTGTAGAAATCAACAATATCAACAATAAAAATAACAAGTAAGTTTCCATAATAATGTTTTTTTCATTTTTTTTATGAAAAATGCAGAAATTTACATGGCAAATCTTTAGGAGCTCATAACTCGAAAACATACTTATCCGCACTTAGGTACATTTTTCTCAGTTATTTATTGTTCAATTTTGAAGATAAAGATATCATTAAAAAGAAGATTAAAAATGCCACAATTCTGTCAGACAAAATTTTAATTTTAATTTCACTTTTTTTTCATGATTATTTTCCGTCTAGACGAGGAAAAAAAAATAAAAATTCATTAAAAAAAAAAGGAAAATCAAAATTTTGTCTGACAGAATTGTTCGGTTGATAGAGTAGTTTTTATGGTAAAAGTTTCAATACAATTGGTATTATAGTAGTCGGGAAAAATGTACCTAAGTTTTTTTTATAATTCATGATTTTTGCTAATAAATCCGAAAGTTTTTGATCAAATGACTTGAAATTTTTATATGATGAAGGTATTATATATGTCTAAAACATATATAGAAATGGTGTAATTTGGTTCATTAGAAAAAAAAATGGCGGACATGGCGGACGGTCCCCTTAAACGAACATGAAAATTCATGTCTGCTGTTTCCTCTGTAACATTGTCTGTCTTGTTAACTTGTTATGTCCTGTTGCCTTGAGGTTTTGTATATAAAGGAGAGTGTTCTATAGCAATATAACTCAGTTGATTGCATCCTGCCTTTGAGTTCACAACCCTCACTCGGCACCGTTACATTGGTGACCTCGGAAGTCGACTCGCTCCCACTGCCTTCCACCCCCACCTAACTCATCCCTCCATCGTTGGTACTATGACGGAGACGGACTCTACTACAGCAGTTGGCGCTGCGGCCGCCCCATTGAAACTTTCACCGTTCACCACCGGAGAGGTGTTTGCTTGGTTTCACGCACAGAAGTCCACTTTCGTATCAGGGGCGTGACTCGCTCAACCACCAAAGCGGATTATGTTCTCGCGGCGATACCCGAGGACACCTTCCCAGAAATATCCGACTGGCTTTGTGAACAAGGAGACACCCCAATAGCGTATGACGCCCTCAAAACATACCTTCTGCAGCAGTACTCGCCGTCGCCAGCCGCCCGTATAGCAAAGCTTTTTCAGCTCTCGCAACAACCGTTAGGGGACCAAAGGGCTTCGCTTGCCCTTAGGGAAATGACCAGTATCGCTCACCTTCAACCTGCCGCAGACGGCTCTCCTCGTGAGGTGAACCTACTTCGTGCCCTTTGGATATGCCGTTTACCCAAACCTGTATGCGCTGCCATACCCGTTGTCGATAGTTTACCCATAAAGGACTTGATGACCAAAGCCGACGCCCTTATGGACAGCCACTTCAAGACCTCCATCAACGCCTCCACCCCTGACGACGAGGATGCCTATTAAACGTCAACTGAAGCTGACATACACGCCTACCCCGTGACGTGCCGAAGCGGCGACAAAGCCGCCCACCATCCACCAATCGCTCGCGCCCCAACGAACGACTTCTACAGCCACTTACCACCTCCCATCCGCCGCCGTTTTGCTACTACCACTTCAGATTCGGGGCAACCGCGAAGAAATGTGCCAAGGATTGTCAGTGGCCAAAAAACGTGTAAGTAGGCCATCGCTTGTGGCGGTGGCCTCCCATGTTTCTAATCTTTTCTTTTTACAGGATGCAGGAACGGGCGTGCGATTTTTGGTAGACACGGGTGCTTGTCATTCTCTTTTGCCAAGGAAACTCTTCAAGGCACGACGTAGTCTGTCTACATCTGCCGACGTCCGCTTGGTAGCTGCCAACGGATCTGCGATACCCACCTACGGTTACAAGAACCTCACATTATCGTTCGGAAACGGTAAATTCAATTGGAAGTTTCTCGTTGCTGACGTCACAATGCCAATCCTCGGTGCGGATTTCCTCTCTCATTTCCACCTTCTGGTCGATGTCACCCACCGACGATTGGTCAACGCAGACTCGTACTTGTCAACACCTCTTCAGCCCGCCCCCTCTAACCTCGCTCTCCACATCAGCGCACCAACGGATGCCTACGCCCACCTCCTCACGTCGTACCCGGAAGTTTTCCTTCCAAAACTTCGCCAAACGCCCACGGTTCCTGCCAAGCACAGTATTTATCACCATATCAAGACGACGGGACCCCAGTCTTTGCAAAATTCAGACGTCTGGCACCGGAACGATTGGCAGTCACCAAACAGACGTTTGCCGAAATGGAGAAAATGAGCCTTTGCCAAAAGGCCTCCAGCCCATGGTCGTCACCCTTACACATCATTCTGAAGAAAGACGGCTCCCTCCGTCCGTGCGGGGATTACAGGCGCCTGAACATGCAAACAGAATCGGATCACTACCCCCTCCCAAACATTGCCGATTTGAACTCCTACCTGCACAAAGCGAAGGTTTACTCTACGCTCGACCTCCTGAAGGGGTATTATCAGGTGCCTATGAACCCAGAAGACATCCCCAAGACCGCCATCACCACTCCGTTTGGTACATACACCTTCAATTACTCCTGTTTTGGCTTTCGTAATGCTGGGGCAACGTTTCAAGTTCTCATGGATGGCATCTTAGGGGACCTCCCTGTCTGTGTATGTTATGTGGACGACATACTTGTGTTCTCCTCCTCAAAAGAGGAACACCTCCGTCACCTGCGCATCGTGCTCGACCGCCTGCAACAAACGACCTTGTAGTCCGGTACGACAAGTGTACCTTTGGCGCCAACGAAATGTCGTTCTTAGGGCACCGTACCACTCCTGAAGGAGTCCATCCCCTCCCTGAGAAGGTAGCAGACGTTCAGAATTTCCCCCGCGCCCTCGACCGTCAAAGCTCTGCAGGAATTCTTGGGCATGATCAACTATTATCACCGTTTTCTGCCAGCCATTGCCGCCACTCTTGCTCCCGTCTACGTCTCCCTCAAGGGCAAGCCGAAGGACCCGAAGTGGGGTTCCCTTCAAGAAGCAGCCTTCTGCAATGCAAAGAAGGCCCTATCAACTGCTGCAGCTCTCACTTTTCATATCCCACACGCCCCTCTCCTTCTCTCCACCGATGCCAGCGACGTCGCTATTGGTGCAGTACTCGAGCAGGTGGTCAAAGGCTCGCCCCGCCCATTGGCCTTCTTCAGCAGAAAACTGTCCAAGGCAGAATCGGGTTATTCTACCTTCGATCGAGAATTGCTGGCGGTGCACTTGGCTGTCCGTCACTTTCGTCATTCTCACAGACCACATGCCTCTGGTGCACACCTTCACTCGACAGTCTGATGCCTGGTCCGCCCGTCAACGCCGACATCTCTCCGCCGTGGCTGAATACAATTGCACCCTCCAATACGTCCCTGGGAAAATGAATCCCGTTGCCGATGCTCTGTCAAGAAACACGTTGGCTGCCGTTCAACTGGGATTGGATTACAACGCCCTGGCTGAAGCCCAACGACAGGATCCAGAGTATCAAGCTGGTAGGACATCCTGCTCGTCCCTCCGTTGGGAAGATTTTCCCCTTGAAGACTCCAACACCACCCTCCTCTGTTACGTCAGTACTGGTAGACCGCGACCTTGGATTCCTGCTCCCATGCGCCGACAGGTGTTTGATTTCATTCACGGCCTTTCACATCCCTCGTGCTGTTCTACTGCACAGCTGCTGAAGTTAAAGTTCATTTGGCACAGCGTTGTTAAGGATGCTAAGGATTGGGTCCGCGCCTGTACTTCTTGCCAAACTTCCAAAGTACATCAACACACGGATTCAGGAGTGGGCACCTTTCCTCAACCTCAGCGTCGTTTCGCACACATTCAAGTCGACGTTGTAGGCCCCCTACCCACATCACAAGGACATCGTTACCTGTTTACCGTCATCGACCGCTCCACTCGTTGGCCTGAAGCCATTCCCATGAAAACTGCAATGTCCGCCTCATGTACATCTGATTACTCTCTGGATGGATTTCAAGATTCGGTATCACTGAGCATATTACTTCTGACAGGGGAACCACTTTCACCTCTCAATTGTGGATGTCATTAGCAAATCTCCTGGGCATCACCCTACATCAGACAACGGCCTACAACCCCACTGCCAATGGAATGGTTGAACGTTTTCATCGCACCCTCAAAGCAGCTTTGATGTCCCGCTGCAAGGATTGCAACTGGTTTACTCAGCTTCCCTGGGTCCTCCTGGGACTAAGGACCACGATGTCTCGGCAGCTGAAATGGTGTATGGCGACCCGTTGGTCGTCCATGCCGAATTTTTTCCTTCTACAACCTCCGACGACGATCTCCAGCGCATACGTCACGTCGTGGGAAAATTTACTCCGTGCCGCCAGACTTACAAGCCCCCAGCGAAGCATCACATACCTACGGACTTGCACTCTGCAACGCACGTCTTCCTGCGCAACGACACTAGCAAGCCACCACTAACGCCCCCTTACACTGGCCCTTTCCTTGTGATCCGACGCAGTCCAAAAGCATTCCTACTAAACATTCGGGGCAAAGAAGACTGGGTCTCCATTGATCGTCTAAAACCTGCTTATCTTCTGCCAGATGACCCGCCTACAGTTCGCCTCTCCAGATCAGGGCGCCCTATTTAACATGTACAGTATGTCATTTTTAGGGGGGGGAGCCATGTCCCAACCGTATGTCACACAATTGTACATAATTCCTTTTGCATATATTATGCTTGTATCTTCGCTCTTCCCTCGCACTAAACAAACATGAAAATTCATGTCTGCTGTTTCCTCTGTAACATTGTCTGTCTTGTTAACTTGTTATGTCCTGTTGCCTTGAGGTTTTGTATAGAAAGGAGAGTTTTCTGTAACAATATAACTCAGTTGATTGCATCCTGCCTTTGAGTTCACAACCCTCACTCGGCACCGTTACAAAAGAATTGGTTGAAGTGCAACACTTCTGCCACTTCTTAGAAGGTATGTCTTTCGTTGTTCGCGCTGGCTACATTCCTCTAATGTGTACCTTCACTTGAAAGTCGGAGGACTGGTCTTCTCGTCAATGTCGACAACTATCCCATTACGAGCTTAATTGCATCCTTAAGCGCATCCCTGTGAAATTGAATTGTGTTGCCTATACCTTGTCAAGAAATATATTGGCTGCCTTTCATTTGGGATTGGATTAAAAGCCCTTGGTATAAGCCAAAAGATAATATAGAACGTATCAAGCATTTAGGACATCATGCACATCACTTCATTAGGATGACATTGCCTTCACGACCTCAACATGTCCTCCTCTGTGATGTCAGTACGTGTAGACCACAAACATGGATACCTGCCCTCAAGCACCATCAGGTGTTTGATATCATTCAGGCCCTTTCACATCTATCATGCCTATCTACTGCACAGCTACTAATGATAAATTTTATTTAGCACGGCAATAATAAAGATATTACTTAATGACAAACTTCATGACAAACTTGAAAATTATATTGAGACACTGATACAGGAGTCATCTAATCTCCTCAACCTCAGCTTACTTTCACTCAGATGCAGTAGGTCCCCTGTTCTCCTTACAACTATATTGTTACCTGTTTACTGTCATTGAGAGCGCCACTCATAAGCCTGAAACAATCCCCTTTTCCACTGCAATGCCAACCTCATGTACATCCATCTTACTCACAGTGTGGATGACGAAGTTTATTATCTCTGAGCATATTACTTCTGATAGGGATACCACTTTCACCTCTCAATTGTAGACCTCATTAGTGAATCAACCGGGCATCATTCTAAATCAGAAATTTTCCTACAACCCTGTATTCACAGTCTCAAAGCAGCTTTGTTGTCCCCATGCAATAATTCTAACTGTTTTACTCAGCCTTCTTGGGTCCACCTCGAACTAAGGACAACTTCTGAAGATATCCTGGATGTCTTGGCAGAAATGGCGTGCGGCAACCCGTTGGTTTTCCTTGCTAGTATATTTTGGGGACAGGAACCTCCTCTAAAAATCTCTAGTGCCTACATCATGTTCTGGGAAAATTTTCTCCATTCAACTAGAGTTCGAGCCCAGAGTGGAGCAACACATATCGACAGATTTGCACAAGGCATTACCCGTTTTCCTGCGCATGGACCCTAGCAAGCACCTATTAACGTACCATTACATTGGTACTATTGTTTTGATATTTAGCACAATGAAGGCTTAGTGATTCTACCTACGTATCTAATGCAAGATGAACTATCTGTATTGCACCTCTCAAGATCAGGGTGGCCTATTTCACATTTATGTCATTTTTAGGGAGGTAGCCATGTAACATATGTTTTACACACTGTCGTACAATGTTAAAGTATTTAATTTTTTTAGATGTAGCTCTCCCACTGCAACGATAATAGAGCTTGTTCAAGGTTGTTTTTCAATGCATTAGCTGGTTTCAAATTTTTGAGGTTATTGCACACATGTACTTGTATATAGGCGTGTCCTTTGTTTAATAAAGTTGTGTTTCATTTGTTTCGTCCCTCTATCAAAAAAGTAACAGCCAACTTGCATAGCATATAAGGAGAATGATAGAGAATATTTTTTAAGAATTCGATGTAATGTTGGATGACAGCATTTAATTAGTGAGAATTGTGTGAAGATCTTTAATCTCAGGTACAAGAGTATGGAAGGGAGAGAATATGAAAATTAAAGTACTTACAAAGTATTTGACGAATTTTCAAAGCGAGTAAATGTCATCATGCAAGATGTAAATGGCAGAATGATTGAAATATGTGAAAATATATGATATTGAAAATTGCAATATGATTGATATGGGTGCCCAAGGGTCTTTAGTGAATGCAATGGTTATTGCAGAATATGGAAGATAGGATTAGGAAATAAAATGACAATGTATGAGGGTAACAATTCATGAAATAAGTCAGGGAACTTTATCAGTTTGGGGAAGAGGTTTGGTTGAAGGTGAAAATTTGGAGTAATTAAGAGGAATATGTTATTATTATGATAGGTGAGAATGAAATTCCCTGTGGTTTTTTATTGGAATTCATATATAGAGATTGCATGTTGTAATGTTTTACTTAAATAAGAATGGCTGTAAAGTAATGGTAATAATATCATTTTATGGTAAATTCCGTTGATATGAATGATATGAAGAATGGAAATAAATTAATGATTGAAGAAGAGGTGGAACAAATGTAATATGAATATTTGGAAATTAATAAGTTACATGAATGTATTTTGAAATATACTAGGGTAGAAGAATTTTCTTTTGATTTGGAAGTGTATAGTTAGATTATTAAAATATCTATTTTTTGTAACAATGTCGTTAATATTTTACATATGGAATGGGATTGATATTTGTAAATCCCTGAATTTCCTATGGATGCAGCTAATTATATATGTTAGTGCATGACAGATATTGGGAATTAGTAAAGAACAATATTGGGAATGTATGCTAAAAAGAGATTGTTTACGCCTGGGTTATGTCAAATGTAGAGGGGAGTAGAGAATATGTGTTAAGAAAGTTAAAAAAGGATATATCAATTAGATTATGCAAGGCAATATGTCTTGATAGAATAATGAAAAGAGCCCTCTGAGATGTTTATATTTGATTGTTTTTCATTGGGTGTAATTACGAGAACACATTGATGCAGAAGAAATTTTATGGTAGATCTTATGAGTATATTAACGTACACAGTACCTTGTAATAAAAAAAAATAGCAATACTGGATCAAGAATGATTTGTCAAGTGAAGTTGCCGTTGTGAGGGTAAATATAATGGTCTTAGAATTGTTTGATGGGAGTTTCACCAGAGGTTGAGAGAATATGGTATTCGACATTTGTATTCGTAATTCTATATGTTAAGTTCAAATGGTTTGTAGATACACCAGTTAGGTGGTAAATTATAGACTTGAAAATTGCAACTAAATTAATTTCAGTAGACAACGAGCCTTTATAACAACAATTTCAGTGAAAGAAGTTCTCGAAAATTCAAAAAGATTAATGCAAGTACATACAAGACGAAGCAAATTATAAGTGCAAGGGGAGAGCAATAACGACAACATTAAAAAAAACCCATTTACAATGTATGAATGTGTGATGTGCGTGTGGTACATGGTTCCCCCTGATTGATTGATTTGAAGTTTTCAGGCCTCCTGACCTCTAATGTCACTGACACCGAAATCCACGCTAGAAAAAAAATAAAAAGACATACATGTGAATTAGGGTCCATCACTCTTGAGAGACCTAGTATAGGTGGTTGTTTGGCAAGAGATATGCAGGTTATATGCAATCAATGGAGACCCAGTCTTCTTTGCCACACATGTTCAGGAGGAATTATTTTTGTGTACGGCTGATCACAAAGAAAAGGTTGTGTAAGAAAGCATTAACTGTGGCTTGCTAGTGTTGTTGCACAGGAAAATCTGTGCTAGCGACTGCAGATCTGTTGGTATGTTTTGCTCTGCTGGGGGTTTGTAAGTCTAGCAGCGTGAAGTAAATTTTCCCACAATATGATATAGGCACATGAGATAGTGGGAGAAGGTTGCAGACTGAAAAGAATAGGTGGGGACGACCTATGAGTTACCATACACTATTCCAGTTGCCAAGACATCCAAGTCGCCTTAAGGAATAGTCCTTAGTTCCAAAAGGACCCAGGGAAGCTATGTAAACCTGTCATTGCAGCAGAGCATCAAAGCTGCTTTGAGGGTACGGTGAAAATGTTTAACCATACTCTTGGCTGCAGGATTATATGTGGATGTTTGATGAAGGGGGACACCAAGGAGATTCACTAATGATATCCAAAATTGAGAGTTGAAAGTTGTATCTTTGTCAGAAGTAATATGGTCAGGGACACTAAATCACATTATCGTTCGTGTGAGTAATGCGGATTTACACTAGCCGAAGGTGGGAGTTTCACAGGGAATGGCTTCAGTACAAACAGTCAAGCGGTCGATGACGGTAAACAGGTAACGATGTTCTTGTGATGAGGGTAGGGGACCTACAACATAAACAGAAATGTGGGTAAAGCACCGTTGAGGTTGAGGATAGGTGCTAACTACTGAATCATTGTGTCAATGTACTATTGAGGTTTTGCAGGAAGTACAGTCACTGACCCAATCCTGAGCATCCATAATAAATAAAAACCATATGAACTCTGTCTTCAGCAGCTCTGCAGTAGAACCGTGCAAGGGATGTGAAATATCATGAACTGAATCAAAAACCTATCAGTGGATTGGAGACGGTATCAGTGGTCTAGGCCTACCAGCACTGATGCTAGAGAGGCGGATGGCATTGGAGTCGTCAAGAGGAACACCCTCTCAACGGAGGGATATGCAGGATGTCCTACAGGCGAAGCAATCTTGATCTTTCTGGTGGGCTTCTGCAAAGGTATTGATATGAAATACCAGGTCAATGGCAACCAATGTGTTTCTTGACAGGGCATCAGCACAAAGTTCCTTTTCCCAGGGACGGGCTGAAAGGTACAAATATATTTAGCCATGGCAGAGAGATGTAATAGGTGGACCAGGCATCGGACTGTCGAGCGAAAGCATGCACCAAAGGGTGTACCTTCCAATAAGTGGCCGAAGTGACGGAAAGTCAAGTGCACCACTAACAATTCACAGACAAAAATAGATTAACTGGATTCCGCATTAGACAGATCCCTACTGATGAAGGCCAATATACGGGGCTGGCTGTTGACCAACTGCTCGAGGACCCTGCCAATAACAATGTCGCTAGCATGTGTGGAAAGATGGAGAGGTGCATGTGGCACAGGAAAAGTGGGAGAAGCAGTGGTTGAGAGGGCATTTTATGTGTGGAGAAAGCCACTTTTTGAAAGGACCCCAATTCATGTCTTTTGGCTTGCCCTTGATAGAGGCATAGAGGGGTGGGGGGGCGATGGAGGCGATTTCTGTCAGGAAATGGTGATAATAGCTGATCATGCCAAATAATTCTTACAGTGCTTTGATGATGCGGTGCCTCAAGGGCGATACTTCGTTGCCAGCAAAGGTACATTGCTATACTGGACTAAGAGACCGCTCTGTTGTAGGCAGTGGAGTAGAATGCATAGATGACGGAGATGATCCACTTTGGAGGAAGTAAACACAAGTTTGTCATCCAAGTAATATAGACAGAAGGTGAGGTCCCCTAACAAGTCTTCTTTAAGACGTTGAAAAGTGCCCCCAGCATTACGAAGGCTCCAAATAAAAGGAGTAATTGAAGGTGTAATTATCGGAGTGGTTGGGATTGCAGTCCTGTGGATATCATTTTGGTTTAGGGGCAACTCCAAAAAAAAAAAATTTAAGCTTTTTGTAAGTATGAGCTTCCTTTCCAATGTTTGTGAGGGGGGTATTGATCCGGTTCTGCGTGCATGTTAAGGCACCTACAATTATCACACTGATGCAGAGGGAGGTGTTTCTTCAGGAAAAATTGCAATGGTGAAAACCATAGGCATGAGGCCTTTTCACAAACACCCATTTCTTCTATTTCGATGAATGTTTGATTAGGAGTACAAATCTGCATTTACTAACCGACAGTGAGCTATATCGAACATGAGGTGGAAATGTTAGAAGAAATCTGTACCAAAGATTGGAAATGTGATGTCAGGAACGAAAAACTTCCAAATATCTTTTTGGCGTCAAAGCGATAGTGTGAGGGTTTCTTAACCATGTGTTGGTAGTGAAGATTCATTTGCAGCTACCAGGTGGTTGTTGGCAGCCTTGGTCAGACGACTTTTTGTCCTGGAGACTGGCATTGGCAGAAGAGAATGGCAAGATCCCCCTTCTACCAAAATTTGCACGCCAGTGCCGGCGTCATGTAAAAGGAAAAAAAAATATTGACTAGTAGGCCACCATTGCAAGTGATGACAAGTGACAGGTATTTTTACCCATGACAACTATTTGCACATTTCATCGTAGTAGCACCAGATTTGGAGTAGTAGTATCATAACTGCAGCCGATGGGCATCAGGAAGTACCAGGAAAGGTCGTAGGCTGGGGCATAAGCAAGCTTTGGTATTTGTGGGTGGTGGGCATCTTTGTCGCCGCTACTGCCCTTCAATTTTTGGTTGTCTGTGACCTTCTAAATTCACGCTGGCTTCGGTCGATGTGGAATAGGTGTCCGAATCTTTAGGTGAAAAGAAGTTTATGAAGGTCTGGGAGGTGCTGAAGCGGCCGTCCATAAGAGCGTTGACTTTGGTCGCCAGGCTCTTGTGGGAAAAATATGGACATTGGGGATAGCAGCTCATATGGGTTCTTGTATGTACCGAAGGCAATAGGCAAGAAGGATATTCACTTCACAAGGAGAGCTGTCTGCGGGCAGCTGTAGGCGAGAGACACTGGACATTTCCTTGAGGGAAAGCAAAGCCTTGTGGTCCCCCAATCATTGTTGAAAGAGCTGAAAAATTCTTGCTATACTACGGCGGGCGATGGAGAGTACTGCTCCAGGAGGTATGATATCAGGGCATAGTGCGTTATTGCTTTAGCACTAAAAAAAAAAAAAAAAAAAAAATCCTACACTTTTCACATTAAAGGTGGAAAAAGATCAAACATTTGAGAGAGAGAGAGAGAGAGAGAGAGAGAGAGAGAGAGAGAGAGAGAGAGAGAGAGAGAGAGAGAGAGAGAATAGCCAAACTGCACGTTGTACACACTATGACCAAAGACAGAGATCACTTTTCTCTTGTAGGTACAAGGTATTGTTCCCCGTTTGCACACTTGCCACTACCAAGTTTTTTGCCTTGTAAAAGAATCCCAGGATATTCTTGCTTTGCTGAAGACGGCAACTTGGGTAGTAAAACAAATTAAATAAAGCTCAACACTTGTAGAATATCAAAACAATTTCAACAGAGACAAGCCACTACAACCTCCCTTCTATTACAAATGCATATTTTTTCATGAATTCCAGCTCTTGAACAAAGACATCTAACTTCTGAATTCCTTAATTAATGAAGATTAAATTTAGATCAGTGTACTTAGAAAATTGTGGGGTATGAAGTTGAATATTAAAGAAAAACTTTAAGAAGGTTAAAAAAAAATAGATAATCGAAACTGAAATCTTTTCATTGACATGGCCTTATTAACTATAAACAATTCATATAATAATATATTTGTGGTTTAATATAAAAAAGTATATTAAGAAAGTTTATTTGTTTCTTTTTCAATTACACAAAAAATGGCTAATTGAGATTGACTTCATAAGATATTTGGCTATTAGTCAATCCTGAAGATTTTTCTATCTTGCCGCTGAATATCATCTCAGTCTGTTGGATAAAATCTTGAGGTCTACTAAATTCCTTATTCCTGATCTTAAGATTAATCTGTGGCACCATTGTTCAGTTAGGTCCTCATGCAAAATGCAAAAGATTTTTAGCTATTCTGGTCATTATATGCAGTCTGATCTTCCCAGACTACACAATCTCGTAACATTCATGGCGTATGCACCATAAAGCAAAATATGTGTAGTACTTTCTTGGAGTGCTGACCAGATAATGGAATGATCTCAATAATACAGTAGTTGAATTGCTGGAACTACAGAAGTCAAAACATTTTGTAAGTTAATCTCTGCTGAACAAAAAGTTCCGTTTTTCCAATTTATACATAATTGAACTATTTTGACGATTTTGCTGATATTGAAAAATTTTTATGTTTTATTCATGACATCATTATCTCTTTGAACGCCTAGAGGTGCAATGGAATTCGGCTAGATCTTCTAGTTCCTTAAGGAGCCCAGCTGAACGTTTTGTGAACTAATCTCTCTTGGGAAGTGCAAAGAGCTTGTCCAAACTATCTCCATATACCATTCATCATGATCGCATCCACATATGGCACTCGAGTAATCTCTCTTATAGTTTCATTTCCGATGTTGTCCTGACGTTTAACTCACAATATCCTTCTGAGGTCTCTGTTCTTAAATCTACTAAATCTATTGACAAACGTTTCATTGTCATTTAGGATGATTTTTTAGGCGATTTGATTTCCAAATTCTACTTAACCTAGCCATATGTTTGATTTGCTTCTTTTTTCAATGTTTCACGAAACCTTAATTACAAAGACCCTGTATTGGAAATCATAGTTTCTAGATACTTAAAAGATTCTACTTCATTAATCCTTTCACCTTTCAATGATAATTCATCTTACATTGCATACTCTATTCTCATTATCTCTGTCTTTCTTCTATTCATCCTCAGCCGAACCTCATTTTATATTTCAGGCATTCTGATAAGCAAGCATTGCAAATCCTGAGGTGTTCTGCTAACAAGGACAACTTCATCACTGGAAATGCATTTGATAAGACTCCTTTGCACTTGCTCTACTCATGGAGAAACTTCATCAAATTTACATATTCAAAAGGAATTCCATAAAAACGCTAGACTCTCCACAAAATTGGCCAGTGCACCCTATCAAAGGCTTTTTCATTGTCCCCAAATGCAATCAAAAGAGGTTGTCTGTATTCTAAGCATTGCTGTACAACAAGTCTCAAAATAAAAATTGGTCAATGCAACTTCTATATTTACTAAACCCCTTTGTATTCAACTCTTAGCGTTTCATCAATCTTTCTCTCCAGTCTCTTTAGGTTGAGCATATTGTATATTTCCATAACAACTGACATGAGAGTTATGCCTCTGTAATTATTGCAATCAGTCAATTGTCACGTTTTTGTCATTTTAACCTACACTCATTACAACCATTCACAAGGTTATGCCTTTTCTTGCCACTTTCTACAATATAATCTTGTAAATAGTCTGGGAGTCACTTCATTTTCGGCCAGCATCCTCTTGGCAGTTATTCCATCGTATCCCGATGCTTTCCATCTTTTTAGTCTGTTTAGGATTAGCTTTGACTACAAACACAATAAATTCAATCATGGGCACATTGAGGTTTTCATAAGTGTCAGGATTATAGATAAAATTATTCCATTCATATCTCGTATTAATAACCTCACTAAAGTGTTCCATCAAACGTTGTCCTTATTCATCTTCTCTTTCGGCGTCAATGAACTTAGAGGTCAGGATGCCAGATATCTCAATATCTATCGATCAGTCAGCCATCTTCTCTTTATTATAACAGATCCAGCAAATTATTTATGTATATCATATTTTTTGTTCTGTTATTTCCTTTCTTTTCCCGGTTGGAACCTCGTGGCTACCGGCATTCTGCTTTTCCAAACACAGTTGTAGTTCAAATCTTAATAATAATAATAATAATAACAATCTTGTGCCAGACTCCTGAATCTGTTGAATACTGAGTCTCGTCATGTTGATATGGTAAAAAATACCATGTTTGGTGGGATACATAGGCATTTGTCAAAGTTGTGGACGGAAGACTCCTGTGTATAACATGAGTTGTTGGGTGTAGGATCAGTGTTAAGCTGATGTAGAGAGTGAGGTTGGAGGGGGTGGGTTACAAAGGTGTGGATGAGAAAGAGGACTCATTGACTAACAGTCAGTGAGCAACATTTAACAGGAGGTGGAAATAGGAGAGGAATTTGCAATGTGACTCCAGGAAGTAGAAAATTCCATTGATATTTAACACTTCAACACGATAAGGTGAGGGTCTTGAACCTCATGGCAGGGATTGCAAATATGTTAGCAGCTACAGGGCAGCAGTCGGCAGGCTTAGACAGACTACATTATATCATGGAGAGTCACCATAATATAAGAGAATGCCAAGCACCTATGTCTACTAATGTAAAAAGAAAAGACTAGTGAGAGGGGAGGCCACCACCACAGTCAAAACCTTACTTAAACGTTTTTTTTTTTTTTTTTCACTGGAAATATCTCACAGATTTGTTCAGAGCAGCCGCAAATTTTGTCGTTGCGAGGACATAGTCTGCATTACTGATTGAGAAAGGAATGCCTTGTAGGAAAACTGGATTTTGGCATGCTTGACCCTGGCAAACACTTCTCCGCTTATGAGGGGTGTCAGTTTTATTGAGGCGATGTGTGTTGATAAGAGAGAGGGAAGGCAGAAGGCAGCGAGTATTCTGGTGGTCACCAGTTGTACGAGAAGGCTGATAGGTTATAACTGAGATCAGTCAACTGATTCTTTTCCTTCAGATAGGAAGTTTATATACAAGAGTTTCCAGTCTTGAATGTCACAAAAATTCATACATGCTTATTCATGTAAAGGCAGGTTTAAAAAGGTTTTGTTAACATTGAGGGGGCAAGTGAGTTACACAAAAAAAAAAAAATACTGTTACAGTTTACGAGTGAGTCTGAAACATGTGCGGTACACTTTGAATGAAGACCAAGTTTTGAATGATTGGAAAGACAAAAAAGGTTTTAATAAATGCCTTCAATGATGAAGAGTAAGAACTTATATGACTGCATAAGGGGACCTTCAGAAAGCTCAAATGAAATGAAAAAAAAATATTTTTTTATTAATTCTTTCTTTTTCTCACGTTTGAAGAATACTATATAATCATTTTCTTACTCTGGTATTGTACTAGATTATTTGTACATAACAAGAAGAATTTAAAGACAACTTTGATATTCAGGTAAAAGATCAGTTTATGGAAATTATCTGAATTTAACATTTTCAAACACTATCTAATTTGAATTACCCACAATGAACTCCACATATTGTTGAACACTAGCAAACCTTGCTTATTTCAAGTATATCTTACTATATTTCAAACCATTTTCCTGTTCCACTGAATCAATTTGTAATGGCTATCTGTTGCTGATACCATGCAAGTACTTTGCAATTCCATGACGCCATAGAAGCTATCACCTGCTATAGACAATTGTTACCCTACTATCCTTTTTACCTTATATACGGTTTAGGGGGTAAGGTATTAGAGTCAATCTTCTAAGTTACATTTGGGAAACACATCATCTCAAGGCTCTATTGCAGCATTTTTTCCCCACATCTAAACCAACCTACCCAGGTTTTACTTTGCTTTCCTATGTTGGATTAGTCTGTCAAAATACCTTTGTACACTGATGAAACTAAATTTACCTTTTCAGGGTAACAACTTTGAACGAGAGTGGTAATGTATTACATCTAAGCTTTTGCACAAGGATAAAAAATTTCAAAGATAGTGAGTACTAGAGCTGTGCACCGGAAACAAATGGCAATTTTTTTTATGATTTTTTTCAGAAGTCTCAAACTTTAGTTTATGCATTATGATGAAAAACGTGGTTGCAAAGAGCAAATATATCAGGTTCATCAATAAAGATAATTATTTCTCTTTGAGCAGCAGCAAAGATTGTAATAATGGTATCGATGGGCTCGGAAATTATTTTTCTGTTACAGTTTTGCGATTCACAAAGTTCTTTGTGTTTTTAACATAAACAATTCACCCAAATTTTAGTAGAATCAAGCCAGTATTTTTCTATGAATTTAATTTTAGTTTTTTCCTTGTTATATTCATGTTTTTTTTCTCATATTCAAAACAAAAAATATATAACGGTTTATTACCGAGTATAAGATATATAGAATGTAAACAATAACTTTACAAAGCACTGAAATGTATTTTTTTATTTCTTTTATTTTGAAAAAAGAAATTAGAAAAAATGAGAATATTACAATAATAAATGAATAAAAAAAACAGAAGCGAGGATTAAATTTAAAAGTTATTGCTTGAAATACAAAAGATGGTCAGTATCACAGATTTTTTTTTTAAGAAACTATAGCTTCATGCTTGCTTAAAAAACTCGGGTAACATCTGAAATTTTTTTTTTACATTTTATTGTTTTCCAGAAATAAAAATTTGTTCAATATTAGGGCCTTGGTTAAGTCACAGCATGTAAACAATTCCTTAAAAAAAGGAATGCAATACAGGATAATCAATTGACAAAATAGCATTTTGTGTACTATTAAACGGATTTTGAGCAAAGGAAAAAATCTATTTTTGGGTGATATGGCCATGTCGTCCTGATGGAAGGTTCCTCTAGGTAGCTTTCTAAGGGATATTTGGCTACAGTGATACTCCCAGATAATTGACCAGAGGTCTCCAGAATTCTAGCTCCTGGCGCGAGTATCCTTAAAATAACTCCTAAGAATATCTCATAATATCAGGGGACGTATTTCCTGATACGACACATGGCAATCTTCACCCCGAATAGAGTTTTTGCTCTGAGGGGGAAGAGTGGCGAATTTGAAGGAGAGCCGTTATCAAGGTTACCCGGTGGATTCCCTCCCCATGAACTATTCCTTATTGCAATTAAGCATGGATAGCAGCAGATAGAGTAGTTTCAAGTGGAGATGGATTACATATAGGTATACTCCTCTTTTAGAAAGGAGGGCGGGTCCATCAAGAAGACAGGGCCATATCACTCAAAAATAGATTTTTCTCTTTTCTCAAAATCTGTTTTTTGGGCTCAGCCATGTCGTTCTGATAGTATTTTACCAGATAATTACTTGAAATTAGTATATCTGTGGGTTTGTATAAGTGCCTTTACCTTGACTCACATTCTAATATGGTCGCGCAGATCACATGAATGTATGACACTACCGTTATTTTTCATATTTGCTAAGTTTGGAACTAACTTAGGGCTTCCTGGCCCCTGCAGGGAATATGTCAATACTGACTATAGAAGCGTCAAGGTTGTATTCGTGAGAACAAAGTGGAATTTAGCTATTACTAGTATGTTCAAACATAGGAGTAAATTCAAGTATTTTAGTTTTAGGAAAATAAAAGACTCTGGCTAGTCATATTCGACTACTTGTAGGGCGAATAAGACGCAAATACATTTTACAAATATATTTGTATAGACAAAAATAAATACAACAACGAATGTATTAAAATAGAATCCTTTTACATAAACAACATTTTCAAAGTACATATTTATTTATTACCTGTAAGGGAAGAAAAATAGATTTGTATGTCACAGTTGCCACTCAAAGAAAATGTGAAATTTTTAGGTTAATTTCACTTAGATGTTAGATATATTTAAACACTGTGTACGAATGTACACATGGCACTGGTGTTATTGGGTAAATTCTACACCTATAAAGAACAGTCCAAGGATCACCATAGTGATCCTCAATAAAAGATATTACACTGAAAGGTGCTAACACCTTTTCACCTTTTTCTATGTCTAGTTCCAAATAGTTCACTGTTCATCGCAGCATTAGACGACAGGTTTTATAACACTACCTGCCACCATCACAAAGTGTTTTATTTCATGCACTTGCTTCGCTTAAAGTTTATAAGAGGATTTCCAACCTGTATATGAGTGGAGTCTATCAAAGTCCATATGATGAAATAAGTTCAGCGAGGAAGCAGTTTTTCTCAGATCGTGACCTGCGGGTGTACTGTGAGGATCCGCTAAGCGAATAAATTGGGTGAGCTTCGCCCTCAGTTGTTTTAGGGATAAGTTTGATCCTGAGGTTTTGCCTATGAAGAGCTGTCCTCCCTTGAAGTCTGAAGTTCTTCGAAGATAGACCTTTAGACAGTCTACTGGACATGAGACATCTTCCTTCAGAGGGCAGATTCTCCAAGGACCCCACCTTTTGGTGGGTAGTTCATTTTTGGCAAGAAAAGTAGGATCGGAAAAAAGATTCAGTTCTCCTTCTGTGAACTGAATATGGCCCTTGTCTCTATATAGGGTCACTGTTTCACTAACTCTAGCCCCTGAGTCTATAGCGAACAAGAATATTACTTTCTGCGTTAGATCCTTTAGGGAGCAATCTTCAATGTTCTAGTTCGAAGCGTAGTGCAAGACTTTGTCCAAAGACCATGATATAGTCTTCAGAGGGGCTGCTGGTTTAAGTGTAGCGTATGCTTTCGGAATCTTATTGGAGATCTCGTTCGGCAGGTCCACCAGGAAGGCATATAGAAGAGGTCTAGTCAAAGCTGACTTACATGTAGTCATCATGGTGGAAGCCAAGCCTTGCTCGTGAAGGTGAATGGAGAGGAGACCCACTTCTTTCAAGACGATTCATATTGTCTTCTGGTTGACTTTGACTTGTATTCTTCTATAAAGTCAATGTTGTCTTTTGAGATCCCAAACCTTTTCTTGACTGCTAAGGGGAGAAAATCATGAGATGTAGGGTTTGGGTTCTCAATGATAAAGCGTAGGCAGTTGACTTCTGAACTAGTTGGGATAGAACTGGGTTCGGTAGAGGGAACAGCCTAAGCCTCAGTTCTATCACTAGAGGGAACCAATTGCTTTTGGGCCTTTCGGGGCCACCACTACTGCTGTCCCCTTGAAGGATCTCAGCTTGTTGAGGACCTTCAGTAGGAGATTTGTTGGTGGAAACAGATATTCATGATTCCATCTGTTCCAATCGAGAGACATGGCGTCTATCGCTTCTGCCCAAGGGTTCTCGTATGGGGCTACGTATCAAGGTAGTTTCTTGTTGTGGCTCATTGCTAATAGGTCGATCTGCATTTCTGGGACTTTTTCCAAGATGAAGGAGAATGAGTCTGCGTCTAGGGACCATTCTGACTCTATCGGCTTTCACCTGGATAGAGCGTCCGCCGTCACATTGTGAAACCCATTGTAGGTGAACTGCTGATAGGTGTCATCTTTTCTTCCTTGCCGAGAGAAAGATGGCCAACATCACGTGGTTTATGTAGGCTGATCTCGAGCCTTATTGGTTCAGACATCTCACTATCACTTCGCTGTCAAAGACCAACTTGATATGGGCTGATCTGTGAGGAGATAGCTTCTTCAATGTCAGGAGGACTGCCATGGCCTCCAGAATGTTGATGTGAAAGGTCTTGAACAGGAGTAACCAGGTCTCTTGAACTTTCCTTTGATGGGAATAACCTCCCCATCCTTCCGTTGAGGCATCCTTGTGGATGACTACTGACGGTTGAGGTGGTTGTAAGGGAATAGTCCTGGCTAGGCTCTTGACCTTCGACTACGGCCTCAGAAGCAATCGCAGTAAGGTCGGTGTTGGTCTCTGTTGATCTCTTTGAGCGTTTGATGCGTATCTTCTCCAGACTCTTCATCCATCCTTTTGCTGTGCTCTTAGAACTAGGTCTGTTATTGCTGCGAACTGGAGAGAGCCCAGTACTCTTTCCTGTTGGTGTCTTGAAATCTTGTTTCATTTCAGTAGTCTCTTGACAGAACCCCGTGATCTCTCTCTTCTTCTTCACTGGAATGGAGAGGGAGTGTGACTGCAAGTTCCAATAGTTTCCCAACCATTAAAACTTTTGAGCTGGAGAGAGGTGAAACTTCTTGTAGTTGATCTTGAAGCCCTGATGTTCCAAGAACTGGATCACATTCGTGGCTGCCTGCAGACAAGCAGTCTTGGATGCTGCCCACACCAGCCAGTCATCTAGGTATGCTGCTACATGAATGCCTTCTAAGTGTAGCTGTTGTACGACTGTGTCCGCAAGTTTTGTGAAAATCCTTGGGCTATTTTTAGTCCAAAGAGCATGGCTCTGAAGACATACTTTGTCTTCTGTAGCTTAAATCATAGGTAGGAGGAGAGGGGGCGGCTGACTGGAAGGTGACAGTAAGCATCTGTTAGGTCTATTGAGACTGTTTACGCCCCTTTTGGTAACAGGGTCCTTATGTGTTGTAAGGTTAACATCTGGAATTTCTCGATGAACTTGTTAAGTGTAGACAAGTCTAGAAGGACTCTGGGTTTGTTCGAGTCCTTCTTGGGAACACAAAATAGCCTTCCCTGGAATTTGATGGACTTTGCTTTCCTTATAACCTTTTTGTTCAAGAGTTCTAAGGTATATTCTTCCAATAAGGAAGTGGAGTGTTGGAGGAGTTGAGCAAAGGATGGTGGAGATCTGTTCCATTTCCATCCTAGTCCAGTCTTGATTAGGCTGTGGGCCCAGGGATCGAAGGTCCAGCGATCCCGAAAGTGGAGGAGACTTCCTCCTACCTGGAGCATCTCATTGCTAGGATGATCCGGAGGGTTTGTTATCCTGACCATGTCCTCCTCTACCTCTTGAGGGATTTCTTGAGGAGCCTCGTCTACACCCTCTACCTTTTAGGTGAAAGGTAGTGCTATGCCTCTCAAAGCCTGGGTTAAAGGCTGGTGACTGGGTTACCAACTGTTGAGGCCCCATATGGAAAGTAGTTTGCGGCTGAGCATCCATTTGGGGTACCGTGGTCAAGGTAGCCGTGGGATGTTGCGCAGGTCAATGAGGCAGTCTTGGCTTCTTCGTCTTCCACTTATGTTGGGGACCAGCATCAGGGGAAGATTTCCTTTTGGCATACATGCCCCACTTTTGGAGAAGGTTCCTATTCTCCGTAGCGGCTTTGGCAACAAGCTCTTGGATTGCTTTCTTTGGGAAGAGATCCTTGCCCCAGATACAGGAAGTGATCAACTTCCTGGGCTCGTGTTTGACCGTTGCATTGGCAAACACAAACTCTCTACAGGTCCTCTTGGCCTTCACAAAAGCGTACATGTCCTTGACCGGTGTAGCCATATGAATCTTGGCTAGGACTGTGTGTATGTCTGGGGTGCTTGCGATGCCTGCACACATCTCTATGCAGTTCTGGAGGGACACAAAGGTGACTAGTCCCTCTTTTGTCTCCTGTTCTCTTCTCAGAAGAAAGTCCGACAGCTTCGGGAGGTTCCTGTTGAACTGCTGTCCTGCAATATCAGCGTCTAGTTTTGCGACCGAGAAGATTAGATGGACCTTGTTCCAGTCCTTCTCGCCCCTAAGCAGGGCTACAGACAATGGTCTACACTCATCTAGCGTAGGGCAAGGTTTGCCTGCATCAACTGCCTTCAGCATGCAGTGGAGAGCTTTTGACGTGGAGGGAAAAGCTCTCGAGGAAGGAGCAAGGAAGGTAGGGCTCTTTTTGCTCAATGCAGAAACTTTGAAGTTCATGTAACCTGCCTTCTTCAGGCTACTCATCAAGAGAGTCTGTGCCTTGTTATGGTCAAAGACCATGAACTCTTTAGGTTCCATCTCTCCTTTAGGCACAGGTTCATTCTTCAGCCTAATGAAGCACTCCTTGTAAGTCTCAAGGTTTGGCCAGAATTGGAGATCGTCGAGGGGTATGGCCCCAATCTTCTCCGAGACATAGAATTTCCCATTCATCATGGGCATGAACTCTGCATACCTCCAGGGGTTGGTTTCCGAGCATTGAGACAAGTTACTGACTGGGCCGCTTGTAGGAGCCACGAGAAGCAGCTACCTGGTTTGCTTCCCTGACTTCCTTTCTCCTCTCAAGCAGTTCCTTGCGGAGAGTATCCATCATCTGCTGGATTTGCGCCATAAAGGCTTGGCCCGTGGGGAACAGCGGGTCTGGTTGAGGGGTTGGAGCTGAATAGGTTTACAGTACAGGATGAAATGCCGTCCCAGACAGTAGAGGGTCTACCGTTTCTGTCAAACCAAGTTGTTTTTCCTCCTCGGGTGGCTAGGCCACCCCTTGTTGAGGGCCTTTTTGAAGGAGATCCTTTTCAGTGTCCGAGGACACCTGTGACATCCTTTCCTGATGAATGTTCTTGCCTTCTAGAGCCTTATTGATGTCGGCCTCTATCGCCAGTTGTATGCAGGGGGGCTCGGGCAGTACATGAGGCACGACCTCATCAGATGTTTTCTTGGGGAACAGCAGGCTTCTAATGGTCTCGCTTGGTAGATAATGTTCCGGAAAGTTTTTCTGTAACCCTCTTACCCACCTCCGAAGCGTTTCCTTCGCAGTATCCCTCGACTCCGTCATCTTGGGATCGCCGAAACCCTCGGTCATCAAGGCCGAGCAGACCTTGCAACCCTTTGGGTCCCAGTATCTCAGGGTTTCAGTTGTGATGGAGCAGGGGACATGAGACCTGCACATGTTGTGGCCACAACAGTTCTTACTTTTGTGGTTGCAGTAATGGGCTGCACACTTCACCTTGGGCTCCTCCTGTAAGGAAAGAGAGAGTGAAATGAGTGTGGGGTAATTTATCACACTGATAAATCAATTAAATGTATTGATAATAGATCTTAATATTACAATTATAGCTTAGGATAGTAAGCAAGAAAAGAAATAGGAAAGACACATATCTGTGTTTCCTGTCCAGGCAATTGCTGTGACCTCCCTCAATATTATGATTTTAAATTTCCTTATTAGGGAAATCTAGGGTGGAATAGCTCTAACACATAGAATTAAGTCAGTGTATACTAGCACTAACTCCCCCACAAGTGGAATATTAATACTGTAGGTTAAAGATATTAGGTTCTGATGATCTAGGATACATCAGGATATTGAAGGAATAATTCACTTCAACATTATTTAGCCATCTCAACAATGGACTGCAAAAAGACACACATATTATGTTGAAAATCATACTACTGTATATTATATACTGTAGTTTTCTAACTGCTATATCTGCTATACTGCAGGAATACTGGCTACTGTGAATACTGGCTATTGTATAGTATTATAATGTAGTTCTGCCTGCATTCTACCGGCTAGGCTAGTACCTGACGGCACTAGCCGACAGAGAGAGAGAAAGCATGGAGAGAATTGCTTCCCTATTTTTATAGTTTAGTGCAATAATTAGGGTTGTAGGGACTACTGTCTCTACTGATTTCTTTCCAGAATGAGGATTCAAATGGAAGGGGAAAGAATGTATTAATTATAGCTTCCATCCAGCTACAATATCTGTCGCCGGCTGCTCTGCCGGTTCCAGGGTTTGTGGATGGCAGTCAAAGAGAGGACTGAAGAATATTCAAAGTTATATAGGGTCTCCAACGGCAGCCATTATGGCTGGCACAACCTTTCCCGGAGCCTTGCTTCTGTTAGGGAGAAGGGCGAACCGGCAATCAAGCCGCCTTTGTAGGAGCCCAGCCGGCATCGCAATCCCCCCGGCAAGCGGGGAGATAGTAAAATACGGGCCACAGATGTTGTGACGGCTAGGCCATCACAAAAGGACAGAAGGGGAAGGGAAAGGGTCTTATATTTTGCATAGATAGAAGGTGGCACGTCTGCCCCCTACTGTCGGCAGCAAAACAAGGAAATAGAGTTTTCTATGCTGGCGCCGTCTTCGGCGGCAGAAGAATAACGATTCCTCAGCCTATGACATTGCCTGATAGAAGACATGTCTTCTAGACCACAAGGGAGAAGGTGGCGACAACTGTACTACCACTTTCAATTGTGGACTAGGGAAGGCGGGCATCCTATGCCTGCAACTGTGAAACAGGCTGGTTAATGACTAATCCCCCATCAGTAGAGTTGCCGACAACAAGACTGAATACTCTGAGTTACTGTCGTATTTCAAAGTCGGGATAATCACCGGCAAAGAGGATAGACATAAACCCTATCCCAGTCAAGCCGGAGTACTCTACTCTATGGTAAGACCAAAGATAGGGTTGCCGCCTAATGGCGGCACTCAGAGGGAAGGAGGGGTTTATCCTTAAATCTCTTAAAGAGACGAGTATCGAATTATGTTAGTAATTCTAGGAGATGTGCTATCTCCGGCTGAATTAATAATACGATAAAAGATGATAAAAGGGGATATCATTACTAAAATATACTAAAATGCATTAGGGTAGCCTAACTCGAATTGGGATTTTGGATACGCTACATCAACGAGACCCTATCCTATACAATTGAAACGTATAACAAAAGAGGAAATATTACATGTGTAATCTTATCATCACTAGTATAATTTGCCTATATAGCTACAATTCATTAAAGCTAAATACCGGGGACGTCGTAATACTAATTATATAAAGCATTTATGGCGTACGCCGGCTGCCCAAAATGGCCGCCTCCGGTGATGGCTCTGCTCCACTAAAAACATCTAATTTATGCTAATTTAACTATGAGAAGGGAGCCAAAAATTATACACAGGAAAGATTAAATACTCAACTTTCCAGAGGAGGAAGATGCTCTGAGATTGCATAGTATTAATCATTGAAATAGTAACAAAACCGAGAGCAATAGGAGATACACTGTGCTTAATTCGCTACTAGAGGAGGAATAGTTTGCCGGGGTGGTACCGGGATTGGATCCACTGGGTAACCTTGATAACGGCTCCCCTTCAAATTCACCACTCTTCCCCCTCAGAGCGAAAACTCTATTCGGGGTGAGGATTGCCATGGGTCATATCAAGAAATACGTCCCTTGATATTAGGCGATATCCTTAAGGGTTATTTCAAGGATACTCACGCCAGGAGTTAGAATTCTGGACACCTATGGTCAATTCTCTGGGAGTATCACTGTAGCTAAATATCCCTTAGAAAGCTATCTAAAGGGACCTTCCATCAGGACGACATGGCTGAACCCAAAAAGAAATTTTGCCTTCATTGCAAATCATGACTTGCAGCTGATAAACATGGTTACATATTATGCAATAGAACAAGACTGAGATTGAAAAGTTCTACTCTTTTAGCTCAAGGTAAATTATCTAGAATATTCATAAACTTCATATATGCTCTCTATTACAACATGCAGCTTGTGCATGTTAATAGCTTTTCTCACATTCCAGTCCTAACTTATCATCCGAAAGAAAGGTTGAGAGAATACCTAGGTTTGATAAAATTAAGCTTCTAGAAGAAGAGCAGAGAGAAACCTTTGCAATCGAATGTAGGATTTGATTTATAGTCTTAGAGACTTTAAAGACGAAGAGCAGACACAAAATGAGGAATGCTGTTACATTAAGAACATTATATCAATCAGTTGGTAGTAAAGTTTTGGGACACTCTATTTCAAGGAGAAAGCCATGGATATCCAACGATACGAGGGATACTATGAAAAGGAGATAAAGACAGAAATAGATTGTTTAAAATTTTCGAGGAAGTATTGAAAATTACAAGGTAGAGCATGCTAAGTATTCCAGTGTTAATAGCATGATTAATAAAAAAAAAAACTATGAATGACTGTAGAGAATATTAAGCCAGTAAAGCAGATGAGACTGACTAAACTATGAATTGCGGGAGAGGCTAAGGGGTAAGATACGCTCATAGAATTATGATTGAAACCTCTACTGATCCTAGAAGAGGAAGCATATATTCATCAAAAAGAGAGAGGGGTGTGTTATAACAACAGAAAATGAAGAAAGACCGCATTGGATGCAACAAATTAGTGTCTTATAAAGCTAATGGCGACCTTGATGTGTCCATGAATTAATTCAGTGTGTTTGAAGTCGAAGCTATCATTAAAAAGATAACGAGATGGGAAGCCCATCCATGCAATCGAATTCCTGCTGAGATGATACTGGCTAAAAATACAATGACCCCCATAATACTTACAAGCATATTTGTGTACAACATGGCATGAAGAAGCGAAACTTGATCAGTGGGAGTTAAGAGGGTTGGTGAAAACGGCTAAATAAGATTTGACTGATTGCAATAATCACAAAGATATCACACTTACATTAGCTGTTCTGAAAGTATACGGTATGCTTATTTTGAACACACAGAAGAGAAGGGTTCATGAAAAGCTGAGAGATAAAGAAACAGGGTTTATAAAAGGTAGAAGTTGTACTGACCATATTTTCATTTTGAGACATATTTTACACTAATGCATAGAATATAAAAATCCACTTTTAATGGCACATGTGGACTACGAGAAAACCTTTGCCAGTGTGGATCAGCCAGTTTTTTTTGGAAAGTTCTGCGTTATTACAGAATTCCTCGTAAATATGTAAATTTTATTATATCTGTTTAACAGCATGGTAAGTGTAATGTTAATGTTAATGGAGTCCCATCAAAGGAATATTCAGTGAGCAAGGGAGTAATGCAAGGGAATGTGTTGCGATCTATGTTGTTTATACTTCTCATGGATTTTGTAATGCGTAGACCAGGTGGATATAGTGGAGAAGATTGGACTTGATTGGTTATAGGAAATTAGCAGACCTGGAGTATGCTGATGATGCTCTCCTTATTACCAGAACACAACAGGATTTACAGAACTTGCTTACCTGAATACATGTAATATCACATAAGGTTGGGCACAAGATAGATAGAAGAAAGAAAGAGATGATGAGAACGGAGTATCTAATGGAAGATGAATTATCATTGGACGGAGAAAGTACTAATAAGGTTGAATCATGGAAATATTCAGGAAAAATTATCTCCAATACCAGATCTTGAGAATTGAAAGATTGAAAAATGCAAATCTGACGATGGCTAGGGTGAGTAAAATTTGGAATTCAAATCGCCTGAAATTCCATGGGAAAATCAGACTATATATCAGTTAAGTTTGATTGGTGTTATTATTTGGACATGAATCTTGGTATGACAGTGAAAGAACCTCCAGTAGATTTAGTATATTTGAGAACAAAGCTCTCAGAAGGGTATTGGGAGGTAAATGACAAGAGAGGATTAGAAATTAAACTATACGTGACATTACTCATGTGCCTCATGTGGATTAGATCATGATGAGGGTGGATGTAGATGGTTTGGGCATGCTCTTGGCAATCTGCAAGATAAATTAGTTCATCAAACGTTTAGCTGGGCTCCAAAAGACACTAAAAGAGTTGAAAGATCAAGGCCTACATGGCTAAAGACCATGAAGCGTGAAATAGGAGATGATCAGTGGAGAAGTATTGAATTAAAAGCTCAAGACAGAGACGACTTGGGAAATCTCACAAAGGGCATCTGAATCGATAGGTTTATGAGATGATGATGATGGTGAACTTATCATTGAATGTCATAACTGCTATAATAGATTCCTTAGTCACCATTGCATCTGGATTCGAAATGAGCTGTTCAGAATCTCCTTTAACCGTGAATGTGTAGTGGTGATAAACACTGCCTCAACGGTTTTTTTTTTTTTTTTTTTTTTTTTTTTTTTTTTTAGTATATGGGAGAGGAACCTTCAATGTTTCTGCAGGAAATCTATATTTTCACAGTACCGTTCCTAAATAAAATATGCCTACGGGTCCGTATAAAGATGTGTTCCCACTCAGCTTACATTATTTGGTAGAGTACTGTAACCATATGCAACTTTTAGAACTTCTTATAACACAATAGGATTTGCATTATAATAGAGTAAGCATTAGAGCTTGTAATGTGCTGTCTTTTTACTAACTGCATGCCTAGCATTACTAGCAGGATGGTACTGCCTTTGAAGATTTGAATGCTAAGGATGGTCAAAGTTATGAAATATCTCATGCTACTTTCAGTATTATTTAGTCACATAGCTATTTCATCCCTCTTTTCTATGTTAGAACTAAGGGAGATGAAAAAAAATTGCCTTTTATAGATTTTGCAAGGGAACATGTGATCTGTTTATATTTTTCTTTTCCTATTGATGGACTGTATTGTTTTACTTCAGGATTGATCTAGTGTGTTTGTGGCAATTTAGTCCAAAGAACATTGGTTTTTAAAAGATCTAACACACTACATATAATGCCACTACACCTTGGTCATCTTTGCAGTGGGAACTGTGATGGACGAGATCCACTTTCTACGAGTCAGATACACTTAATAAACAAATCCAAATACCAAAAGATTACCTTAAAGTACTCAGTTTGCATTTTCCCAGTTGATTTGGCTCTTTATGTCACTGAATTACCTACTGTAATGGTATAACGCTGAATATTGAAGAATACATTAGAGTAGGATATCACCCAAGGATATTTGCCTCTAAGTTTCATAAGAAAGATTGTACAATTCCATGTGCACTTCTGCTATCAAATAGATGAAAACAAAACCTTATTAGCAATAGGAGATAGTGTATTAATCAATTGCCTTTTAATAACCACAGTCACATTCTCATAATAAACGTCACTAAGTTGATCATCAATTAGCTATATTTGTATTATTGAAAGGGCTATGACATATGTTCATTGTTATTATCTAGGTAACTGTTTTTCCATTGCTAGCATCAGGCTATAATCGACATTATCACATACTCAATTTGCAGTGTAGTCACAATTTTTCTTAGATAGATTTAAACTTCTATCTAGACTAAAGTGAAGGATGTTATTTGACTTACACATGTTATAAGAGGTCTATATAGGAAGCTTTTGAAAGATTATAAATAGGTAATAACATAATTGTTGTAAGAATAAAGTGGTCTTATGTCAACATAGGCCCTTGATACAGGAGCTGAACATATCTTTATATATACATAGCAACACAAATACATGCATATATACATATATATATATATATATATATATATATGTATATATATATATAAGTATATATATATGTATATATATATATATATATATATATATATATATATATATATATATATATATGCGTATATGTATATTTATATATATATATATATATATATATATATATATATATATATATATATATATATATATATATATATATTTATACATATATATATACATATATATATATATATATATATATATATATATATATATATATATATGTACATATATATATGTATATATATATATATATATATATATATATATATATATATATATATATATATGTACATACATATATATATATATATATATATATATATATATATATATATATATACATACATACATATACATATATGTATATGTATATGTATGTATATATATATATATATATATATATATATATATACTGTATGTATATATATATATATATGTATATATATATGTATATATACATATATATATACATATATACAGTATATATACTTACATATATATATATATATATATATATATATATATATATATATATATATATATATATATATACATACAGTTTATATATATGTATATGTATATGTATATATATATATATATATATATATATATATGTACATATATATATATATATATATATATATATACATATATATATATATATATATATATATATATATGTACATATATATATATATATATATATATATATATATATATATATATATATATATATATATATATACATACATACATATACATATACATATATATATACTGTATGTATATATATATATACTGAATATATATATATATATATATATATATATATATATATATATATATATATATATATATATATATATATATTACGTATATGTATATATTTATATATATATATATATATATATATATATATATATATATATATATAAACATATATATATATATATATATATATATATATATATATACATATATATACATATATGTATATATGTATATATATATATATATATATATATATATATATATATGTATATATATATATATATATATATATATATATATATATATATATATATATACATACAGTATATATATATATATATATATATATATATGTATATATATATATATATATATATATATATATATATATGTACATATATATATATATATATATATATATATATATATACTGTATATACGCTAGATATAAGTTATTCACATGCTCTAAGTTTAATTTAGCTGCTTTGATGTTTGCCGATTGATTGAAAGACCATACATTAAAACTATTGGGACTGTTTCTGCTAAAAAAGAAAATAATATTTTACTGTAGAGAAATTAGCGAGTTAAGGCGTATTTCATTTTAGTTTATTTAATCTAGTATTTTCCTAGGTACACTAAAAAAAATTTCTTAAGATTGATCGGCAGAAAATAGGAAATGAAATTTCTTCTAGAAAGATGGGAGTTATCGAATTTCAGTTTATACATTTTTTTTTCTGATAGTTGATTAATGGTATCACTATTATCCCCTTTATCCTTATTTTTCTTTTTTTTTAGTTCTTATTAACTCTTTATTTCCTGGTGCAAAAATGTGAATTAGCATATCACAACATACTTTGTCAGTGTTTTACATCCTATTTATACCCCTTTAAGCTCTTTCACCAGATTTATGGCCTTTGTATTTCACCACCTTTCTTTTTTATATGATTTGGAACCATATCCACTTCTATTAGCCTTCCTGATGAGGGACATTGAAATAAATTTTCAGGTTTAGGTTTAGGGTCAAGAAAGCGTATTCTTTTGCAATGGTGCTTTAATTATCTTGAAATGCATTCCAGACTTCAGTTTGATTTCTTTTCTATATTACTAAGGAGTTTCTCAAATAAGGGTATCTATTTTTCTTCTTTTCTATGCTTCTGTCGCGCAAAAAAAAAGTCATCTTAATATTTTTTTTAGTCTTTTTGTAAGTCAGTGTAGCTCAAATAATTAATTTCTCTAATTTTCAAAGAAATTGTTTGAGTACTTTTCGTTATTGTTATAAGAAATTCCAGTTTACACTTGCCTATTTTGGACTATTTATAGTGTTATGTTTTAAAGAATATATCTTTGGTCTGAAGTACAATGCTGATGGGAATATATAGTATATTTTTATTTGTCTCTATTTCCCTTTTCCCCTTCATGTATATTTTTTAGGGCATTCTACTTTTTGACTCATCATTCCCTTTTTTTCAGCACCACACTTTATGGTTTCTGATATTTTTCCTGTCTGCATCACTCTTCTTATTTGCCTTAAATCCATGTTCAATCCCATTTGGCACTTTTCTTCTATAATCTTTCTATATCTTGTATGTCCGGGTTATTGTTTTCAGTATCTTTTTTTCACATTCAGTGTACGGTTTATGTACTATATCATTCACGGTTATTTTCATAGATGTCCCTACCTCCCTCCTCAATATAGTAGGAGCTCTACTTTAATGAATACTGAATATTTTACTATATGCCCTTTTCTCTAACCATTGTAGCTTTCCGTTAAGTTTAAAATATCAGATCCATAGAATAGATTGTTGTTTTTATTCTGTCCACTACGAAGTGATGGTGTTTCCAGTGATGACAGGATTAGGAAGGAGATTTGTGGCCTTGGAGGAGGAGTAAGAGGAGGAGACAGTCAACAGGCTACCTCCCTGAACTATCTCCTCCCAATCAGTGAGTGTCAAGATTAAGTAGATTTTAACCATAAGATCCAGTGATGGGAAAGGTTTATTGCTACAAAATGAAGTCAGAATTGAAAGATATTAGCGAATGAGAGTAAAAATAAAGACTGTTCATATCTTGATGTATCTTTGAGGATAAACTTAGGGGTTTAGATTTGTTTTTAAATTAAAATTCAAGAAGTGTCCCATATTTTCTTAACTGGAACACAGATTATCCGACAGGTAAAGAGTTCAGTTACCACACCACCATATCCAATGCAAAGATAACTAAATATGTTCTGATATGACACCTAAAGAGTTAATGGTTTTCATTTGCTATTTTGTTCCCTAGAAGTACCAGCTGAATTCGGTTGATTCCCTTGCCAGGCTGAGAGGAACCTAGAGAGGAAAGATCCCCTTTTTGGTTCATTTGTTTGATGTCAGCTACCCCCCCCCCTCCCCCACAAATTGAGGGAAGTGCCCTGGTATATGTATGTATGTATGGGCCTAACGTCCCTCAACATAGTGTGACATATTCACAATAAATCAATTTTCATGCAGCTGAATGTGGAATGATAACTCAAAGTCCATCTATGAAGAAAGGATAACTAGAAAGAGTTCCATCTACAAGGTAAAAGTTTCAAACACTAAGAACAATGAAATACTAAGGAAGTAAGATAATGAGTCTCAGATCGACTGTAGGGGCTAGCAGATAAATTATGTGGTATTCTTTTACAGATATTAATGCTGCAGGTAAATGAATGTTTACACACCAAAATGATGATCCAAATTCAATTAGACTCTATGGTAACAATTGTGATACGCAATAACAGCAAGGAGAAAAAAAAATAATATTTACTGGCTGCTTTTGTTGAAATCCAATATGAATAAAATTGGTAGAAATTCTGAATAATTTTCTATAATCTAAATAAAGGTCAATTGTAATCTCCATCTTGCTGCATCTTAAAATATTTAATGAGAACAACATTTCTTTAGCTATCATGATTGGCTAATCTATCAACAGATCATCGCTATAGCCATAAATTCCGGACAATTGTATCCACTGATCTTAACACAAAAAACAAATTCACTGTATGACTCACCTAAGTTGGAAGACTCCTGAATCTTTTATTTATCTGTCTATTCAGAAATAAATGAAGCCATACAGGTCTTTCCTTGGGCTACTGGGCATTTACCACAAGATAGAAGGGAAAAACTTGAACGCTGATCACATTATTAAAAAAAAAAAAAAAAAAAAAAAAGCGTTCCAGAATCTTTTCTGCGTTTTGCAGCGAGTTTGGTTGATATGAATTCGTTAAGAGAGATTGCCTTGGTAGATTCTTCAAACTAATGAAGGCAAGCAGATAATCAACAACTCATTGAAAAAGAAAACCATAATAACCATCATCAAATTAGGAGTACCTCCCAACCTTACGAGGGATGTTGAATGCCTTTACAATAAAGGATGTAACTGGAAAGCTTGATGGCTACAATATAGTCAATTATGAATTGTTTAGTTATCATTATTTGATGCAAATGACCTTCTTAGATCATTGAACAAAGAATCAGAGGGAAATGTTCTCAGTGACATGCTATGATACCACGTAAACAACAATGTCTACTTAAGATGTGAGAGAGAGAGAGAGAGAGAGAGAGAGGAGAGAGAGAGAGAGAGAGAGAGTGTGTGTGTGTGTGTGTGTGTGTGTACCCTACTTAAAAACTACACAGAAAGAAGAACTACATAATGGAAGACTTAATTGATTTAGTTTCTGCCTTTTTTCTCTCAGGTCAAGTTGATAAGGGGGGGGGGGGGGAGAAATAAGACGAAAAGAAGAATAACGCGACACAAGAAAGGAACCAGTAAGTAATTAAGATGTGTGTTGTGGTGTATAATATGGTATATGCTATCAGAACTATAGCTCTGCTGTGCTTGCCTTCAATGATAAGGTGTTCATATTAAGTAAATTCTCTATTGCATCACTTCACTAAAAATGTTTTCTTAGTGGAAGTAAATCGTATTATATTGTCAGACTTTTCTACCACATTATTGGCCACACAAAAGTAAACTATAATAAAAGAAAAAAAAAGAAAAACAGTATAAATGGACATAACTTATTTTTGTTACTGGATACTCCTCTTGTGCTAATTCATATAAAATCTTATACTTAGGTATTCTGTCCCTATATATAGCAGTACTTATAATCACTTATATGATTAGTCTTACACGTACAGATGCAATGATGCTGCTGTCGATAAATGCATGCTATAAAGTTAGATTTCAATATTATTATTATTATTATTATTATTATTATTATTATTATTATTATTATTATTATTATTATTATTATTATTATTATTATTAATAATAGTTAAGCTATAACCCTATTGGGCAATGCAGAACGTTGTAAGCACAAGGACTTCAACAGAGAAGAACATAAGGAAATAAATAAACTAGAAGAAAAGCCATGTACAATTGAAATAAGATATTTCATGAACAATAACGACATTAAAAAAGATTTTTTATATATAAAGTATAGGAAGAGATTTATGTCCACCTGTTCATGAATATGAAAAAACCTTATGCAACACGAATAACAGAATAACTGACTGACGGGGCCAGAAATTAATATCTGCATCGAAAATAAGTAATGGCAATACCATTACATATTCACCGCTGCTGTGAAGGGGTCTGCAAATAGTTATCACTGACCAAAAAAATTGTAAGCAGGCTAGCGTTTTAGGCAGTGGTTTTCCTTTTCTGTAGTCTTTTCTATTATAAAATGTAGGTACAGCCTGCGTTTTTTGGTGCACACCAGTGCTTGCAGTAGTCTACTACCAAGGCCAATCTCCAATAGTCGACGACATAGTCTGTCTAAGCCTGCAAAAGTCTAAATTTAACTGCCAATGGATCTGCAATCTCTACCAAGGGTTAAGAGACCGTTACATTATAGTTTGGGAGTGCCAAATATAATTTAAAGTTTCTCAATGCTGGCGTCACATTGCAAATCCTTGTTGTGGATCTTCTCGCCCATTTCCACCTGGTTAAGGTTGCTTACCGTTGTTTAGTGAACACAGACACTTATTCGCCGACACATCTTCAACACACCACCTCCAAAATTACTCTTTACTTCAGCACACCAACGGATGCCTATGCCCCCTTCATCAAATCATATCCAGAAGTCTTCACTCTTGAACTTCACCAAACATCCACATTTCCCAC
The DNA here is from genome assembly GCF_036898095.1 of Palaemon carinicauda. Taxonomy (NCBI): domain Eukaryota; kingdom Metazoa; phylum Arthropoda; class Malacostraca; order Decapoda; family Palaemonidae; genus Palaemon; species Palaemon carinicauda. The sequence continues at coordinate 66,804,830 of NC_090758.1, read as the reverse complement.
CAAACATAGTATTTATCAACATATTAAGACAACGGGGCCATCAGTGTTCACCAGATTCGAGCGTCTTTCGGTGAATTGTTTTGGGCCATTGCCTAAAGGAAATGAAGCTCATGGTTGTCTATTTTGCATATCATCCTGCAGAAATGTGCCTTCGTGAATCTGTGTAGGAATTACAGGGTTATGAATATGCAGACAGAAGGGATTAACTACCCACTACAAAACGTTATCGACGTTATCTCCTACATGCAAGGAAAAAAAGGTTGTGATCAGATACCTGTAAACCCCTTAGTCATCCTCTAGACATTCATCACTATCCGCTCCGTTATATGCAGCTGCAATTGTCCTTTCTTAGCTTTCGTAATGTTGAGGCTACTTTTTAGCACCTAATGGATGGCATATCATGAGACTTATCCCTTCCGAGTGTGTTACATGGATGACATACTTCTGTTTTCTTCCTCCAAAGAGGAACACCTCCATCACTTGTGAGTCATGCTGGATCGCCAACAACAGTATGGCCGTGTAGTCAGGTAAGACAAGTGTAAATTTGGCCCCAACGAAGTATTGTTCTAAGGGTACTGCATCACTCCTGAAAAAGACCATCCCAAACCCCTAGGCCCCCCCCCCCTAAAATATACCAGCTGTTCAAAACATCCTTTTGCTCCCGACCGTCAGAGAACTGCAAAAATTTTGCTCATGATCAACTATTATCACCGGTTCCTAGCCTCCTCCGTTGCTATTTTTAGCCCTCTCTATGCTTCCCTCAAAAAGAAGTCAAAAGACCTGAAGTGAGGTTACGTTTAAAATGCACCCTTCTGCAACGCAAAGAATTCTCAATCAAACACGGCTGATCACAGTTTTCCTTTGCTACATGCCCTTCTAATTATTTCCATCAATGACTGCGACATTACTATTAGTGCAGGTCTCAATCAGGTGGTCATCAGCTCACCCCACATATTGGCCTTTTGTAGTAGGAAACTGTCTAAGGTAGAATCTGGATACTCTACATTTGACCAAGCATAGATGGAAGTATATCACTTCTGCCACTTCTTAGAAAGTACACCCTTTGTCGTTCGCACTGACTGCCTTTCTTTGTTTTATATCTTCACTCAAAAAGTCCAACGATTTGTCAGCTATGCAACATCGACACCTCTCTCCCGTTATGAGCTAAATTAAATTCTTAAGTGCATCCCTGTGAAATTGAATCTTGTTGCTGATAACCTGTCGAATAATACACTGGCTGCCATTCATCTGGGATTGGATCACAATGCCTTGGTATAAGTCCTAAGAAAAGATCCAGCGTATCAGGCATTTAGGACATCCTGCACATCCCTTCCTTAGGTTGACATTGCCTTCACAACCACAACACCCCCTCCTCTGTGATATCAATACTGGTAGACAACAAACATGGATACCTGCCCTCATGCACCATCAGGTGTTTGATGTCATTTATGCCTTTTGACATCTATCATGCGTATCTACTGCACAGCTACTAACGACGAAATTTATTTAGCACGGCATCGATAAAGATGTTACTTAAAGTCAAACTCCATGACCAACCTCAAAATTATACCGAAACACTAATACCCGGGTCGTTCTATTCTCTCAACATCAGGTCATTTTCACATTGGCGTAGTAGGTCCCTTCCTCGCATCACAACTATATTGTTCCCTGTTTACAGTCATTGACAGCTTCACTCATAAGCCTGAAACAATCCTAATGCAAACATCAATGCCAGCCTCATGTACATGCACAAAACTCTCAGTATAGAGTTCTATGTTAAATATCAATTATCATATTACTTCTGAGGAGGGTACCACTTTCACCTTTCCAATGTGAAAAAGCTGGGCATCATTCTAAACCAGAAATTTTTATACAACCCTGTATTCAACTGAATCGTTGAATATTTTTATCATACTCCCAGAGTAGCTTTGTTGTCCCCATGCAATAATTTTAACTGTTTTACTCATCTTCCTCGGGTCTACCTCTGACTAAGGACAACTTCTAAAGATGTCCTGGATGTCTTGGTAGCTTAAATGGTGCATGGTAACCCATTGGTTTTCCCTACTAGTATTTGTTTGTGATATCAACCTCCTCAAAAATCTCTAGTGCCTATGTCTTGTTGTGGGAAGATTCTCTCCATTCAGCTAGATTTCCAGCCTGGAGTAGAGCAACATATACCAACAGATTTGCACAAGTCATCGCTCGTTTTCTTGCGCATGGACCATAGCAAGCACCCATTAACAGTGAAAATGTTCAACCATACTGTTGGCTGCAGGGTTATATGCGGTTGTTTGGTGAAAGTTGATACCCAGCAAATTCACTAATGATATACACAATTGAGAGTTCAAGGTTGTACCCCTGTTAGAAGTAATATGCTTAGGGATACCCAATTTAGCTATCGTTCCTGTGAATGAGGCATATGTACAGTTGCCGGATGTTACAGTTTCCATGGGAATGACTTCAGGACAACCAGTGGAGCTGTTGATGACGGTGAACAGGTAACGAGGTTCTTGTGATTTGGGTAGGGGACCTAAAACATCATTAAGAATGTGGGCAAAGCACGGCTGGGGTTAAGGAATGGTGCTCACTCCTAAATCCTTGTGTCAATGTACTTTTGGGGTTTGGCATGAAGCAAAGTCATAGACCCAATCATGACCATGCAAAATAATTCCATGCCAAATGAACTCTGTTTTCAGCAGCTTGTTAGTAGAACAGCGCGAGGGATGTGAAAGGTCAAGAATGAGATGAAAAAGTGTCAGTGGAAGGGAGAAGGTATCCAAGGTCTTGGTCGACCAGCACTGATATCACAGAGGAGGGTGACATTTGAGTCGTCAGGAGGGAAGCCCTTCCAACGCAGGAATATGCAAGATATCCTACATGCGAGGTTCTCTGGATAACTTCATTGGGCTTCTGCCACAGCATAAAAATCGAATCCTAGGTGAATGGCGGCATATGTGTTTCTTGACAGGGCATCGGCATACGATTCATTTCCCCAAGGATGTGCTGAAAGGTACAATTGTATTCAACCACGGCAGAGAGATGTCGACATTGACAGGTGGACCAGACGTCAGACTGTCGAATGAAGGCATGCACCGGAGACCTCTGGTTCAGGAGAAAGAGGAGGGGTGTACCTCCAAAAAAATGGCAACAGTTATGGATAGCATAGTCCACCGAAAACAATTCGTGGACTCTGGCAGAGTAGCTGACTTCCACTTTGGACAGTTTCCTACTGAAGAAGGCCAATGGGTGCCGTGAGACATGGACCAAGTGTTTGATAACTCACCCAATAGTGAAGTCACTAGCATCGGTGGAAAGTAGGAGATGTGCGTGTGGCACATAATGAATGAGAGCGGCAGAGGTTGATAGGGCATTTTATGTATTGCAGAAGGCCGATTTTTGAGGGGACCCTACATCAGGTCTATTGGCTCGCACTTGACTGAGGCCTAGAGGGGAGCAAGAAGGGCAGTGATATCCGGCAGGAAATGTTGATGTAGCTGATCATGCAAAATAATTCTTCCAATGCTATGATGGTCGAGGGCATGGGGAAGTTCTGAACTGTTGCTACTTTCTCAGGATGTGGATAGACTCAGTCAGCAGTGTTACGGTGCCCTGAGAGCGATACTTCTTTAGTGCCAAAGGTACATTGTCGTACTGTACTACAGGACTGTTCTGTTGTAGGCAGTCAAGTATGATGCATATATGATGGAAGTGATCCTCTGTAGAGTAAGTAAACATAAGTATGTCATCCAGGAAACATACACAAAAGTTGAGGTCCCCTACCATGCCTTCCTAAAGACGTTGAAAAGAGGCCCCAGCATTACAAAGGCGAAAACAGGAGTAATTGAAAGTGTATGTACCAAAGCCGAATGGGATGGTGGTCTTGGGGATGTCTTCTGGGTGAATGGCTCCTGATGATACCACATTAGTAGGTCGTACATGGAGAAAACCTTCACTTTGTGCAAGTAGAAGGTCTGTATGCACTGTTTGGGAGGGGGTAGTGCTGCTTTTCTGTCTGCATACCTAGGCGCCTCTAATCCCTACACCGACGCCAAATTATCCGGTGCCAGACTTCTAAAAATGGCTAACATTGATATGGTGATAATGACTGTGTTTCAAATGAACTAGGAACTCTAGGGGTTTGGAGAATGAGGTGAGAGGGGTTGGGTTGGGGAGGCATTGAGGAGTAATAATCCGCGTTGGCAGAAGAGAATGGCAAGCACCCCTGTCTACCAAAATTCACACTAACGTGATTGCGTTAAGTAAAAAGAAAAGATTATTGACAGGGTAGGCCACCATCGCAAGTGAGGGCTTACATACACTTTTTTTTTTTTACCACTGACAACCATTCGCAAATTTCATCGTAGTAGCACCGATTTTGGAGTAGTAGTAGCATAACTGCAACCAATGGACATCAGGAAGTGACTAGAGAGGTCGTATATCGGGGCACAAGCGAGCTGTGGTATTGGTTGGTGGTGGGAATCTTTGTTGCCACTCTAGCACTTCACTTGGTGGGGGTCTGTGACCTTCTGCATTCACGATAGCTTTGGTGGATGTTGAGTAGGTGTTCACCTCATAGGGAGTAAAGGTGTTGATGGTGGTCTGGAAGGGAGTGAAGTGGCTGTCCATAAGGGCATTGACTTTTGTCACCAGGTCCTTTTGGGCAAAATATCAACATTGGTAATAGAGGGACATACAGGTACGGGTATGCACCGAATGCGTTGGACACGAAGGACATTCACTTCATGAGGAGAGACGTCTTTGGCTGGTTGTAGGCAAGCAACACTGGTCATTTTCATAAAGGTGAGGTAAGCCTTATGGTCCCCCAACCATTGTAGAGAGGGCTGAAAAATTATAGCTATATGAGCCTCAGCATTCACCAAAAGTAAAAACGCTTTTCCCCAAAAAAGTAGAAAAAGATCAAACAGTTAAGAGAGAGAGAGAGAGAGAGAGAGAGAGAGAGAGAGAGAGAGAGAGAGAGAGAGAGAGAGAGAGAGAGAGAGAGAGAGAGAGAGAGAGAGAGATAGTAGCCCAATTGCACGTTATTCACACTATGGCCAAAGACAAAGGTCACTTTTCTCTTATAGTTTAGAGGTGTTGTTCACCCTTTGCACACTTGCCATAACCAACTACGGTACATTAAAAAAAGTCCGACGATATTCTTGCTTTGCTGAAGACAGCAACTTTGGTAGTAAAACAAATGAAATAAATCTTAACACTTGTAGAATATAAGAAAAATTTGAGCACAGAAACCAGGGCACTAAAACCTCCCTTTAATTATAAAAGCATCTTTTTCATCAATTCCAGCTCTTGAACAGACTCCTAACTGCTGAATTCCTTAATAAAGATTAAGCTTAAAATAAAGTTCTTGGAAAATTATGGGGTAAGGAGTTGAACACTGAAAAACACATCTAAGTAGAATTATAAGTAGAGGTGGAAGGAGGTAGTTTCTCAAAACTGAAATCTTTGCATTGACAATGTCTTATTAAGTGTTTACAATTCATCAAAAATTCTATTTTTCGTTTAATTTTATGAAGCACATTCAGAAAGTTTCTTGTTCCTTTTTCAATCCCACCTCAAAAAAAAAAAAAAAAAAAATCTTATCGAGATTGACTTTTTATTATTTTTGGCAATTAGTCAATCCTGAAGAAATTCCCACTTAGCCTCTGACTATCATCTTAATCTGTTGGATAGAAGTTCTGTGGCACCATTGTTCAGTTATTTCCTCATACATAATTAAAAATATTCTTAGTAATTCTTGCCATTAAATGCAGTCTGATCCTCCCAGACTACACAACACTAACATCCATGCCTTATTCAGCAATAAGCAAAATCTGCACAGTATTTTCTTACAGTTTTGACCAGATTATGGAATGATCTTCGTAATCCAGCAGTTGTATCGCCAGAGCTTCAGGACTCCAAACATTTTGTAAGTTCATTTACGTTAAACAAAAAGTCTCGTTTTAGAATGTATATATGACAGAGCAATTTAACGTTTCTCCTGATATTGAGATACTTTGTATATTTTCTTCATTACTTCATCATCTCCTCAAATGCTTATTAACGCAATTTGCCTCTGTTAGATTTTGTTAGTCATGTCTATCCTGAGCTTTTAAGTCATTAACTCTTTATTCATCATCTACTTTACGCTTCATAGTCCTCATCCATGAAGGCCTAGGTCTCCCTACTCCTTTAGTGGCTTGTGGAGCTCAGCTGAACGTTTGGTAAACTAATCTCTCTTGGGGAGTACTACAGCAAGACCATGCCCAAACCACCTCCATCTACCACTCATCATGATCTCATCCACATATTCCACGGAGTAATCCATCTTACAGTTTAATTTTTAATTCTGTCCTGATATTTAATTTCGAATATCCTTTTAAAGGCTATATTCTTAAATCAACTAAATCTATTAGTAATTGCTTCATTGTCATACCATGATTCATGTCTATAGAGTAATACAGGTCTCACTGAATTGATATATAATCTGATTTTTAAATGCAATTCTAGGCGATTTGATTTCAAAATTTTAAATAACCTAGCAACTGTCTGATATTTTTTATCAATGTTTCACTAAATTCTAATTCTAAAGATCCTGTATTGGAGATCATATTTCCTAAATACTTAGATTATTCTACCTCCTCAATCCTTTTCCCTTCCAATGATATTTCATCTTCCATTGCATACTCCATTTTCATCATCTCTGTCTTTCTTCTATTTATCTTCAGCTGAACCTCGTGTTATATTCCATGCATTCTGGTACGCAAGCATTCCAAATCCTGTGCTGTTTTGCTAACAAGGATAGCGTCATCGCCATAGTTTAGGTCTGCTAAACTCCTATCAACGATCCAGTCCAATCCATCTTCACCATATCCGACTGTTCTATGCATCACAAAATCCACGAGGAGGACAAAGAGCGTAGGTGACAACATACTTCCTTGCAGTACTCTGCTATCAAGTGGTAACTCATTTGATATTCAACGCGTTGCTGTACATATCTAAAAATAGAAATTTCGTCAGTTAAGGATACTCCATATTTTCATAAATACTGACGTAATTATTTTACCTCTGTATTTATTGCAATCAGTCGAGTCTCCCGTTTTTGTTATTTTCACCAACACTTCTAACGCCTCTAGATGCCACATTCTACAAAATAATCTTGTAAGTTGTCTGGAAGTCACTTCATCTTCTACCAGTATCATCTCGGCAGTTATTCCATCGTACCCAGGTGCTTCACGTCTGTTTAGGTTTTCTTAGGATAGCTTTGGCTTCAAACACACTGAACTGATTCATGGGCACATCGAACTTTTCATCAGCTTCAGGTATATGAATCAGAAGTGTTCCATGCAACGCTGCCTTCTTTATCCTCTGTTTGTTATAACAGATCCATCTCATTACTTATGTATATTATATTTGTTGTTTTCTTATTTTCTTTCTTCACTAGGCTATTTTCCCGGTTGAATCCTGTGGCTCCCGTGATTCTCCTTTTCCAAACACAGTTGAAGTTCAAATGATGATAATAATAATAATAATAATAATAATAATAATAATAATAATAATAATAATAATAATAATAATAATAATTATAATAATACCAATAATAATAATAATGATAATAATAATAATAATATTGATCATCATCATCATCATACTCATCATCATACTCAGTGATACTCTAGGGAGTAATGGTTAAGTACAATACCTAGAATGTGGTCTATGAAAGTAATACAACTAAGAAGGTTTCTCTGACAACTACAATATTGGAGATATTACGTTGGCCAGGGCACTAGACGGTTGTTAAGATTCTAATGGTATAGAGAGTTATTGGGAACTTTGACTGGCTAGATAGTAGTACATTAGATCCCTCTCTAGTTTTGGGTAAATATTTTCTTTACCAATACATACATTGATTTGTCTGACCTATTTTCCACATATTCTTCTCTTTCCTTATACACTTGATAATATCACTATAATTGAAAAATTCTTTTTCTGTTAAGGGGTTAACCATTGCTATGTAATGATCAGTTCCAACTTTCCACTAGAAAAGGGGAGAACAGACTACTTTGCTATGATAATCAGCTCTTCGATAAGAAGTACATTTGGAAATAAAACTATAGTTTTCCATACTTGGGTAGGGCCAAGGATTTAAACCTTTAAGGTAATTAAATCAATTTGAGATATTTTGCATTGTTTTGAAGTATTTTCTTTTTAAAGCTAATGATATTTGTTTACGTAAATTTCGGTTAACTAGCTTCAAATTTAAATAATTTTGAAAAGTCTTAAGGTAATCTAAGTTAAAAAGCAGCAGCATCTAAGGCAATGGTCTTATGCTTAAATTTAATCCTTGCCTGTGTCATAGCAAGGCCGTCTCGAATACAGACCTGGTCAGTGGAGGAAGAAGTCAGCATGCATAGGTTGATTGATATGTCAACGAATAAGG
>NC_090758.1:66791393-66793893 GCF_036898095.1 Palaemon carinicauda | reverse complement strand
GAACAACCTTTTGATACTAAGCGTTATCTAAGAGTGGCAGCATTGCAACATCCTCTCTACCACGGACTTTATCTCTCCCGCCAGATAAGGCAATCAGACGCCCTTATCACTCGGCTAAGTGATGAATGCAACTTGTATTTGTAATTTTCGATTTACTTTCGCCATAAACAGTTCGCTTCGATTAAAACATTAGCAAAAAAGATAATCTAATATTACCTGTCTTGGGATTGTTAACTTTGTTTCTTATAGAAGAGACGAGTGAGCTTTACTCTAACCGCTATCTGTTATCTTTAACCCCGAGTATATTGCCACATGGGCTGAGGGATCGTTGATAGGGTGAGTGGTGGGGGGTGGGAGTGAGGAGGACTAGCATCAAGATAAGAAATCTTTCAGCCAGAGCTGCAGATAAGGACTGTTATTTTCAGGTAACTTCTTCATCTTTGGTGAAAACGAAGCAGAAAATAGAAATCTTGATTTGTTGGTTAGGCGAAAAATCATTTTAGACTTTGAATGAAGACAGAGTTTCGAATCATTTTTATGACAAAGAAGGTTTTAATAAATGTCTTCTGAAATTAAAAGTAAAACTTCATGGGACTGCATTAGGAGACCTTCAGAAGGGTAAGAATAAATAAAACAAAATAACTAAAATAATAAGAATTTCCCTTTTTTACATATTTGAAGAATACTGCATCCTTATTTTCTCACTTATCTTTGTAATATGTCATCTATAAATGACATTGATGCATATAAAGAAAAAAAATTTTTATGCATAAAACCTGAGTATATAGAATTTCTCATACAAAAATATGGACTGATCAGAATCCTCTAAGGATGTACCACAAAACACTACATGGTTTTCTAAGACATTGAACATCTGTTAATTTCATGTATACATTGACATATTCAAACCATTTTTTGGTTACATTGGATCAACTTTTGAAGGTTATGTGTTGCCATAGCCTACCAATATCTTGCAATTTCATGGCACTTTAGAGCGGTCCACCAGTTGTAGACAATTATAACCGCACCATCCTTTTACGGTTTATGGAAAATGAAGTCAGTAGAACTCGTCAGCTGCTGATGTTTGAGGCTAAATATTGAAATGAAGCTTCCATGCTATTTGAAGGCAACAAAATGAGTTAAGATCCTCTCCTATAACTAGAGCCTCCTCCCCAGATGATAGGATTCATTCCTTTGTTGCATCAGTCTAGCAGAAGACCTTTGCACACTGCTGAAACTCACTTTACCTTTTCATAAAAACTGCTTCGCCTTCAGTGAATAAGAGTGGTGATATATCACATCCAATCAAGGCTCAAAGGAATGGAAATTTAAAAGACATGCTGTTTGTGCTATGTGCACACTACAAATGGGGCATCTTTAAAGGTACATTCTTTGGTTTACGGACTATGATGACAAAACGTGTTTGCAAAGAACAGGGACATCAGGGTCATAATTAATTACAATTATTTGTCTGTGAACACCAACAAGGATTTCATTAAGACAATAAGATAGTTGGCATCAACACTTGCTTTGAAATTTTTTGGCATCACGCTTACTTAAAACACTTGGATATCTTCTTATTATATACCAGTTTATTTCGTTAAATTCTTAAAAAGATAAATTTGTTCAGCATTGAAGCCTTTGTTAGGACACTTTTTATTCTCCTTCTTGGAAGATTCTTTGGCTACAGTGAACAGTTTTGTAAACGTTTTGTAAACTAAAATGGCAGCATAGAACGAATTTCTGACATTTACGCAAAATAAAGAAATGTCCTCTTCAATAAAAATCATGAACTGTAGCTGCCAATTATGGTAACATATTGTGTAATGCAGAGAGATTGAGGTTCAAAAGTCGCAGTCTTTCAGCAGAGGGGATATTATCAAGAATATGCAATGATTTCATATAGGCTTTATATAACAACCACATTCCATAAGCACATTCTCCTTTTCCTGGTTTAACAAATCATACATTGTCATAAGTGTTAGCATATATTCCCAGCAACCCTGGCATATGAACTAGTAATGAGCTGTTCAGACATTTCATTAATGGTTAATATCTAGTTCTGATAGTAAGCTGTCTTCTGACGCTCAATTTTTTTTTTTTTTTTTTTTTTTTTTTTTTTTCACTGCAGCCACGTTTGTATGTGGTAGTCAAAGCATCAATGTATATGGGAAGAAATCAATAATTTTACAGTAGAATTTTCAACGAAAATACGCCTAAGGACCTTAAAAAGGATGCCTTCCCATTCATCATACAGTATTTGAAAGAATATTATACCCATAAACATCTTTCAGAGCTTTTTCTAAAACAATTGGATGTATAGTAGAGTTAAGTTGTGAGCTTGTGCTATGCTATCTTCCTTCTGACCGTCTAGAATTAACTGACACATATTTATGTAGGATGGCAAGAACGCCTTCCAAACTTCCATAATGATTACTTGATATTGCTGAATGTCAGTCATTTTGCAGTAACTATAACAGATTTGTTCATACTTATGTAT
>NC_090758.1:66693848-66790893 GCF_036898095.1 Palaemon carinicauda | reverse complement strand
TAGATCTAGGGTTGGTGAATCCCTTAATAGAGATTTAGCTAGAATTAGTGCATGGTGCAAATTATGGATGAAGTTGAATCCTAACAAAACTCAAAGTATGATTGTAAGTAGGTCAAGGACGGTGGTTCCTCAACATCCGGATCTCAGTATTGATAATGTTTCTTTAAATATGTATGACTCTTTCAAAATTTTAGGTGTGATTCTCGACAGTAAATTTACTTTTGAGAAACATATAAGGTCTGTGTCTTCTTCAATTTCACAAAAAATAGGCTTATTGAGAAAGTCTTTCAAGATTTTCGGTGATCAATCTATTCTGAAGAAGTGTTTTAATTCTTTCATTCTACCTTGTTTTGAGTATTGTTCTCCTGTCTGGTCTTCAGCTGCTGATTCTCATCTTAATTTGTTGGACAGAAACTTACGGTCTATTAAATTTCTTATTCCTGATCTAGATATTAATCTCTGGCACCGTCGTTCAATTAGTTCATTATGCATGTTGCATAAGATTTTTCACAACTCTGACCATCCTTTACATTCAGATCTCCCTGGACAATTCTATCCTGTTCGTAATACTAGGCAGGCAGTTAATTCTAATAGCCAGGCCTTCTCCATCACGAGGCTCAATACTACGCAGTACTCTAGAAGTTTTATTCCAGCTGTGACCAAGTTGTGGAATGATCTTCCTAATCGGGTGGTTGAATCAGTAGAACTTCAAAAGTTCAAAGTTGGAGCAAATGCTTTTTTGTTGACCAGGCGGACATAGTCTTTTTATAGTTTATTTATGACATATTTGTTTTTGATGTTGTTGATAGTTTATTATATGACATGTCTGTTTTGACGTTGTTTCTTATTTTAGAATGATTTATTGTTAATTTGTTCTCTTCATTTATTTATTTTCTTATTTCCTTTCCTCACTGGGCTATTTTTCCCTGTTGGAGCCCCTGGGCTTATAGCATCTTGCTTTTCCAACTAGGGTTGTAGCTTGGATAGTAATAATAATAATAATAATAAAGACGTTAGTAGGCTTAGAATCTACTTTGTGTCCTTGAGAGTGTCATTGGTAGAAGGGAAGGGAAGGCACCAGTGTTTACCAAAAGCTGCACACTAGTACCTGCATGATGTAAAAGCAAAAGATTAGTGACCAGGGAGTCCACCATCAAAATCAATGGCCTACCTACAAGCTTATGCGGCCAGTGTCATCTGTCAACACATTTCCTCACGGAAGTCTCTAATCTCGAGTGGTAGCTACAGAACTACAGCTGAAGGACATCCGAAATTGGCTTTCAAAGTCATTGGTTGGGAGGTGGGTGGATTTGTCATCACTCTGGCAGGTCACATGGCAAATGCCTATTTCTCACTGTATTCACTTCACTTTTGGTCAGTATTAAGAAGTTGATATTTCCATCAAGAGTGTACACGTTGATGGAAGTTTTGAAGGTGGTGAAGTGGCTCTCAATAACATAAGTATGTTGAGTTGTGTCATTAGGTCCTTCATTGGTAAGGTATTAACACCGGGAAGGTTTGGTAATTGTTGTACGTGAAAAGCACACAAACTATTCACTTTCCTAGGAAGGCGGTTTACCACATGTTGCACACGAGCAATTCTGGTCATTTCGCTGAGGAAGATTGTAGCTTTTTGGTTCCCCAATGGACGTTGTGAGAACTGAAAAAAGCCACTGGCTGGCGATGATGAGTACTGATTTGTGAGGTATGTCTCTTAGGGCATCAAAGGCTATCAGGGCATCTTCTCGGTTGTAAATCCACTTGCGGATACCTTGGAAAGTCTCCGTGAGGACATAATCTGCTTTCCCATTTCAAAAAATTCACGTTTTTTATGCTAAACTGAATTTCAGTGCACTGGAATCAGGAGAACGCTTCTCTGCTGGTATAGGATGGCAATTTCATCAATCCACCGTGGATCTAAGTGGCATAAAAAAAGGTAGGGTGCCGAATTGAGCATTGAATTTGTGTGGAACTGGTCAATTCCAGGAAACTAATTTCGTAAGGTAGCTGTGGTCTACTAACAGAGAGGCAAGGTAAATGTAGGTGACTCTATTCAACAAGATAATGAGCTTATATACTAACAGCTAAAGGCAACAAGGGCACAGAAATTCAAACAGAATGAATCATTCGATGTCAAGCTTAAAAAGGGTTTTTGATTATTACTGCAAGAGAGAGGAGATGAAAAAACAATATCATTACAGTGTATGTAGAACACATAAACATTCATGTTACTACTTTTATATATTTAAATTCAATTAGAAATAAAAAGAGAGTGATTCTTGTTTCTTAATTTTCTTGAACACTGATGTATTACAGAACCTTTATGGTGATATATATGATAATACTATTAACGAGTCATTACTATTATATCGTTATTTTTTCATTATAGTTATGTGTGTATTCATTATCATTATCGTCATTATTATCATTTTTATAAATTATATTATAAAAAAGCGAGAAATTGGGTTGAAACTTACAAGCCAACATTCAATTTTGTAGACTACCACAATCTAAGATGCAATTGAGTTTTGACGTAATTAACTTTGCTGTTGACATTTTACCTGGTATGAATTACCTTCAGATTACGGCAATTAAAACTGGAATAATTTATCACATTGGAGACCCATTGCTTGGAAGAATGAAAGATGTGCTTGTGTTAAGGAGTATGGCTAACTATATTCATGATCTTTTTTTATTAAACAAAATTTAATTGTAACAAAATAATAGAGAAATAGCATGAGGATGTAAAATATATGTAGTGAAGGTTTGAGAATTGAAAAAAAAAAAAAATATATTAAAAGTGAATAAACGAAAGGTTGAAAAACTTAAAGTGATCTAGATGAGAACTATAAGGTAGTGAAAGAAAATTTTGGTGGAATTGCATCTGAGATGTATAACTTGAGGATTGTTGGACGAAGCATGAGGATGGGTAGTGAAGGGTGGAATGAAACACTGAAGATGAAAGAGTAGAAAAGTATGAAAGATACAGAGAGAAAAATGTAGGAGCAAAACCGGATTTAGGACAGGTAAAGAGGGAGGCAGACTGGTAATGGGTCAGGGATTGGTTCATTCATATGAAGAGAATAAGAAGTAGTTTTGGAAAGAAGTGAGGGAGTAAGGAAGGATGTGCTGAGATGTGGGGACAGTGAAAGATGAAAATGAAGGTTTTTGGAAGGAGAGGAGGCGAAGAAAAGTTGGGTTGAGTATTTTGAATGTTGGTTGAATGATACAGATAATGGGGAGGCATACAAAATTGATGTTGCATGTTTTAAAGTGGCTCTGATGGGAGATGAGAATGAGATATATTACAAGGGAGGAAGGTAAGAGAGCACTAGATGAAACAAAAGAAGGAAAAAAGCACCTAGTATAGATGGTGTAAATGCCGAGGTGTTAAAGGAAGGTGTGACTGTACTAGAATGTTTGGTGAGATTGCTTGATAAATGTTATGTTGTTAATAGTACCAGTGGACTGGGTTAGTACGTGTATAGTTCTGCTATACAATGGTAAGGAAGATGTGCTTCGGTGCTGTAATGAAAAGGGTATTAGATTGTTGAATGTAGTTGGAAAAGTGTACGTCCAAGTGATAAATAATAGAATGACGATAAAACAGAAAATACAATCTTAAAAGTGCAAGGTAGTTTTAGAAGAGGTAGGGCAAATATGAATGACATTTTTGCAGTTGGGCAGATATGTGAGAAATATCTAGCAAATAGATAGGAGTATGTTGTATTGATGGATCAGGAGAAATCTATCACATTGTTGATAGGGAAGCGATTTGGAATATTATTAATTTATATGAAATTTGTGAAAGATTGTTGCAAGCAGTGATTAGTTTATACATACGCAGAAGAGAATGTGTTAGGATAATCAATGAATGGTTTCCATTGGCAGTGGGGCTGAGAGAGAGAGATGTATGATGTAACCATATATGTTCAATTTGTTTGTTGAGGAGGTTGTGAGAGAGTTGAATGCTCGAGTGCTTGACCGAGGATTAAAACTGATATATGATAGTATTCATGAGTGGGTGGTGAATCAGTAGTAGTTTGTGAATGATAGTGTATTGCTTTCAGACTTAGGGGAAAAGCTGTGTCGATTAGTGGCAGAATTTTGGATGGTGTGTGAGAGAAGGATGTTCTAAGATAATGTGGGTAAAAATAAGGGTATGAGATGGACAAGAATGGAAGGTGGTGCTATATTGAATGTCATGCTAAATGTAGTTACTTGATGGTGTAGCTCAGTTTAAGCGCTTGGATTGTTTTCTTGCTGCAAATGGTAGAGTAGAAGATGTACACCAGGGAGTGAATGAAGGATATAAAGTATTGTGGGAAGTGATGGGAGAAGTAAAGAATAGAGGTTTAAGAATGAATGCAGAGAGAATTTTGTATAAGAAAGTGGTTGCACCAACTGTGATGTATGGATAAGCGTTGTCTGGAATAAAAGCACCAGAGATAAAGAAATTGAGCATGTTCGAGAGGAAATTTTAGAGGGGTTTATGGCTGATGTATCACGATTAGATAGGGTTAGGAACAAAGTATTGAGGTTGAGAACGGGTATAAGAAATGGATTAGCAGCTAGAGTTGATATATATGTATTTGACCATCAAGAGAGAATGGAAAATATCCTTTTGCTGAAGGGGGTGATAAATCTAAGAGTTGAAGGGAGAAGTGCAAGAGAAAGGCCAAGGTTTAGTTGGATGGTTAACGTGAAGAAAGCTCTAGGTCAGGGATTCCTAACCCTGGGGTACCGACCCTGGTTAGGGTTGGCAATCAATTTTCTTGAGGCAGGGAGGGTGCTAGGTCAATTCGGTGCCTAAAATTTCTTTAATTTTTTTTTACTTTGATGGCTAATTTTCCGGTCCCATACAGCAGGGGAACCCTACTCTCTACAGAACCTCCCCTCTCGTTTTACCTTGTGCGATCAGAATATCTAACGTTTTATATCGCTTATTGTTCATTTACTGTTAAATTGTCACTGTTGTATGACTGTTGAAATAAGAAAGTCTTCAGTTCCTTCTTGAAAGCCTTAATGTCTTTAATCGTTCAGATGTTTCATGGGGGCTTATTATACAGTCTCGGGGCGGCATATTTTAAGGCTCTGTAGCCTAAAGTAGACATATATATGTAGGCCCCAAAAGTTTGAAGGCATCTGTAACTATTCTTGTGTTAACAAGATTTCTTGACTGTGCAAAATGTAGCAATTCTCTTAAGTATTTTGGACTACCGGTTCTGATAACTCGTTTGGTTATTGTACATATTTTAAATTCAATTCACGTTTTTATCGGCAGCCAGTGTAAATAAATTAGCATAGGGGTGATCCTTTCTGTAAATAGGACACCTTTTTTCAGTCTTGCTCCTCTCTTTATTATGTTTTGCAATTTCTTAAGTTGCACTTTTGCTAAATTGTAATAGATAGGGTTGTAGTAATAACACAGTTTATCACTAGTTTCTTTATTGAATTTTCGTCCAGGTACTTTTTCATAAACGCATTGTTTCTTAGATGATAACCAGCAGGTTTTATTACATATTTTATTTGGGCATTTACTCCTAGATCTCGAACTTTACTAGATATCGGAACTGAGGCATTATTTATGTTCATTTGAATATTGCCCAAGTTTCTTACGCTGTTTCTCTTACGCACCACCATGAATTCACTTTTGTTCTAATTTAATTTTAGTTGTTTCAATGTCATTCATTCTCTAACACTATCAAGGATGGTTTAGAGTTTCACTGGGGTCATCTATATCATTTATGGAGAAGTAAAATTGGGTGTCATCCGCAAATAGATTAAGCTTCACACCATACCTTTGTAGGATTTTCGATAGACCAATAGTATAGATGCAGAGTAAGATTAGGCCAAGTACTCTCCCCTGGGGTACCCCTCTGTTTAAGGGTTTATATGATGAATAGTAGTTTCCAATTTGTACACAGTAATTTCTACCATCCAAGTATTCTTTTATTATTATTAATATTATTATTATCAAATGCTAAGCTACATCCTTAGTTGGAGAAGCAGGATGCTATAAGCCCAGGGCCCCAACAGGGAAAATAGCCCAGTGAGGAAAGGAAACAAGGAAAAATAGAATATTTTAAGAACAATAACATTGAAATAAATATTTCCCTATAAACTATATAAACTTTATTCGAAAGCTTGATCTTCAACGCCGATGAACCGTAGATCATTTAGTAGCAGTTCATGCACAACTGTATCAAAAGCATCACTAAGGTCGAGCAATATCAAAATACCACATTTATTTTCATCCATCATTTCCAGCATATCATTTACAACAGAGCAGATGGCCGTCTCCGTAGAGTATAGCTTCATGTAAGCAAATTGGTTGTCAGGCAAAGCTTCTATTTCTTCTAAGTGACTGACTAATTCTTTAAGAAATATGTATTCAAGTACTTTTGAAACAAATGATAGATTCGAAATAGGTCTATATGAGCTTAATTCCTTGTAGTCCAGTGCATGTTTCAGACTGGTGTGACTATATCCATTTTTTTTTCAGATTTAGGAAACTTACTGTACATTTATCAAAGCTTGCATTCGCTATTCTCATTAATATTTCGGCTAGACTAGAAACATTTTTCTCTCTAATTTCTTCAGATATTAGCATAGAATCGATCGTGCAGTTTGTTTTCTTTGTTCTCTTGATAATTCTGGTGATGCCATCTTGTGTTATGTTGTTAAATCGTAATTATTTTGTCTGTGTGCTTGGTGTATCATTAATTTGATGTTGAGCATTTACGAATGACCTGGTTATATTTTCAATTTTGTTTCTAAAGAATGCTAGAAAATTATTAGCTAGTTCCTAGTCACTGTATCCACCAGGTAGCTTCTTTCCTTTCACATTTCCCATTATACCACTTAGGAGATGATATAAGTTATTTATGTATGGTGCTGCTTCGAGGATCTTTCTTCTATACTATACATTTTTTCCTTCTTAGTAGGTAGTTATATTGATACTCAGCGTTTTCTATTCTACCCAAGTACTTTCAGTTTTTAACCTATTCCACTTTCTTTCTTTACGTCATTTTTCCCTCTTTTTTTTCAATATAGTTTCTCCATCAAACCAAGGAGATTGGTCCTTTACAGTAATACTCTTTTCCATCGGTGGGCACATGGTATCATATTCACTTTTACTCACTTTATCATAAGTGGTCGTAAGACAGTTAACACAATTAGCCCCCAACAGACGTTGGTTATCATGATCACAGGGAATGTTGATAACATCATTTTTTTTTCTTTGTAACTTCTTCAATAATTCCGGTAGAAGAAATAATTTCATTCATGTCTAAAGTTTATTTTCTTTACTAATGTCTAAAGTTTATTTTCTTTACTAATGTCTAAAGTTTATTTTCTTTACTAATGTGTAAAGTTTATTTTCTTTACTAATATATGTTTCTGTAGCGGTAGACTGAACTTAATATTTTTGTGTACTGGCGAGATAGTACATTTCTCTTCCTCTTTTATATCAGAGACAATATTATTCATGTCATCACTTAGAACTAAGTCCAACGTATGCCTAGTTGAAGTAGTTGTACAGTCGATATTATTCACTAGTCGATATAATTCTAATAACTCACTAAATACCAAAGCGTCAGGATTTGATGCATCATCCAACCAAAATTGAAGTCTCCACAGATAACTAATTAGTTTTTCTCCATGATGATCATCTCAATGAGAGCACCGAATTCTTCAAAAAAGATACCAGTGTTTGTTCACGGAGGTTTTTAGATTTTTACAAAAGATTTTTTTTTTCTGCGTAAAGCTTATTTCTATATATTCAAAGCTTGTCATAATAATTCTTTTCAACATTTTGAGATTTGATTAACTTTATAGATAAAGAGTCCGACACCCCCACCAGACCTACCCTCTCTGTGTATGTGAAAGATGTTTGGGGGGGGGAGGGGGGTCATTTCAGTGATTTTTACCTTGTCCAAGTTATTTAACCATGTTTCAGATAATGCTACTGTGTCCAAATATTTCTCGTTAGTCAATACTCGAATTTGAATAGTGTTATTAACTACAGATTGAATATTCACATAGCCATAGTTTACGGCATACTTAGTAACCATGATCAGTATTTTCTGCAAATCTTTTGATGTCCAAGTCATAAGATTTGTATTCTCTAGAATTTACTATTTGGTCAATTGGTTTATTTAATTTTGTGCAGTTTATACACTTTGACACTTGTAAATTGCACTCTTTGGTGGAATGTTTTACTAAACATTTCCCGCAAACTTTATCATTATTCTTAGACTTGCAATCTATTTCAAGATGTCCGTACCTCTGACAGTAGTAGCAAGTGATCACGTGGTACCTATCCCGTATGTTATAAGTACCCCGTCGTAACGAAACTTTGTCCCCATTATCATGAATAGCCCTCCGATCTTCAGGATCACATTTCAGTACATAGTGGGTAGTCCCTCCCGAAGAATTTTTCTTAATGACTACACTTATGTTCTCTTCTATATTTTGGATCTGGTCCAGGAAGCGATTTCTTTGAATTAAAGCATTTACTATATCTTCTTCCTCATTGTACACATTGCATATCATTATTTTTGTTTTTAGATTTTAAATTTTTCTCGTTTCAGTGTCGGCCACCAGAGTCTGAATTTTGTTTGCTGCCTTTTCTCTGTTCATTTTGTTTGCAAAATTTTTAACAACATTTCCAATCATAATTGACCTCGTGTTAAGTATAGGAATGTCTTTAATTGCCTGTTCAACCTCGTGATTTCCTTCAATAATTTTTGTTGTTGTTTTTGATAATTTAATTATTAACAGTTTTTTTTCCTTAACTTTGCACGCAAATGTCGTTTTTTCCGGTTTTGGGTCCTCAATGTTTGAAGGGTTGCCTTAATTGATTCCATATTTATTGCAATAATGTCAACTTTCTCAGTGAGGTCAGTAGTCTATGCGGAATTTGCTGTGTGTGCGCTAAGGTCCACATGTTTGTTTTCCAAGTTATTTATTTTCGCGTATTGTTCTTTCAAGACCAATTCTCTCATATTCATATTTTCCTTTAATCTTGATATTAATAATTTGTCTTGTCTGGCTTCACCTACACAGTGTGGGCATAACCAATCTAGCTTATTCCGCTCATCATCAGTGATACCCATCACTATATACAAACATTTCTTATGGTAGAATGTATTGCATTCACATCCTATGGATTTTTTCCAGTCCCCATCAGTGGTTTTACATATGAGGCAGAAATGGTTTGGGGCAGACATAGAGTACTGTTTCTTATCACTTAGGTTTCTCCATAAGATTAACTAATATCTTTTCAATAATATCCTAAGCGAGATACAGAAAGCTATAACACGACTCAGGGCGAGTGTTTAACACATCCACACTCAAGCGAGACATACATTGTACTCTGCCTCCAAAGATGAAGACTTTTTTTTTTTTTTTGGTGAATCTACGGACTTGTAGTGTATGCAAGCATATCATTCGTTCTTTTGCTTTGTACTAGTATTCACCTCAGTGTAACAATCTCTTTCATTTCATTTTGTGACGAGATTTAGGATACTCATTTAGTGTTTCATCCAGTAAGTGTTCTGGATATTTGTTGCCCCTTATAGAGACAAGATCCCCACACAGACCCATAGATAATTTAATTATTTAAGACCCATCTGTTATTAATTGTTTACACTCTTGCTATATTAGTGGTTCTTTTAGATAACATGATTACAAGGTAGATGATCGTTTTGGGAGTGCAGATCATGATATCCCTCCACTTGCTAAAGCACTCTTAAGCAGCCTTTTATTTCATATGTTGATAGCTTGTTATTTTGTAGATGCCCAGAGAATTTAATGTTGCAGATGAAGGTTTACCTGAAGATGATCAGTTACATTATATTTCAGATGTTGTGAGCCTTGTTCACTTGCAAGCTCAGCGACTCGTTCCTTCTTAGTAAGTAATTGCAGGGTAAATGTAGGCGCAAGTACTTCCACATCTGAAACGACTCCCTTTTTATAGAAATGCATAACAGGACCCTATTCCAGCTGTATGGAAACGGAAAAGCCAGTAAGTACATCTTTTTGTACAGATAAATTAGGACCAAGAAAATCAGATAAAAATGTCTAATTTGGCGAAAAATCTCCCTTTCAAACGCTATGTAATATCATTGCAAAATTGCTCTAAGTAATTTTTGATGCTGCTTATTCCTCTAAGTTTTTTTTTTAGAATATTTACTGAAATGACTATTGATATGAGTTTGTTCTGAAATTTTCTTAGGGATATAACCGATTAATTTTTGTCATATAAGGAAAAAAATTTCGGTAATTCTGTGTCTGGTTTACTTTCTAACCTTTTTTTTTTTTGACTCAGTAACATTCTGATTTGCTAAAGATTTACTGTGTTGGTAATAATCTATGAAGTGTTCTCCAAATACCTCGTTTGCAATAACATGTTTATGGCTATTGCTAGTTTTTTCTTTAGAAGAGAAATCTACAGGCCATCAAGCTTTTTATATAATATTTAGTTAACTGACATCTTCAGTTAAAGCTAATGAAGATAGAGATGCTAAGGCTGTGACAGATTTTGTGTGCTTGTGATTTAGAAAATAGAACAGATATTTTCCCCAATGGTGGTAAAAGTTTATTGGGCACATAAGCATTAATTAAAATGTCCCCTCTTATGGGGCATATTTTAGATGTAGAGTAAATTTATATCATTGCTCAATTGAATATTACGACTCAAATGATAGTTTTGAGGTATTTTTCTGGGAATACCTAAAATTCCTTTTTTAAGCCAAAAGCTTCAGTCTCCTTACATTTGGCCCCTATTGAACCAGTGGTAGAATGACAGAATTACGCTCTAATACCCAGATTTTCCGGTGTCTTTGCCAACTGTCTTCCCCAAAAGAATTACAGTAGGATCATCCTAATCCCTGATTGATATATGTAACTAAAGAAAGTTACTGGATTCCTCTAACCTATAATCCTCGCTACCAAAAAGAGGCATTTTGTATTGGTGTCATCTTACATATACAGAAAAGGCTTAGATTTTGCAATAATAAATCATGAACCTTTCAGCAAATGAGGTCCCAAACTCTACTCTGTAGGGGATTTTCAGAAGATTATTCGTAGCCCCTAAGTTTTTAGGTGTAGGAGACCACTTGGTTTTACTTGTCTCGCTGTCATAAAGTTTACAGTTCTCACAAAGTATTTGATGGGAACACCCTACACTGTTTTGATGGTGATACAGAAAAAAAAATCCTATTTCTGTCATGAATAAGAGTCATTTCCATAGTTCTTGCTTTTCTTCTCATGATTTCCCAAATTTGAAACCCTACACTAACTCATTTCCTTAATAATCTGTGTCCTTGAGATCATGTTCCTTACCATAATCATCATTTCTATGATAGATAAATGTTTCAAGTCAGTCTTTTCATTTTTGAGAGTGAGGCGATATGAATTCTAATGTTTGTCTAAACTCTTCAGGTCCTTATCTTCATCTGTGCCCTTTTTCTAACTTGCAAATCCCACATTCACTCCTCCAACTCTTCTAACCCATATCAATTACTCAAAGCTATGTCAATCTTTAGTTCTAACTATATTTCCCACCCTCTTCGTGTCACGATTTTAAGATTACTCTTTTTTAGCTTGCCACTGCCCTTTTTTTATCTGCATAGTGCAAACCAAACCTGATGTATCTTTTGATTTCCCGGTCTATGTATCATTCAATGGGCAACTTTACTATTTCTTACTGCCAAAATACTGTTTCTTGCTTCCTAGTCAAATATGTCACCAAAGTATCACATGCCCCACCTTTATGATTTCCATCCCCTCTCTCACAATAACATGGCCATGCTTTCTTTCACGTTTCTTACCCTTTTGCTTTTGAAATTCATTACAGACATAAAAAGAATCTCACCAATTGTGGATATTTAATAGCTAAATTTAGTTCAAAGCTAAGTCATATATACGACTAAGTCACCTTTTTATTTGAGCCTTTTATTCTCTTTCTGTTTCAGTCATAATACATATAGTTTGATCCTACTTAAATATAAACCTTAGTACTTTGATATGAATATGGAAATCTGCCGTTATAATTAATACTATGTCACTTGTACCCTTTATAGTAACCAGATAACACAGAGTCCCCAATCGTCTGTTTTAATTTTGTGCCATCCTTTTAGATATATTGGTTGGGATATCAGTGTGTGCAGGGGATATTGATGAAGAAGTGAGGTTTTAGAGTTTCTTTTTAATAACTGTAACTGGTGATAGTTGTCTGAGCAATCTGCTGATACCCACATTCTTTCATCTGTTTGACCGATTAGAATTATTTCATTTAATTTCATTTTAAAAACCTCCAATGCATCATATATTGACCAATGATACTAAATCAATACCTCAGATAGAGAAACGTGGTAATATTATAAAGTTCTGAAAGCATACACACATTTCCTTGATTTACTTGTCTTCGTTTGATAATTTTACAAAAATTTCCATTGGAAGCTTTAGAGAGATGTTATCACTTTGCTCCAGTTACAAAAGCAAAGGTTGAACACTGATGATTGTTTAAAAAGAAAAATTGGTGCTTCTTTCAAGAATTTTCCCAATCCCTTGAAATTCTGTGCTAAGCTGTTTGACTAACGCAATTGTTATTGAATTAGCTGGTAAGGTTGCTTTAACAAATAAGCCAGATAAATTTCATATAATGAAAATAGCTTCGACAATTAAAAGTGAGGAGTGGGAGGGGGAATGTCTCGTCCCTAAGGTGCTGTTGTGCTGTTGTTAGAGTATTATAGCAACACAACAGCACCGTAGGGACTCAAAACCTTACAAAAGTATCGATCATAAACTGCTGCATGCTGATGGAACTATGCACTTATATGTTAATAACTCGCTTTGCTATATCTAACAAAAAATAAATAAATCCTTTAGAATAAGGCTTATTAAACAATAGCATACAAAGTCTCACTCAGACAAGTCAATAAATTAAGAAATAAATAATTATTGAAGCCTTAGAAATAAAATGAATGGAGAAAGAAATAGAATTTAAGACAGAAATAAGGTCTTGAATTTACCAGAACTGCAATCCTAATGTAACAGTTATTCATGAAGTACAGAATAAACTTTTTCAGTAAGAGGAAGGACACTCTTCAACTACTGTACTCACTTAGAGTAATTATGTGGTAGCCATAAAACAAAATAACTTTTGGCTATGAACAAATCTGCTATAGTTACTGCAAAATGACCGACAGTCAGCAATATCAAGTAATCATTATGGAAGTTTGGAAGGCGTTCTTGCCATCCTACATAAAGAAGTGTCAGTTAATTCTGCACGGTCAGAAGGAAGATAGCATAGCACAAGCTCACAACTTTACTCTACTATATATCCAATTGTTTTAGAAAAAGCTCTGACAGATGTTTTTGGGTATAATTTTCTTTCAAATACTGTATGATGAATGGGAAGGCATCTTTTTAAGGTCCTTAGGCGTATTTTCGTTGAAAATTCTACTGTAAAATTATTGATTTCTTCCCATATACATTGATGCTTTGACTACCACATACAAACGTGGCTGCAGTGAAAAAAAAAAAAAAAAACAAAAAAAAAAACAATTAAGCGTCAGAAGACAGCTTACTATCAGAACTAGATATTAACCATTAATGAAATGTCTGAACAGCTCATTACTAGTTCATATGCCAGGGTTGCTGGGAGTATACGCTAACACTTATGGCAATGTATGATATGTTAAACAAGGAAAAGGAGAATGTGCTTGAGGAATGTGGTTGTTATATGAAGCCTATATGAAATCATTGCATATTCTTGATAATATCCCCTCTGCTGAAAGACTGCGACTTTTGAACCTCAATCTCTCTGCATTACACAATATGTTACCATAATTGGCAGCTTCAGTTCATGATTTTTATTGAGGAGGACCTTTCTTTATTTTGCGTAAATGTCAGAAATTCGTTCTGTGCTGCCATTTTGTTTTACAAAACTTTTACACACTGTTCACTTTAGCCAAAGAATCCCCCAAGAAGGAGAATAAAAAGTGTCCTAACAAAGGCTTCAATGCTGAACAAATTTATCTTTTTAAGAATTTAACGAAATAAACTGCTATATAATAAGAAGATATCCAAGTGTTTTAAGTAAGTGTGATGCCAAAATATTTCAAAGCAAGTGTTGAGGCCAACTATCTTATTGTCCTAATGAAATCCTTGTTGGTGTTCACAGACAAATACAGTAATTAATTATGACCCTGATGTCTCTGTTCTTTGCAAACACGTTTTGTCATCATAGTCCGTATACCAAAGAATGTACCTTTAAAGGTGTTCCATTTGTAGTCTGCACATAGCACAAACAGCATGTCTTTTAAATTTCCATTCCTTTGTGCCTTGATTGGATATGATATATTACCATTCTTATTCAATGCAGGCGAAGTAAATTTTTATGAAAAGGTGAAGTGAGTTTCAGCAGTGTGCAAAGGTCTTCTGCTAGACTGATGCAACAAAGGAATGAATCCTATCATCTGGGGAGGAGGCTCTAGTTATAGGAAAGGATCTTAATTCCTTTGTTGCCTTCAAATAGCATGGAAGCTTCATTTCAATATTTAGCCTCAAACATCAGCAGCTGACGAGTTTTACTGACTTCATTTTCCATAAACAGTAAAAGGATGGTGCGGTTATAATTGTCTACAACTGGTGGACAGCTCTAAAGTGCCATGAAATTGCAAGATACTGGTAGGCTATGACATCACATAACCTTCACAAGTTGATCCAGTGTAACCACAAAATGGCTTGAATATATCAATGTGTACATGAAATTAACAGATGTGTAAGGGCTTAGAAAACCGTGTAGTGTTTTGTGGTACATCCTAAGAGCATTCTGATCAGTCCATGTTTTAGGGTGAGAAATTCTATATACTCAGGTTTTATGTATAAAACAAAATTGTCTTTAAATGCACCAATGTCATTTACAGATAACTTATTACAAAGATAAGTGAGAAAATAAGGATGCAGTATTCATCAAATATGTAAAAAAAAAATGGAAATTCTTATTATTTTAGTTATTTTGTTTCATTTATTCTTAGCCTCCTGAAGGTCCCCTAATGCAGTCACATTAAGTGTCACTCCTAATTTCAGAAGACATTTATTAAAACCTTCTTTGTCTTAAAAATTATTCGAAACTCTGTCTTCATTCAAAGTCTACAAAGACGTTTTACCTAACCAACAAATCAAGATTTCTATTTTCTGCTTCGTTTTCACCAAAGATGAAGAAGTTACATGAAAATAACGGTCCTTATCTGCAGCTCTGGCTGTAAGATTTCTTATCTTGATGCTGGTCCTCCTCACTCCCACCCCCCACCACCCACCCTTATCAACGATCCCTCAGCCCATGTGGCAATATACTCGGGGTTGGAGATAATAGATAGCGGTTAGAGCAAAGCTCACTCGTCTCTTCAAATATGATACAAAATTAATAATTAGAGGACAGGTAATATTAGATTATCTTTTTTGCTAATGTTTTAGTTGAAGCCTACTGTTTAGGGCCAAGAGTAAATCGAAAATTACAAATACAAGTTGCATTCATCACTTAGCCGAGTGATAAGGGCGTCTGACTGCCTTATCTGGCGGGAGAGATAAAGTCCGTGGTAGAGAGGATGTTGCAATGCTGCCACTCTTAGATAACGCTTAGTATCAAAAGGTTGTTCGTTTTAAGGTGCTTGGATTCACTTTTAATTTTAGAAGCTGAACATTATTAAGGGATATTTTAAAAAAACCCGATGGATCAGAAATAGATAAACGTCAGAATAAACATATATATTTGACGGAGAAAAAAGATCAAAAGGAATAAAAGAACATTAAGTGAAGTGCATAAGAGATTGAAGATAACACTTGGGCATCAAAGGTCGATTGAGAGGTGAGTTCAATGTTTAAAATTCCTTTTCATTAAATATATCATAATTTGAAAAAAAAAAACTGTTGAATCTATGTGAATTTTCTTTATTAATGAATTTCATTTAATTCTGCCAAAAAATGCCTCAAAGTATGATATATATATATATATATATATATATATATATATATATATATATATATATATATATATATATATATATATATATATATATATACGCTCTCTCTCTCTCTGTATATATATATATATATATATATATATATATATATATATATATATATATATATATATATATATATACTCTTTCTCTGTATATATATATATATATATATATATATATATATATATATATATATATATATATATATATATATATATATATATATATGGAGTTGGTGGAAGGTTGTTGCAAGCAGTGAAAAGTTTATACGAAGGTAGTAAAGCATGTGTTAGAATAGGAAATGAAGTGAGTGATTGGTTTCCGGTGAGAGTGGGGCTGAGACAGGGATGTGTGATGTCGCCGTGGTTGTTTAACTTGTATGTTGATGGAGTGGTGAGAGAGGTGAATGCTCGAGTGCTTGGACGAGGATTAAAACTGGTAGGCGAGAATGACCATGAATGGGAGGTAAATCAGTTGTTGTTTGCGGATGATACTGTACTGGTAGCAGACACAGAAGAGAAGCTTGACCGACTAGTGACAGAATTTGGAAGGGTGTGTGAGAGAAGGAAATTAAGAGTCAATGTGGGTAAGAGTAAGGTTATGAGATGTACGAGAAGGGAAGGTGGTGCAAGGTTGAATGTCATGTTGAATGGAGAGTTACTTGAGGAGGTGGATCAGTTTAAGTACTTGGGGTCTGTTGTTGCAGCAAATGGTGGAGTGGAAGCAGATGTACGTCAGAGAGTGAATGAAGGTTGCAAAGTGTTGGGGGCAGTTAAGGGAGTAGTAAAAAATAGAGGGTTGGGCATGAATGTAAAGAGAGTTCTGTATGAGAAAGTGATTGTACCAACTGTGATGTATGGATCGGAGTCGTGGGGAATGAAAGTGAGGGAGAGACAGAAATTGAATGTGTTTGAGATGAAGTGTCTAAGGAGTATGGCTGGTGTATCTCGAGTAGATAGGGTTAGGAACGAAGTGGTGAGGGAGAGAACGGGTGTAAGAAATGAGTTAGCGGCTAGAGTGGATATGAATGTGTTGAGGTGGTTTGGCCATGTTGAGAGAATGGAAAGTGGTTGTCTGCTAAAGAAGGTGATGAATGCAAGAGTTGATGGGAGAAGTACAAGAGGAAGGCCAAGGTTTGGGTGGATGGATGGTGTGAAGAAAGCTCTGGGTGATAGGAGGATAGATGTGAGAGAGGCAAGAGAGCGTGCTAGAAATAGGAATGAATGGCGAGCGATTGTGACGCAGTTCCAGTAGGCCCTGCTGCTTCCTCCGGTGCCTTAGATGACCGCGGAGGTAGCAGCAGTAGGGGAGTCAGCATTATGAAGCTTCATCTGTGGTGGAAATGTGGGAGGTTGGGCTGTGGCACCCTAGCAGTACCAGCTGAACTCGGTTGAGTCCCTGATTAGGCTGAAGGAACATAGAGAGTAGAGGTCCCCTTTTTGTTTTGTTTCGTTGTTGGTGTCGGCTACCCCCCAAAATTGGGGGAAGTGCCTTGGTATATTGATTGATTGATATATATATATATATATATATATATATATATATATATATATATATATATATATATATATATATATATATATATATGTATATATACGTGTATGTGTATATATATTCAATTCACTAATGCTCATGTGAAAACGCTTAGCTGGTATTTCTTTTTGCATGAATTGTTAGTTATTGTAAATTTTATTAGGCTGGTATTTCTTGGTGTTCAAATTGTTTACTATTTATAGTCAAAGATTTGTTCCTACTCAAATACATACTTCAATAGGAGTATGACTTCAGCAATCTCGAATGTCCATTCATAGTTGGTGGCATGTGGAAGTAAGGCTCTGCTCACTGGCCACTTAGAGCAACCCTTACCTTGACTCAGGCCGCAATTCCGTATGCACAAGCTATTCTGCTGCCTCTGTTTTTGCTGATAGGATCAGTAAACTACAGCCTAATATACTACATTTTGCCAATGAAAACGCATTCATCCTTGTGTTCCATTAATGGCCTTATGGCATTGAAGATTCTAGTAACCACTGTATGCCTCTCTCCCTTCCCCTACTCGCAAAATGTGACATAGACAGTTGATGTTTTTTGTGAAACCTGGTCATATTTTTCAAAAAGATCGACATATTATTATAAAGTTACTGAAGTAATTGGCTTACCACACCGAGGGAAATGGCCTCACAGTCATCTGGAAGTCGGCTGTCCATGTAGTAACCGCAATGTTTTCAGAATTGCTGTACACAATTAGTAACTAGAAGATGAGCCAATGTAGGTATTGTATCTTTATCATTATTATTATTATTATTATTATTATTATTATTATTATTATTATTATTATTATTATTATTATTATTATTATTATTATTATTATTATTATAAAACACTAATACCATTCTTGGAAAAGCAAAAACCTCCCACAGATAAAGAAGAAAAGTAAAATTGAGGGTTCCTTCAAGTAAGATAACTCTAACCCAAAAGGTTTTTAGCACCAGAGTACAGAGGCTATGGCCAAGGCCGTCTCTTTGGGGGAAAGAAAGGTCCCACCTGGTACGAGTAATGCTTTCACACAGCTACTATAAGCTGTGAGTAAAGGGGTCTCGCTCGATTTCTTCACAGTTTTCTGCTGTTATTCAAGAAGATTTGACTGTTTTTGGAATCCAGGCTAATCGCTTTTATGTGCTGGACCGAAAGTGAGTGTTTTCCTTTCCAAATGCTGATGAAGAAAAAGCCTAGTTATTGCCACCATCAAGAGAGCCTATGTTCCTAACGTATAATAGTAGGGGAAATACTATATTTATTGTTGTAATAATTATAATTGCATTTTATTGTTCATGTCGTATTAGGTACGGAATATCTGCCTCTTATATAATGATAAAAAGATTACTAAACTGTTCACAAAATTACTTTGGTATTCACACGTTTTCCCCTTGCTAATTACTTCATTCTCTCTCTGATTTTTTTTTTCAATTCTTGCCTCCTCATTCTCCGGGTGTTGCTCTCTCTCTCTCTCTCTCTCTCTCTCTCTCTCTCTCTCTCTCTCTCTCTCTCTCTCTCTCTCTCCTTTTCATGTAAATACGTTTGGCCCTTTAATATTGCATTTAAAAACTTTTTAGGTGTGCCAGCGACAATTCAGATCTAAGTATTTTGAATCAGAGAAATCCTTCTTCGATAGAACAATTCGTAAGAAAGTCATAGCTGAAAGAATTGTAAACAATAACAGTGGAAAAATAAAGATAAATCGTCGAAAATATCAAGTAAGAAATATGGAGAGCAACATCAAGTGAATTGCCAGAATTGTTTATTTTTTATTTATTCTTCAAAATTAAATTGCAAGAATCGTTCTGTGTTTTTTTCGGTACGCAAGTGTAGTTTGGAATTGGTGGGTCTTTTAATTAGACTACTTCCACGGGTCACCTTTAGTTTAATTTTAATACTTTTTTCTCGGTCTAGTTTTTCTTAGACCGATTATTCAAAGTCGTCTCTTTTCGGTGTTTATGATCTCAGTGGTAGACTGTAAAGAGAAACAAAGTTTGTATGCATAGTGAGTACGTGCGTGAGAGAAAGAAAGATTGTGGATGCCTTAACCAAACTCCTTCCTTATTCGTTGACATATCAATCAACCTATGCATGCTGACTTCTTCCTCCACTGACCAGGTCTGTATTCGAGACGGCCTTGCTATGACACAGGCAAGGATTAAATTTAAGCATAAGACTATTGCCTTAGATGCTGCTGCTTTTTAACTTAGATTACCTTAAGACTTTTCAAAATTATTTAAATTTGAAGCTAGTTAACCAAAATTTACGTAAACAAATATCATTAGCTTTAAAAGGAAAATACTTCAAAACAATGCAAAATATCTCAAATTAATTTAATTACCTTAAAGGTTTAAATCCTTGGCCCTACCCAAGTATGGAAAACTATAGTTTTATTTCCAAATGTACTTCTTATCGAAGAGC
This sequence comes from Palaemon carinicauda, assembly GCF_036898095.1. Lineage (NCBI taxonomy): Eukaryota > Metazoa > Arthropoda > Malacostraca > Decapoda > Palaemonidae > Palaemon > Palaemon carinicauda. Next base: position 66,770,899 of record NC_090758.1, on the reverse strand, counting down.
TGATTATCATAGCAAAGTAGTCTGCTCTCCCCTTTTTAAGTGGAAAGTTGGAACTGATCATTACATAGCAATGGTTAACCCCTTAACAGAAAAAGAATTTTTCAATTATAGTGATATTATCAAGTGTATAAGGAAAGAGAAGAATATGTGGAAAATAGGTCGGACAAATCAATGTATGTATTGGTAAAGAAAATATTTACCCAAAACTAAAGAGGGATCTAATGTACTACTATCTAGCCAGTCAAAGTACCCAATAACTCTCTATCATTAGAATCTTAACAACTGTCTAGTGCCCTGGCCAACGTAATATCTGCAATATTGTAGTTGTCATAGAAACCTTCTTAGTTGTGTTACTTTCATAGACCACATTTTAGGTATTGTACTTAACCCTTACTCCTTAGAGTATCACAAACTATGATGATGATTATGATGATGATGATGATGAATATTATTATTATTATTATTATTATTATTTTTATTATTATTATTATTACTATTATTATTATTATCATTTGAACTTCAACTGTGTTAGGAAAATGAGAATCACGGGAGCCACAGGATTCAACCGGGAAAATAGCCTAGTGAAGAAAGAAAATAAGAAAACAATAAATATAATGTACATAAGTAATGAGATGGATCTATTATAACAAAGAAAGGATGATGAAGTGTTTGATGGAACACTTTTTATTCATATACCTGAAGCTGTTGAAAAGCTCTTTGTGCCCATGAATTAATTCAGTGTGTTTGAATCGAAAGCTATCCTAAGAAAACCTAAACAGACGTGAAGCACCTGGGTACGATGGAATAACTACCGAGATGATACTGGTAGAAGATGAAGTGACTTCCAGACAACTTACAAGATTATTTTGTAGAATGTGGCATCTAGAGGCGTTAGAAGTGTTGGTGAAAATGACAAAAACGGGAGACTTGACTGATTGCAATAAATACAGAGGTATAATAATTACGTCGCTGTTTATGAAAATATGGAGTATGCTTAACTGACGAAATTTCTATTTTTAGATATGTACAGCAACGCGTTGAATATCAAATGAGTTACCACTTGATAGCAGAGTACTGCAAGGAAGTATGTTGTCACCTACGCTCTTTGTCCTCCTCGTGAATTTTGTGATGCATAGAACAGTCGGATATGGTGAAGATGAATTGGACTGGATCGTTGATAGGAGTTTAGCAGACCTAAACTATGGCGATGACACTATCCTTGTTAGCAAAACAGCACAAGATTTGGAATGCTTGCATACCATAATGCATGGAATATAACACGAGGTTCGGCTGAAGATAAATAGAAGAAAGACAGAGATGATGAGAATGGAGTATGCAATGGAAGATGAAATATCATTGGAAGGAAAAAGGATTGATGAGGTAGAATAATCTAAGTATTTAGAAAATATGATCGCCAATACAGGGTCTTTAGAATTAGAATTTAGTGAGAGATTGATAAAAAATATCAGACAGCTGCTAGGTTAATTAAAATTTGGAAATCCAATCGCCTAGAATTGCATTTAAAAATCAGATTATATATCAATTCAGTGAGACCTGTATTACTCCATAGACATGAGTCATGGTATGACAATGAAGCAATTACTAATATGTGGATGAGATCATGATGAGTGGTAGATGGAGGTGGTTTGGGCATGCTCTTGCTGTAGTACTCCCCAAGAGAGATTAGTTTACCAAACGTTCAGCTGGGCTCCACAAGCCACTAAAGGAGTAGGGAGACCTAGGCCTTCATGGATGAGGACTAAGAAGCGTAAAGTAGATGATGAATAAAGAGTTAATGACTTAAAAGCTCAGGATAGACATGAGTAACAAAATCTAACAGAGGCAAATTGCGTTAATAAGCATTTGAGGAGATGATGAAGTAATGAAGAAAATATACAAAGTATCTCAATATCAGGAGAAACGTTAAAATTGCTCTCTCATATATAAATTCTTAAATGAGACTTTTGGTTCAACATAAATGAACTTACAAAATGTTTGGAGTCCTGAAGCTCTGGCGATGCAACTGCTGTATTACGAAGATCATTCCATAATCTGGTCAAAACTGTAAGAAAATACTGTGCATATTTTGCTTTTTGCTGAATAAGGCATGGATGTTACAGTGTTGTGTAGTCTGGGAGGATCAGACAGCATTTAATGGCAAGAATTACTAAGAATCTTTCTAATCATGCATGAGGAAATAACTGAACAATGGTGCCACAGAACTTCTCTCCAACAGATTAAGATGATAGTCAGAGGCTAGATGGGAATTTCTTCAGGATTGACTAATTGCCAAAAATAATAAAAAGTCAATCTCGATAAGAATTTTTTTTTTTTTTTTTTTTTTTTTTTTTTTTGAGGTGGGATTGAAAAAGGAACAAGAAACTTTCTGAATGTGCTTCATAAAATTAAACGAAAAATAGAATTTTTGATGAATTGTAAACACTTAATAAGACATTGTCAATGCAAAGATTTCAGTTTTGAGAAACTACCTCCTTCCACCTCTACTTACAATCCTACTTAGATGTGTTTTTTAGTGTTCAACTTCTTACCCCATAATATTCCAAGAACTCTATTTTAAGCTTAATCTTTATTAAGGAATTCAGCAGTTAGGAGTCTGTTCAGGAGCTGGAATTGATGAAAAAGATGCTTTTATAATTAAAGGGAGGTTTTAGTGCCCTGGTTTCTTTGCTCAAATTGTTCTTATATTCTACAAGTGTTAAGATTTAATTCATTTGTTTTACTACCAAAGTTGCTGTCTTCAGCAAAGCAAGAATATCCTCGGACTTTTTTCAATGTACCGTAGTTGGTAATGGCAAGTGTGCAAAGGGTGAACAACACCTCTTAACTATAAGAGAAAAGTGACCTTTGTCTTTGGCCATAGTGTGAATAACGTGCAATTGGGCTACTATCTCTCTCTCTCTCTCTCTCTCTCTCTCTCTCTCTCTCTCTCTCTCTCTCTCTCTCTCTCTCTCTCTCTCTCTCTCTCTCGCTTTAAACTGTTTGATCTTTTTCTACTTTTTTGGGGAAAAGCGTTGTTACTTTTGGCGAATGCTGAGGCTCACATAGCTATAATTTTTCAGCCCTCTCTACAATGGTTGGGGACCATAAGGCTTACCTCACCTTCAGGAAAATGACCAGTGTTGCTTGCCTACAACCAGCCATAGACGTCTCTCCTCATGGAGTGAATGTCCTTCGTGTCCAACGCATTCGGTGCATACCCGTACCTGTATGTCCCTCTATCACCAATGTTGATATTTTGCCCAAAAGGACCTGATGACCAAAGTCAATACCCTTATGGACAGCCACTTCACTCCCTTCTAGACCACCATCAACACCTTTACTCCTTATGAGGTGAACACCTACTCAACATCCACCAACGCTATCGTGAATGCAGAAGGTCACAGACCCCCACCAAGTGAAGTGCTAGAGTGGCAACAAAGATTCCCACCACCAACCAATACCACAGCTCACTTGTGCCCCGATGTACGACCTCTCTAGTCACTTCCTGATGTCCATTGACTGCAGTTATGCTACTACTACTCCAAATTTGGTGCTACTACGATGAAATTTGCGAATGGTTGTCAGTGGTAAAGAAAAAGTGTATGTAAGCCCTCACTTGCGATGGTGGCCTACCCTGTCAATAATCTTTTCTTTTTACTTAACGCAGTCACGTTAGTGTGAATTTTGGTAGACAGGGGTGCTTGCCATTCTCTTCTGCCAACGCGGATTATTACTCCTCAATTCCTCCCCAACCCAACCCCTCTCACCTCATTCTCCAAACCCCTACAGTTCCCAGTTCCTTTGAAACACAGTAATTATTACCATATCAATGTTAGCCATTTTTAGAAGTCTGGCACCAGATAATTTGGCGTCGGTGTAGGGATTAGAGGCGCCTAGGTATGCAGACAGAAAAGCAGCACTACCCCCTCCCAAACAGTGCATACAGATCTTCTACTTGCACAAAGTGAAGGTTTTCTACATGTACGACCTACTAATGTGGTATCATCAGGAGCCATTCCACCCAGAAGACATCCCCAAGACCACCATCCCATTCGGCTTTGGTACATACACTTTCAATTACTCCTCTTTTCGCCTTTGTAATGCTGGGGCCTCTTTTCAACATCTTTAGGAAGGCATGTTAGGAGACCTCAACTTTTGTGTATGTTTCCTGGACGACATACTTATGTTTACTTACTCTACAGAGGATCACTTCCATCATATATGCATCATACTTGACTGCCTACAACAGAACAGTCCTGTAGTACAGTACGACAATGTACCTTTGGCACTAAAGAAGTATCGCTCTCAGGGCACCGTAACACTGCTGACTGAGTGTATCCACATCCTGAGAAAGTAGCAACAGTTCAGAACTTCCCCATGCCCTCGACCATCATAACATTGGAAGAATTATTTTGCATGATCAGCTACTATCACCATTTCCTGCCGGATATCACTGCCCTTCTTGCTCCCCTCTAGGCCTCAGTCAAGTGCAAGCCAATAGACCTGATGTGGGGTCCCCTCAAAAATCGGCCTTCTGCAATGCATAAAATGCCCTATCATCCTCTGCCGCTCTCATTCATTATGTGCCACACGCACATCTCCTACTTTCCACCGATGCTAGTGACTTCACTATTGGGTGAGTTATCAAACACTTGTTCCACGTCTCATGGCACCCATTGGCCTTCTTCAGTAGGAAACTGTCCAAAGTGGAAGTCAGCTACTCTACCAGCGTCCACGAATTGTTTTCGGTAGACTATGCTATCCATAACTGTTGCCATTTTTTGGGAGGTACACCCCTCCTCTTTCTCCTGAACCAGAGGTCTCCGGTGCATGCCTTCATTCGACAGTCTAACGTCTGGTCCACCTGTCAACGTCGACATATCTCTGCCGTGGTTGAATACAATTGTACCTTTCAGCACATCCCTGGGGAAATGAATCGTATGCCGATGCCCTGTCAAGAAACACATATGCCGCCATTCACCTAGGATTCAATTTTTATGCTGTGGCAAAAGCCCAATGAAGTGATCCAGAGAACCTCGCATGTAGGATATCTTGCATATTCCTGCATTGGGAGGGCTTCCCTCCTGACGATTCAAATGTCACCCTCCTCTGTGATGTCAGTGCTGGTAGACCAAGACCTTGGATACCTTCTCCCTTCCACTGACACTTTTTCATCTCATTCTTGACCTTTCACATCCCTCGCGCTGTTCTACTAAGAGGTTTCTGAAAACAGAGTTCATTTGGCATGGAATTATTTTGCATGGTCACGATTGGGTCTATGACTTTGCTTCATGCCAAACCCCAAAAGTACATTGACAAAAGGATTTAGGAGTGAGCACCATTCCTTAACCCCAGCCGTGCTTTGCCCACATTCTTATTGATGTTTTAGGTCCCCTACCCAAATTACAAGAACCTCGTTACCTGTTTACCGTCATCAACAGCTCTACTGATTGTCCTGAAGTCATTCCCATGGAAACTGTAACATCCGGCAACTGTACATACGCCTTATTCACAGGAACGATAGCTAGATTGGGTATCCCCAAGCATATTACTTCTAACAGGGGTACAACCTTGAACTCTCAATTGTGTATATCATTAGTGAATTTGCTGGGTATCAACTTTCACCAAACAACCGCATATAACCCTGCAGCCAACAGTATGGTTGAAAATTTTCACTGTTAATGGGTGCTTGCTATGGTCCATGCGCAAGAAAACGAGCGATGACTTGTGCAAATCTGTTGGTATATGTTGCTCCACTCCGGGCTGGAAATCTAGCTGAATGGAGAGAATCTTCCCACAACAAGACATAGGCACTAGAGATTTTTGAGGAGGTTGATATCACAAACAAATACTAGCAGGGAAAACCAATGGGTTACCATGCACCATTTCTGCTACCAAGACATCCAGGACATCTTTAGAAGTTGTCCTTAGTCAGAGGTAGACCCAAGGAAGATGAGTAAAACAGTTAAAATTATTGCATGGGGACAACAAAGCTGCTCTGAGAGTATGATAAAAACATTCTACGATTCAGTTGAATACAGGGTTGTATAAAGATTTCTGGTTTAGAATGATTCCCATCTTTTTCACATTGGAAAGGTGAAAGTGGTACCCTCCTCAGAAGTAATATGATAATTGATATTTAACATAGAAATCCATACTGAGAGTTTTGTGCATGTACATGAGGCTGGCATTGATGTTTGCATTAGGATTGTTTCAGGCTTATGAGTGAAGCTATCAATGACTGTAAACAGGTAACAATATAGTTGTGATGCGAGGAAGGGACCTACTACGCCAATGTGAAAATTACCTGATGTTGAGAGAATAGAACGACCCGGGTATTAGTGTTTCGGTATAATTTTGAGGTTTGTCATGGAGTTTGGCTTTAATTAACATTTTTATCGATGCCGTGCTAAATAAATTTCGTCGTTAGTAGCTGTGCAGTAGATACGCATGATAGATGTCAAAAGGCATAAATGACATCAAACACCTGATGGTGCATGAGGGCAGGTATCCATGATTGTTGTCTACCAGTATTGATATCAGAGAGGAGGGGGTGTTGGGGTTGTGAAGGCAATGTCAACCTAAAGAAGGGATGTGCAGGATGTCCTAAATGCCTGATACGCTGGATCTTTTCTTAGGACTTATACCAAGGCATTGTGATCCAATCCCAAATGAATGGCAGCCAGTGTATTATTCGACAGGTTATCAGCAACAAGATTCAATTTCACAGGGATGCACTTAAGAATTTAATTTAGCTCATAACGGGAGAGAGGTGTCGATGTTGCATAGCTGACAAGTCGTTGGACTTTTTGAGTGAAGATATAAAACAAAGAAAGGTAGTCAGTGCGAACGACAAAGGGTGTACTTTCTAAGAAGTGGCAGAAGTGATATACTTCCATCTATGCTTGGTCAAATGTAGAGTATCCAGATTCTACCTTAGACAGTTTCCTACTACAAAAGGCCAATATGTGGGGTGAGCTGATGACCACCTGATTGAGACCTGCACTAATAGTAATGTCGCAGTCATTGATGGAAATAATTAGAAGGGCATGTAGCAAAGGAAAACTGTGATCAGCCGTGTTTGATTGGGAATTCTTTGCGTTGCAGAAGGCTGCATTTTAAACGGAACCTCACTTCAGGTCTTTTGACTCCTTTTTGAGGGAAGCATAGAGAGGGCTAAAAATAGCAACGAAGGAGGCTAGGAACCGGTGATAATAGTTGATCATGAGCAAAATTCTTGCAGTTCTCTGACGGTCGGGAGCAAAGGGATGTTTTGAACAGCTGGTATATTTTGGGGGTGGGGGCTAGGGGTTTGGGATGGACTTTTTCAGGAGTGATGCAGTACCCTTAGAACAATACTTCGTTGGGGCCAAATTTACACTTGTCTTACCTGACTACACGGCCATACTGTTGTTGGCGATCCAGCATGACTCACAAGTGATGGAGGTGTTCCTCTTTGGAGGAAGAAAACAGAAGTATGTCATCCATGTAACACACTCGGAAGGGATAAGTCTCATGATATGCCATCCATTAGGTGCTGAAAAGTAGCCTCAACATTACGAAAGCTAAGAAAGGACAATTGCAGCTGCATATAACGGAGCGGATAGTGATGGATGTCTAGAGGATGACTAAGGGGTTCACAGGTATCTGATCACAACCTTTTTTTCCTTGCATGTAGGAGATAACGGCGATAACGTTTTGTAGTGGGTAGTTAATCCCTTCTGTCTGCATATTCATAACCCTGTAATTCCTACACAGATTCACGAAGGCACATTTCTGCAGGATGATATGCAAAGTAGACAACCATGAGCTTCATTTCCTTTAGGCAATGGCCCAAAACAATTCACCGAAAGACGCTCGAATCTGGTGAACACTGATGGCCCCGTTGTTTTAATATGTTGATAAATACTGTGTTTGCTGGGAAATGTGGACGTTTGGTGAAGTTCAAGAGTGAAGACTTCTGGATATGATTTGATGAAGGGGTCATAGGCATCCGTTGGTGTGCTGAAGTAAAGAGTAATTTTGGAGGTGGTGTGTTGAAGATGTGTCGGCGAATAAGTGTCTGTGTTCACTAAACATCGGTGAGCAACCTTAACTAGGTGGAAATGGGCGAGAAGATCCACAAAAAGGATTTGCAATGTGACGCCAGCATTAAGAAACTTTAAATTATATTTGGCACTCCCAAACTATAATGTAACGGTCTCTTAACCCTTGGTAGAGATTGCAGATCCATTGGCAGTTAAATTTAGACTTTTGCAGGCTTAGGCAGACTATGTCGTCGACTATTGGAGATTGGCCTTGGTAGTAGACTACTGCAAGCACTGGTGTGCACCAAAAAACGCATGCTGTACCTGCATATTATAATAGAAAAGACTACAGATAGGGAAAACCACTGCCTAAAACGCTAGCCTGCTTACAATTTTTTTGGTCAGTAATAACTATTTGCAGATCCCTTCACAGCAGCTGTGAATATGTAATGGTATTGCCATTACTTATTTTCGATGCGGATATTAATTTCTGGCCCCGTCAGTCAGTTATTCTGTTATTCGTGTTGCATAAGGTTTTTATTATATTTATGAACAGGTGGACATAAGTCTCTTCCTATACTTTATATATAAAAAATCTTTTTTAATGTCGTTATTTTTCATAAAATATCTTAATTCAATTGTACATAGCTTTTCTTCTAGTTTATTTATTTCCTTATGTTCTTCTCTGTGGAAGTCCTTGTGCTTACAACGTTCTGCTTTGCCCAATAGGGATATAGCTTAACTATTAATATTTATAATAATAATAATAATAATAATAATAATAATAATAATAATAATAATAATAATAATAATAATAATAATAATAATAACAATAATAATAATAATAATAATAATAATAATAATAATAATAATAATAAAAATATTGAAATCTAACTTTATAGCATGCATTTATCGACAGCAGCATCATTGCATCTGTACGTGTAAGACTAATCATATAAGTGATTATAAGTACTGCTATATATAGGGACAAAATACCTAAGTATAAGATTTTATATGAATTAGCTTAAGAGGAGTATCCAGTAACAAAAATAAGTTATGTCCATTTATACTGTTTTAAATTTTTTTTCTTTTTTTATAGTTTACTTTTGTGTGGCCAATAATGTGGTAGAAAAGTCTGACAATATAATATGATTTACTTCCACTAAGAAAACATTTTTAGTGAAGTGATGCAATAGAGAATTTACTTAATATGAACACCTTATCATTGAAGGCAAGCACAGCAGAGCTATAGTTCTGATAGCATATACCATATTATACACCACAACACATATCTTAGTTACTTACTGGTTCCTTTCTTGTGTCGCTTTATTCTTCTTTTCGTCTTATTCCCCCCCCCCCCTTTATCAACTTGTCCTGAGAGAAAAAAGGCAGAAACTAAATCAATTAAGTCTTCCATTATGTAGTTCTTCTTTCTGTGTTGTTTTTAGGTAGGGTACACACACACACACACACACACACACACTCTCTCTCTCTCTCTCTCTCTCTCTCTCTCTCTCTCTCTCTCTCTCTCTCTCTCTCTCTCTCTCGTACACATCTTAAGTAGACATTGTTTTTTACGTGGTATCATAGCATGTCACTGAGAACATTTCCCTCTGATTCTTTGTTCGATGATCTAAGAAGGTCATTTGCATCAAATAATGATAACTAAACAATTCATAATTGAATATATTGTACCAATCAAGCTTTCCAGTTACATCCTTTATTGTAAAGGCATTCAACATCCCTCGTAAGGCTGGGAGGTACTTCTAATTTGATGATGGTTATTATGTTTTTTTTTCAATGAGTTGTTGATTATCTGCTTGCCTTCATTAGTTTGAAGAATCTACCAAGGCAATCTCTCTTAACGAATTCATATCAACTAAAATCGCTGCAAAACGCAGAAAAGATTCTGGAACGCGTTTTTTTTTTTTTTTTTTTAATAATGTTATCAGCGTTCAAGTTTTTCCCTTCTATCTTGTGTTAAATGCCCAGTAGCCCAAGGAAAGAGCTGTATGGCTTCATTTATTTCTGAATAGACAGATAAATAAAAGATTCAAAAGTCTTTCAACTTAGGTGAGTCATATAGTGAATTTGTTTTTTGTGTTAAGATCAGTGGATATAATTGTCCGGAATTTATGGCTATTGCGATGATCTGTTGATAGATTAGCCAATCATGATAGGTAAAGAAATGTTGTTCTCATTAAATATTTTAAGATGCAGCAAGATGGAGACTACAATTGACCTTTATTTAGATCATAGAAAATTATTCAGAATTTCTACCAATTATATTCATATTGTATTTCAACAAAAGCAGCCAGTAAATATTTTTTTTTTCTCCTTGCTGTTATTGCTTATCACAATTGTTACCATAGAGTCTAATTGAATTTGGATCATCATTTTGGTGTGTAAACATTCATTATAAGAATACCACATAATTTATCTGCTAGCCCATACAGTCGACCTGAGACTCATTATCTTACTTCCTTAGTATTTCATTGTTCTTAGTGTTTGAAACTTTTACCTTGTAGATGTAACTCTTTCTAGTTATCCTTTCTTCATAGATGAACTTTGAGTTATCATTCCACATTAAGCTGCATAAAAATATATTTATTGTGAATATGTCACACTATGCTGAGGGACGTTAGGCTCATACATACATACATACATATACCAAGGCACTTCCCTCAATTTGTTGGGGTAGCGGACATCGAACAAATGAAACAAAAAGGGGACCTTTCCTCTCTACGTTCCTACCAGCCTGACAAGGGAATCAATCGAGCTCGGCTGGTACTGCCAGGGTGCCACAGAGCAAATGAAAACCAATAACTCTTTATGTGTCATATCAGAACATATTTAGTTATCTTTGCATTAGATATGGTGGTGAGGTAACTTAACTCTTTACTAGTCGTATAATTTGTGTTCTAGTTAAGAGAATATGGAAGACTCCTTGAATTTCAATTTAAAAACAAATCTAAACCCCTAAGTTTATCCTCAAAGATACATCGAGATATGAACGGTCTTTATTTTTACTCTCATTCGCTAATATCTTTCAATTCTGACTTCATTTTGTAGCAATAAACCTTTCCCATCATTGGATCTTATGGTTAAAATCTACTTAATCTTGACACTCACTGATTGGGAAGAGATAGTTCATGGAGGTATTCTGTTGACTGTCTCCTCTTCTTACTCCTCCTCCAAGGCCACAAATCTCCTTCCTATTCCTGTCATCACTGGAAACAGCATCACTTCCTAGTGGACAGAACAAAAGCAACAATCTATTCTATGGATCTGATATTATAAACTTAACGGAAACGTAAATAGAGAAGCTACAATGGTTAGAGAAAAGGGCATATAGTAAAATATTCAGTATTCATTAAAGTAGAGCTCCTACTATATTGAGGAGGGAGGTAGGGACATCTATGAAAATAACCGTGAATGATATAGTACATAAACTGTACACTGAATGTGAAAAAAAAGATACTGAAAACAATAACCCGGACATACAAGAAATAGAAAAATTATAGAAGAAAAGTGCCAAATGGGATTGATCATGGATTTAAGGCAAATAAGAAGAGTGATGCAGACAGGAAAAATATCAGAAACCATAAAGTGTGGTGCTAAAAAAAGGGAATGATGAGTCAAAAAGTAGAATGCCCTAAAAATATACATGGAGGGGAAAAGGGAAATAGAGACAAATAAAAATATACTATATATTCCCATCAGCATTGTATTTCAGACCAAAGATATATTCTTTAAAACATAACACTATAAATAGTCCAAAATAGGGAAGTGTAAACTGGAATTTCTTATAACAATAACGAAAAGTACTCAAAAAATTTCTTTGAAAATTAGAGAAATTAATTATTTGAGCTACACTGACTTAAAAAAAAAGACTCAAAAAATTATTAAGATGCCTTTTTTTTCGGGGTAGGAGCATAGAAAAGAAGAAAAATAGATACCCTTATTTAAGAAACCCATAGTAATATAGAAAAGAAATCAAACTGAAGTCTGGAATGCATTTCAAGATAATTAAAGCACCATTGCAAAAGAATATGCTTTCTTGACCCTAAACCTAAACCTGAAAATTTATTTCAATGTCCCTCATCAGGAAGGCTAATAGAAGTGGATTATATGATTACATATGGTTCCAAATCATATAAAAAAGAAAGGTGGTGAAATACAAAGGCCATAAATCTGGTAAAAGAGCTTAAAGGGGTATAAATGGGATGTAAAACACTGACAAAGTATGTTGTGATATGCTAATTCGCATTTTTGCACCAAGAAATAAAGAGTTAATAAGAACTAAAAAAAAAGAAAAATAACGATAAAGGGGATAATAGTGATACCATTAATCAACTATCAGAACAAAAAATATTGTATAAATTGAAATAAGGAAAATCGATAAAGGATACTACCAACAGACCCTGGTCCTGATAGAAGAAATTCGATAACTCCCATCTTTCTAGAGGAAATTTTATTACCTATTTTCTGCCGATCAATTTTAAAAAATTTTTTCTAGTGTACATAGGAAAGTACTAGATTAAATAAACTAAAATAAAATACGCGTTAACTCGCTAATTTCTCTACAGTAAAATATTATTTTCTTTTTTAGCAGGAACCGTCCCCACACTTTTAATGTATGGTCTTTCAATCATTCGGCCAACATCAAAGCAGCTAAATTAAACTTAGAGCATGTGAATAACTTTTATGTAGCGTATATACAGTATATATATATATATATATATATATATATATATATATATATATATATATATATATATATATATATATATATATATGTATATATATATATATGTGTGTGTGTGTTTATATATATATATATATATATATATATATATATATATATATATATATATATATATATATGTACATATATATATATATATATATATATATTTGTATATATATATATATATATATATATATATATATATATATATATATATATATATATACATGTGTTTGTGTTGGTATGTATATATAAAGATATGTTCAGCTCCTGTATCAAGGGCCTATGCTGACATAAGACCACTTTATTCTTACAACAATTATATTATTACCTATTTATAATCTTTCAAAAGCTGCCTATATAGACCTCTTATAACATGTGTAAGTCAGATAACATCCTTCACTTTAGTCTAGATAGAAGTTTAAATCTATCCAGGAAAAAATGTGACTACACTGCAAATGGAGTATGTGATAATGTTGATTATATCCTGATGCTAGCAATGGAAAAACAGTTACCTAGATAATAACAATGAACATATGTCATAGCCTTTTCAATAATACAAATATAGCTAATTGATGATCAACTTAGTGACGTTTATTATGAGAATATGACTGTGGTTATTAAAAGGCAAGTGATTAATACACTATTTCCTACTGCTAATAAGGTTTTGTTTTCATCTATGTGTTAGCAGAAATGCACATGGAATTGTACAATCTTTCTTATGAAACTTAGAGGCAAATATCCTTGGGTGATATCACTCTAATGTATTCTTCAATATTCAGCCTTATACCATTACAGTAGGTAATTCAGTGACATAAAGAACCAAATCAACTGGGAAAATGCAAACCGAGTACTTTAAGTTAATCTTTTGGTATTTGGATTTGTTTATTAAGTGTATCTGACTCGTAAAAAGTAGATCTTTTCCATCACAGTTCCCACTGCAAAGATAACCAAGGTGTATTGGCATTATATGTAGTGTGTTACATCTTTTAAAAACCAATGTTCTTTGGATTAAATTGCCACAAACACACTGAATCAATCCTAAAGCAAAACAATACAAAGTTCATCAATAGGAAAAGAAAAATATAAACAGATCACATGTTCCCTTGCAAAATCTATAGAAGGCAATTTTTTTCATCTCCCTTAGTTCTAACATAGAAAAGAGGGATGAAATAGCTATGTGAGTAAATAATACTGAAAGTAGCATGAGATATTTCATAACTTTGACCATCCTTAGCATTCAGATCTTCAAAGGCAGTACCATCCTGCTAGTAATGCTAGGCATACAGTTAGTAAAAAGACAGCACATTACAAGCTCTAATGCTTACTCTATTATAATGCAAATCCTATTGTGTTATAAGAAGTTCTAAAAGTTGTATATGGTTACAGTACTCTATCAAATAATGTAAGCTGAGTGGGAAAACATCTTTATACGGACCCGTAGGCATATCTTATTTAGGAACGGTACTGTGAAAATATAGATTTTCTGCAGAAACATTGATGCTTCCTCTCCCATATACTAATGTGTTTATAATAATAATAAAAAAAAAAAAAAATGTTGAGGCAGTGTTTATCACCACTACACATTCACGGTTAAAGGAGATTCTGGACAGCATATTTCGAATCCAGATGCAATGGTGACTAAGGAATCTATTATAGCAGTTATGACAGTCAATGAAAAGTTCACCATCATTATCATCTCATAAACCTATCGATTCAGATGCCCTTTGTAAGATTTCCCCAGTCGTCTCTGTCTTGAGCTTTTAATTCAATACTTCTCCACTGATCATCTCCTATTTCACGCTTCATAATCTTGAGCCATGTAGGCCTTGATCTTTCATCTATTTTAGTGTCTTTTGGACCCCAGCTAAACGTTTGATGAACTAATTTATCTTGCAGAATGCCAAGAGCATGCCCAAACCATCTATATCCACCCTCATCATGATCTAATCCACATGAGGCACAGGAGTAATGTCACTTATAGTTTAATTTCTAATCCTGTCTTGTCATTTACCTCCCAATACCCTTCTGAAGCTTTGTTTTCAAATATACTAAATCTACTGGAGGTTGTTTCACTGTCATACCAAGACTCACGTCCAAATAATAACACCAATCACACTTAACTGATATATAGTCTGATTTTCCCATGGAATTTCAGGCGATTTGAATTCCAAATTTTACTTACCCTAGCCATCGTCAGATTTGCATTTTTCAATCTTTCAATTCTCAAGATCTGGTATTGGAGATAATTTTTCCTGAATATTTCAATGATTCAACCTTATTAGTACTTTCTCCGTCCAATGCTATTTCATCTTCCATTGCATACTCCGTTCTCATCATCTCTTTCTTTCTTCTATCTATCTTGAGCCCAACTTCATGTGATATTGCATGTAATCAGGTAAGCAAGTTCTGTAAATCCTGTTGTGTTCTGGTAATAAGGAGAGCATCATCAGCATACTCCAGGTCTGCTAATTTCCTATAACCAATCAAGTCCAATCCTTCTCCACTATCTCCACCTGGTCTACGCATTACAAAATCCATGAGAAGTATAAACAACAAAGATCGCAACACATTCCCTTGCATTACTCCCTTGCTCACTGGATATTCCTTTGATGGGACTCCATTAACATTAACATTACACTTACCATGCTGTTAAACAGATATAATAAAATTTACATATTTACGAGGAATTCTGTAATAACGCAGAACTTTCCAAAAAAACTGGCCGATCCACACTGTCAAAGGTTTTCTCGTAGTCCACATGTGCGATTAAAAGTGGATTTTTATATTCTATGCATTAGTGTAAAACATGTCTCAAAATGAAAATATGGTCAGTACAACTTCCACCGTTTATAAACCCTGTTTCTTCATCTCTCAGCTTTTCATCAACCCTTCTCTTCTGTGTGTTCAGAATAAGCATACCGTATACTTTTAGAACAGGTAATGTAAGTGTGATACCTTTGTAATTATTGCAATCAGTCAAATCTTATTTAGCCGTTTTCACCAACCCTCCTACTTCTCACTGATCAAGTTTCGCTTCTCCATGCCATGTTGTACACAAAAATGCTTGTAAGTATTATGGGGGTCATTGTATTTTTAGCCAGTATCATCTCAGCAGGAATTCGATTGCATGGATGGGCTTCCCATCTCGTTATCTTTTTAATGATAGCTTCGACTTCAAACATACTGAATTAATTCATGGACACATCATGGTCGCCATCAGCTTTATAAGACACTAATTTGTTGCATCCAATGCTGTCTTTCTTCATTTTCTGTTGTTATAACACATCCCTCTCTCTTTTTGATGAATATATGCTTCCTCTTCTAGGACCAGTAGAGGTTTCAAACATAATCCTATGAGCGTATCTTACCCCATAGCCTCTCCCGCAATTCATAGTTTAGTCAGTCTCATCTGCTTTACTGGCTTAATATTCTCTACAGTCATTCATAGTTTTTTTTTTTTTATTAATCATGCTATTAACACTGGAATACTTAGCATGCTCTACCTTGTAATTTTCAATACTTCCTCGAAAATTTTAAAAAATCTATTTCTGTACTTATTTCCTTTTCATAGTATCCCTCTTATCGTTTGATATCCATGGCTTTCTCCTTGAAATAGAGTGTCCCAAAACTTTACTACCAACTGATTGATATATGTTCTTAATGTCACAGCATTCCTCATTATGTGTCTGCTCTTCGTCTTTAAAGTCTCTAAGACTATAAATCAAATCCTACATTCGATTGCAAAGGTTTCTCTCTGCTCTTCTTCTAGAAGCTTAATTGTATCAAACCTAGGTATTCTCTCAACCTTTCTTTCGGATGATAAGTTAGGACTGGAATGTGAAAAAAGCTATTAACATGCACAAGCTGCATGTTGTAATAGAGAGCATATATGAAGTTTATGAATATTCTAGATAATTTACCTTGAGCTAAAAGAGTAGAACTTTTTAATCTCAGTCTTGTTATATTGCAAAATATGTAACCATGTTTATCAGCTTCAAGTCATGATTTGCAATGAAGGCAAAATTTCTTTTTGGGTTCAGCCATGTCGTCCTGATGGAAGGTTCCTTTAGACAGCTTTCTAACGGATATTTAGCTACAGTGATACTCCCAGAGAATTGACCACAGGTGTCCAGAATTCTAACTCCTGGCGTGAGTATCCTTGAAATAACCCTTAAGGATATCGCCTAATATCAAGGGACGTATTTCTTGATATGACCCATGGCAATCCTCACCCCGAATAGAGTTTTCGCTCTGAGGGGGAAGAGTGGCGAATTTGAAGGGGAGCCGTTATCAAGGTTACCCAGTGGATCCAATCCCGGTACCACCCCGGCGAACTATTCCTTTTGTAGTAGCGAATTAAGCACAGTGTATCTCCCTATTGCTCTCGGTTTTGTTACTATTTCAACGATTAATAGTATGCAATCTCAGAGCATCTTCATCCTCTGGAAAGTTGAGTATTTAATCTTTCCTGTGTATAATTTTTGGCTCCCTTCTCATAGTTAAATTAGCATAATTTAGATGTTTTTAGTGGAGCAGAGCCATCACCGAAGGCGGCCATTTTCGACAGCCGGCGTACGCCATAAATGCTTTATATAATTAGTATTACGACGTCCCCGGTATTTAGCTTTAATGAATTATAGCTATATAGGCAAATTATACTAGTGATGATAAGATTACACATGTAATATTTCCTCTTTTCTTATACGTTTCAATTGTATACGATAGGGTCTCGGTGATGTAGTGTATCCAAAATCCCAATTCGAGTTAGGCTAGCCTAATGCGCTTTAGTATATTTTAGTAATGATATCCCCTTTTATCCTCTTTTATCGTATTATTAATTCAGCCGGAGATAGCACATCTCCTAGAATTACTAACATAATTCGATACTCGTCTCTTTAAGAGATTTAAGGATAAACCCCTCTATCCCTCTGAGTGCCGCCATTAGGCGGCAACCCTATCTTTGGTCTTACCATAGAGTAGAGTACTCCGGCTTGACTGGGATAAGGTTTATGTCTATCCTCTTTGCCGGTGATTATCCCGACTTTGAAATACGACAGTAACTCATAGTATTCAGTCTGGTTGTCGGCAACTCTACTGATGGGGGATTAGTCATTCACCAGCCTGTTTCACAGTTGCAGGCATAGGAAGCCCGCCTTCCCTAGTCCACAATTGAAAGTGGTAGTACAGTTGCCGCCACCTTCTCCCTTGTGGTCTAGAAGATATGTCTTCTATCAGGCAATGTCTTAGGCTGAGGAATCGTTATTTTTCTGCCGCCGAAGACGGCGCCAGCATAGAAAACTATATTTCCTTGTTTTGCTGCCGACTGTAGGGGGCAGACGTGCCACCTTCTAAATATGCAAAATATAAGACCCTTTCCCTTCCCCTTCTGTCCTTTAGTGATGGCCTAGCCGTCACAGCATCTGTGGCCCATATTCTACTATCTCCCCGCTTGCCGGGGTATTGCGATGCCGGCCGGGCTCCTACAAAGGCGGCTTGATTGCCGGTTCGCCCTTCTCCCTAATGGAAGCAAGGCTCCGGGAAAGGTTGTGCCAGCCATAACGGTTGCCGTTGGAGACCCTATACAACTTTGAATATTCTTCAGTCCTCTCTTTGACTGCCATCCACAAACCCTGGAACCGGCAGAGCAGTCGGCGACAGATATTGTAGCTGGATGGAAGCTAGAATTAATACATTCTTTCCCTTTCCATTTGAATCCTCATTCTGGAAAGAAATCAGTAGAGACAGTAGTCCCTACAACCCTAATTATTGTACTAAACTATAATAATAGGGATGCCATTCTCTCCATGCTTTCTCTCTCTCTGTCAGCTAGTGCCGTCAGGTACTAGCCTAGCCGGTAGAATGCAGGCAGAACTACATTATAATACTATACAATAGCCAGTATTCACAGTAGCCAGTATTCCTGCAGTATAGCAGATATAGCAGTTAGAAAACTACAGTATATAATATACAGTAGTATGATTTTCAACATATTCTGTGTGTCCTTTCGCAGTCCATTGTTGAGATGGCTAAATAATGTTGAAGTGAATTATTCCTTCAATATCCTGATGTATCCTAGATCATCAGAACATAATATCTTTAACCTACAGTATTAATATTCCACTTGTGGGGGAGTTAGTGCTAGTATACACCGACTTAAGCTCTATGTTTTAGAGCTATTCCACCCTAGATTTCCCTAATTAGGAAATTTAAAATCTTAATATTGAGGGAGGTCACAGCAATTACCTGGACAGGAAACACAGATATGTGTCTTTCCTATTTCTTTTCTTGCTTACTATCTTAAGCTATAATTGTAATATTAGGATCTATTATTAATACATTCAATTGATTTATCAGTGTGATAAATTACCCCACACTCATTTCACTCTTTCTTTCCTTGCAGGAGGAGCCAAAGGTGAAGTGTGCAGTCCATTACTGCAACCACAAAAGTAAGAACTGTTGAGGCCACAACATGTGCAGTTCTCATGTCCCCTGCTCCATCACAACTGAAACCCTGAGATACTGGGACCCAAAGTGTTGCAATGTCTGCTCGGCCTTGATGACCGAGGGTTTCGGCGATCCCAAGATGACGGAGTCGAGGGATACAGCGAAGGAAACGCTTCGGAAGTGGGTAAGAGGGTTACAGAAAAACTCTCCGGAACATTATCTACCAAGCGAGACCATTAGAAGCCTGCTGTTCCCCAAGGAAACATCTGATGAGGTCGTGCCTCATGTACTGCCCGAGCCCCCTGCATACAACTGGCGATAGAGGCCGACATCAATAAGGCTCTAGAAGGCAAGGACATTCATCAGGAAAGGTTGTCAGAGGTGTCCTCGGACACTGAAAAGGATATCCTTCAAAAAGGCCCTCAACAAGGAGTGGCCTAGCCACCCGAGGAGGAAAAACAACTTGGTTTGACAGAAACGGAAGACCCTCTACTGTCTGGGACGGCATTTCATCCTGTGCCGTCAACCTCTTCAGCTCCAACCCCTCAACCAGACCCGCTGTTCCCCATGGGCCAAGCCTTTATGGCGCAGATCCAGCAGATGATGGATACTCTTCGCAAGGAACTGCTTGAGAGGAGAAAGGAAGTCAGGGAAGCAAACTGGGTAGCTGCTTCTCGTGGCTCTTACAAGCGGCCCAGTCAGTAACTTGTCTCAATGCTCGGAAACCAACCCCTGGAGGTATGCAGAGTTCATGCCCATGATGAATGGGAAATTCTACGTCTCGGAGAAGATTGGGGCCATACCCCTCAACGATCTCCAATTGTGGCCAAACCTTGTGGCTTACAAGGAGTGCTTCATTAGGCTGAAGAATGAACCTGTGCCTAAAGAAGAGATGGAACCTAAGGAGGTCATGGTCTTTGACCATACCAAGGCACAGACTCTCTTGATGAGTAGCCTGGAGAAGGCAGGTTACACGAACTCAAAAGTTTTTGCATTGAGCAAAAAGAGCCCTACCTTCCTTGCTCCTTCCTCGAGAGCTTTTCCCTCCACGTCAAAAGCTCTCCACTGCATGCTGAAGGCAGTTGATGCAGGCAAACCTTGCCCTACGCTAGAGGAGTGTAGAGCATTGTCTGTAGGCCTGCTTAGGGGCGAGAAGGACTGGAACAAGGTCCATCTAATCTTCTCGGTCGTAAAGCTAGACGCTGATATTGCAGGACAGCAGTTCAACAAGAACCTCCTGAAGCTGTCGGACTTTCTTCTGAGAAGAGAACAGGAGACAAAAGAGAACCTAGCCGCCTTTGTGTCCCTCCAGAACTGCATGGAGATGTGTGCAGTCATTGCAAGCACCCCAGACATACACACAGTCCTAGCCAAGATGCATATGGCTACATTGGTCAAGGACATGTACGCTTTTGTGAAGGCTAAGAGGACCTGTAGAGAGTTTGTGTTTGCCAATGTAACGGTCAAACACGAGCCCAGGAAGTTGATCACTTCCTGTATCTGGGGCAAGGATCTCTTCCCAAAGAAAGCAGTCCAAGAGCTGGTTGCCAAAGCCACTGCGGAGAATAGGAACCTTCTCCAAAAGTGGGGCATGTATGCCAAAAGGAAATCTTCCCCTGATGCTGGTCCCCAACATAAGAGGAAGACGAAGAAGCCAAGACTGCCTCATTGACCTGCTCAACATCACACGGCTACCATGACCACGGTGCCCCAAATGGATGCTCAGCCGCAAACTACTTTCCATATGGTGCCTCAACAGCTGGTAACCCAGTCACCAGCCTTTAACCTAGGCTTTGAGAGGCATAGCACTACCTTTCGCCTAAAAGGTAAAGGGTGTAGACGAGGCTCCTCAAGAAATCCCTCTAGAGGTAGAGGAGGACATGGTCAGGGTAACAAACCCTCCAGATCATCCAAGCAATGAGATGCTCCAGGTAGGAGGAAGTCTCCTCCATTTTCTGGATCGCTGGACCTTCGATCCCTGGGCCCACAGCCTAATCAAGAATGGACTAAGATGGAAATGGAACAGATCTCCACCTTCCTTTGCTCAACTCCTCCAACACTCCACTTTCATATTGGAAGAATATACCTTAGAACTCTTGAACAAAAAGGTTACAAGGAAAGCAAAGTCCATCAAATTCCAGGGAAGGCCATTTTGTGTTCCCAAGAAGGACTCGAACAAACCCAGAGTCCTTCTAGACTTGTCTACACTTAACAAGTTCATCGAGAAATTCCAGATGTTAACCTTACAACACATAAGGACCCTGTTACCAAAAGGGGCGTAAACAGTCTCAATAGACCTAACAGATGCTTACTGTCACCTTCCAGTCAGCCGCCCCCTCTCCTCCTACCTAGGATTTAAGGTAGACAAAGTATGTCTTCAGAGCCATGCCCTTTGGACTAAAAATAGCCCAAGGAATTTCACAAAACTTGCAGACACAGTCGTACAACAGCTACACTTAGAAGGCATTCAGGTAGCAGCATACCTAGATGACTGGCTGGTGTGGGCAGCATCCAAGACTGCTTGTCTGCAGGCAGCCACGAATGTGATCCAGTTCTTGGAACATCTGGGCTTCAGGATCAACTACAAGAAGTCTTGCCTCTCTCCAGCTCATAAGTTTTAATGGTTGGGAATCTATTGGAACTTGCAGTCACACTCCCTCTCCATTCCAGTAAAGAAGAGGAGAGAGATCGCGAGTTCTGTCAAGAGACTACTGAAATGAAACAAGATTTCAAGACACCAACAGGAAAGAGTACTGGGCTCTCTCCAGTTCGCAGCAGTAACAGACCTAGTTCTAAGAGCACAGCTAAAGGATGGATCAAGAGTCTGGAGAAGATACGCTCAAAGAGATCAACAGAGACCAACACCGACTTTACTGCGATTGCTTCTGAGGGCGGGGTCGAAGGTCAAGAGCCTAGCCAGGACTATTCCCTTACAACCACCTCAACCGTCAGTAGTCATTCACAAGGATGCCTCAACGGAAGGATGGGGAGGTTATTCCCATCAAAGGAAAGTTCAAGGGACCTGGTCACTCCTGTTCAAGACCTTTCACATCAAAATTCTGGAGGCCATGGCAGTCCTCTTGACATTGAAGAAGCTATCCCCTCACAGATCAGCTCATATCAAGTTGGTCTTTGACAGCGAAGTGATAGTGAGATGTCTGAATCAATAAGGCTCGAGATCGGCCTACATCAACCACGTGATGTTGGCCACCTTTTGCTCGGCAAGGAAGAAAAGATGGCACTTATCAGCAATTCACCTATAATGGGTTTCACAATGTGACGGCGGACGCTCTATCCAGGAGAAAGCCGATAGAGTCAGAATGGTCCCTAGACGCAGACTCATTCTCCTTCATCTTGGAAAAAGTCCCAGAAATGCAGATCGACCTATTAGCAATGAGCGGCAACAAGAAACTACCTTGATACGTAGCCCCATACGAGAACCCTTGGGCAGAAGCGATAGATGCTATGTCTCTCGATTGGAACAGATGGAATCATGAATATCTGTTCCCGCCACCAAATCTCCTACTGAAGGTCCTTAACAAGCTGAGATCCTTCAAGGGGACAGCAGTAGTGGTGGCCCCCAAAGGCCCAAAAGCAATTGGTTCCCTCTAGTGATAGAACTGAGGCTTAGGCTGTTTCCTCTACCGAACCCAGTTCTATCCCAACTGGTTCAGAAGTCAACTGCCTATGCTTTATCATTGAGAACCCAAACCATATATCTCATGATTTTCTCGCCCTAGCAGTCAAGAAAAGGTTTGGGATATCAAAAGACAACATTGACTTTATAGAAGAATACAAGTCAAAGTCAACCAGAAGACAATATGAATCGTCTTGAAAGAAATGGGTCTCCTCTCCATCAACCTTCACGAGCAAGGCTTGGCTTCAACCATGATGACTACATGTAAGTCAGCTTTGACTAGACCTCTTCTATACGCCTTCCTGGGGGACCTGCCGAACGAAATCTCCAATAAGATTCCGAAAGCATGCGCTACACTTAAACCAGCAGCCCCTCTGAAGACTATATCATGGTCTTTGGACAAAGTCTTGCACTACGCTTCGAACTTGAACATTGAAGATTGCTCCCTAAAGGATCTAACACAGAAAGTAATATTCTTGTTTGCTATAGACTCAGGGGCTAGAGTTAGTGAAACAGTGGCCCTATATAGAGACGAGGGCCATATTCAGTTCACAGAAGAAGGAGAACTG
The DNA here is from genome assembly GCF_036898095.1 of Palaemon carinicauda. Lineage (NCBI taxonomy): Eukaryota > Metazoa > Arthropoda > Malacostraca > Decapoda > Palaemonidae > Palaemon > Palaemon carinicauda. Next base: position 66,747,469 of record NC_090758.1, on the reverse strand, counting down.
AATCTTTTTTCCGATCCTACCTTTCTTGACAAAAACAAGCTACCCACCAAAAGGTGGGGTCCTTGGAGAATCTGCCCTCTGAAGGAAGATGTCTCTATGTCCAGTAGACTGTCTAAAGGTCTATCTTCGAAGAACTTCAGACTTCAAGGGAGGACAGCTCTTCATAGGCAAAACCTCAGGATCAAACTTATCCCTAAAACAACTGAGGGCGAAGCTCACCCAATTTATTCGCTTAGCGGATCCTCACAGTACACCCGCAGGTCACGATCCGAGAAAAATTGCTTCCTCACTGAACTTATTTCATCATATGGACTTTGATAGACTCCACTCATATACAGGTTGGAAATCCTCTTATAAACATTAACCCATATATGCCCAGAAAAGATGAAGGTTCTTGAAATTAAATGATTTTCAGATATGATATAGGTTATGATGTTTCCATGCCATATATCAATGTTCGAGGAAGTTTTCTCAAGTATTCTTCAATTTATTGCAAAAAATTCACTGTTGCGCAAACACATCACTGGGCACACCATGCCTGTCCAATGTTGCGTATACGCAACACTGGGCATTTTAAGCCTAATGGATTTTTTTATTCTTATTTTCTATGTAATTTCTTAAAAAGAAATTGATGTAATTTTCAATAAATTACAAGAAGAAAATACATATTTAGGATCTTTTCAAAGATGTCGTAGTAGATTTCATTTATGTTTCAAGGAAACATAAAATATTCATTTATGAATAGAAATGGACATTGTGAATTACATGTATAGTATTTAAATACAAAATTTAAAGCAAAATAAATGACAATTCAATTCAACAAAATAAAAAAGGAAACATTCTCCGTTCAGCAATGTAAATTTTCATCAACAAAGAAATAAACAAACAAGCCTATTCTTATTGGGTATAGTATGCAACAGAACATTTCAAATGCAATGGAACATCACACTTTCTGCAAATGAGAATTGTTTGGCTATGACAGTGTTTGCACCTTCTACATTTAGGATCCCTTTCGATGATGTCATGGCTTATCTTATCAAAACGTTTCTCGGTATTCAGGGTGCTCATGCATAGTGACCTTAGTTTTCCAGAGTTTTTTGGTGGTTCTCCAAACTTTTTCAACAAACATTGAATAATGCTCTAGTAAATGTAAGCAAATCATCATCATACCCACCTTTCCGAGCAAAAAGCCAGGCGTTGTTCATTGAGACATTGATTACAAAACAAAGTATGGGAAAATACAATTTTTTATCTCTAATTTCAACGCGATAATGACAAATATTTTCATCTGTTCTGTCAACACCACCCATGTTCTGGTTCTATATGTCAATCAAAAGAGGGCAACCTATAGATACTTTCTTTTCTTCCCTTGCCGAGTATTGCTCAATTTTTTTTCATGGGAAACGTTCCATGCTCATTGGAACCAATGCTGACTACTCCATTATCATTCCATCTGACAACTAGAATTTGAGAATCTCTATGTAAGAAGTGCTCTTCACTACCTCTTGGCAACTTTTCAAACGTCTTGTTGATAGTCAGTGGACATTTTTCTACCCTGTTGGCTCTTAGGGTACCTGTGGCACCATGACCTCTTCTTTTGATCTCTTCTAAGAGTTTTATTGAGGTGAAGAAGTTATCGAAATAAAGAGAAAATCTTATTCCCGGATATTCAGCTTGAAGTGTGTCAAGAATGGTTAGAACAACTTTTCCTCCTAAACCATATTCACTTGCATACACATTTGGATTATTTCCTTCGTATTTTCCTTGGTAAAGGTCAAGAGTAAAGGCATAACCCAAAGGAGTGCAAGCTGCCCATGCTTTATAACCATATCGTATGGGCTTTCCACGGATGAACTGATTTGTCGGTGTCTTCCAAAGTATGGAATCATGGACTCATTTATAGATCTAGTGGATGATCCAAAGACTTTACCATAGGAAAGATAGTTTTTATTTAGAATGTGTGTGAGTGTGTGTGTGTGTGTGTGTATGTATGTGTATGTATACATATGGTGATCCTTAGGCAAACATGAAAATAAAACGCTTTTAAACGCAATATAATAGGGAAAATATATGTGGAATATTGAATTTCATTGAGACATGGGATGCCCAGTGTTGCGTGAACGCATCATAATAAAAATGAGATTTTCAGAACGTATTTTGAACATCAGAATACATGCTAAAACACAAATTTCAGAAATTCACTAATAAAGGAACAATCTGTTAATATGGGCATAATCTTATTTATCTATAAGTAGGTTGCATTTCTCATATATACCCATTATTTCTCGAAGATATGGTAGACAAAAATTACACTGAATTTTAAATCACTGTACTGCACTTGTTATACAGTTTGTTTCAGCAGTTCACCGTATATCTGTCTGTTAAACTCTCTCTCTCTATCAACTGACGACAACAGAAAGATAGAACCGGTAAGCCTATGGCGTGCAAGTTGAAACTTGCAAACACAACTTTAGTGTTGCGCAAACGCATCACTGGGCATATATGGGTTAAGCGAAGCAAGTGCATGAAATAAAACACTTTGTGATGGAGGCAGGTAGTGTTATAAAACCTGTCGTCTAATGCTGCGATGAACAGTGAACTATTTGGGACTAGACATAGAAAAGGGTGAAAAGGTGTTAGCACCTTTGAGTGTAATATCTTTTATTGAGGATCACTATGGTAATCCTTGGACTGTTCTTTATAGGTGTAGAATCTATCCAATAACACCAGTGCCATGTGTACATTCGTACACAGTGTTTAAACATATCTAACATCTAAGTGAAATTAACCTAATAATTTCACATTTTCTTTGAGTGGCAACTGTGACATACTAATCTCTATTTCTTCCCTTACAGGTGATAAATATATATGTACTTTGAAAATGTTGTTTATGTAAAAGGATTCTATTTTAATACATTCGTTGTTGTATTTATTTTTGTCTATACAAATGTATACGTAAAATGTATTTGCGTCTTATTCGCCCTACAAGTAGTCGAATATGACTAGCCAGAGTCTTTTATTTTCCTAAAACTAAAATACTTGAATTTACTCCTATTTTTTAGCATACTAGTAATAGCTAAATTTCACTTTGTTCTCACGAATACAACTTTGACGCTTCTATAGTCAGTATTGACATATTCCCTGCAGGAGGCAGGAAGCCCTAAGTTAGTTCCAAACTTAGCGGATATGAAAAATAACGGTAGTGTCATATATTCATGTGATCTGGGCGACCATATAAGAATCTGAGTCAATGTAAAGGCACTTATACAAACCCACAGATAGACTAATTTCAAGTAATTCCCTGGTAAAATACTATCAGAACGACATGGCTGAGCCCAAAAAACAGATTTTGAGAAAAGAGAAAAATCTATTTTTGGGTGATATGGCCCTGTCTTCTTGATGGACCCGCCCTCCTTTCTAAAAGAGGAGTATACATATATGTAATCCATCCCCACTTGAAACTACTCTATCTGCTGCTATCCATGCTTAATTGCAACAAGGAATAGTTCACGGGGAGGGAATCCACCGGTAACCTTGATAACAGCTCCCCTTCAAATTCGCCACTCTTCCCCCTCAGAGCAAAAACTCTATTCGGGGTGAAGATTGCCATGTGTCGTATCAGGAAATACGTCCCCTGATATTATGAGATATTCTTAGGAGTTATTTTAAGGATACTCGCGCCAGGAGCTAGAATTCTGGAGACCTCTGGTCAATTCTCTGGGAGTATCACTGTAGCCAAATATCCCTTAGAAAGCTGCCTAGAGGAACCTTCCATCAGGACGACATGGCCATATCACCCAAAAATAGATTTTTTCCTTTGCTCAAAATCCGTTTAATAGTACACAAAATGCTATTTTGTCAAGGGATTATCCTGTTTTGCATTTTTTTTTTTTAGGAATTGTTTACATGCTGTGACTTAACCAAGGCCCTAATATTGAACAAATTTATATTTCTGGAAAACAATAAAATGTAAAAAAAAAATTTCAGATGTTACCCGAGTTTTTTAAGTAAGCATGAAGCTATAGTTTCTTAAAAAAAAAAATCCGTGATACTGACCATCTTTTGTATTTCAAGCAATAACTTTTAAATTTAATCCTCGATTCTGTTTTTTTTTTATTCATTTATTATTGTGATATTCTCATTTTTTTCTAATTTCTTTTTTCAAAATAAAAGAAATAAAAAAATACATTTCAGTGCTTTGTAAAGTTATTGTTTACATTCTTTATATCTTATACTCGGTAATAAACCGTTATATATATTTTTGTTTTGAATATGAGAAAAACCATGAATATAACAAGAAAAAAACTAAAATTAAATTCATAGAAAAATACTGGCTTGATTCTACTAAAATTTGGGTGAATTGTTTATGTTAAAAACACAAAGAACTTTGTGAATCGCAAAACTGTAACAGAAAAATAATTTCCGAGCCCATCGATACACTTATTACAATCTTTGCTGCTACTCAAAGAGAAATAATTATCTTATTGATGAACATGATGTATTTGCTCTTTGCAACCACGTTTTTCATCATAATGCGTAAACTAAAGTTTGAGACTTCTGAAAAAAATGATAAAAAAATGGCCATTTGTTTTCGGTGCACAGCTCTAGTACTCCCTATCTTTGAAATTTTTTATCTTTGTGCAAAAGCTCAGATGTAATACATTACCACTCTCGTTCAAAGTTGTTACCCTGAAAAGGTAAATTTAGTTTCATCAGTGTACAAAGGTCTTCTGACAGACTAATCCAACATAGGAAAGCGAAGTAAGACCTGGGGAGGTTGGTTTAGATGTGGGGAAAAAATGCTGCAATAGAGCCTTGAGATGATGTGTTTCCCAAATGTAACTTAGAAGATTGACTCTAATACCATACCCCCTAAACCGTATATAAGGTAAAAAGGATAGTAGGGTAACAATTGTCTATAGCAGGTGATAGCTTCTATGGCGTCATGGAGTTGCAAAGTACTTGCATGCTATCAGCAACAGATAGCCATTACAAATTGATTCAGTAGAACAGGAAAATGGTTTGAAATATAGTAAGATAAACTTGAAATAAGCAAGGTTTAGTGTTCAACAATACGTGGAGTTCGTTGTGGGTAATTCAAAATAAATAGTGCTTGAAAATGATAAATTCAGATGATTTCCATAAACTGATCTTTTACCTGAATATCAAAATTGTCTTTAAATTTATCTTGTTATGTACAAATAATCTAGTACAATACCAGAGCAAGAAAATGAATATATAGTATTCTTCAAACGTGAGAAAAAGAAAGTTCTTACTCTTCATCATTGAAGGCATTTATTAAAACCTTTTTTGTCTGTCCAATCATTCAAAACTTGGTCTTCATTCAAAGTGTACCGCACATGTTTCCGACTCACTCGTAAACTGTAACAGTATTTTTTTTTTGTGTGTGTGTAACTCACTTGCCCCCTCAATGTTAACTAAACCTTTTTAAACCTGCCTTTACATGAATAAGCAAGTTTGAATTTTTGTGACATTCAAGACTGGAAACTCTTGTATATAAACTTCCTATCTGAAGGAAAAGAATCAGTTGCTTGATCTCAGTTACAACTTATCATCCTTTTCGTACAACTGGTGACCACCGGAATACTCGCTGCCTCCTGTCTTCCCTCTCTCTTATCAACACACACCGCCTCATTAAAACTGACACCCCTTTTAAGCAGAGAAGGGCTTGCTAGGGTCAAGCATGCCAAAGTCCAGTTTTTCCAGAAGGGCATACCTTGCTCAATCAGTAAGGCAGACAATGTCCTCGCAACGACAAAATTTTTAGCTGCTATGAACAAATCTGTGAGAGATTTTACGTGAAAAAAAAAAACGTATAAGTAAGGTTTTGACTGTGGCGGTGGCCTCCCCTCCCACTAATATTTTCTTTTTACATTAGTAGACATAGATGCTTGCCATTTTCTTATATTATGGTGACTCTCCATGACATAATGTAGTCTGTGTAAGCCTGCCGACGGCTGCCTTGTAGCTGCTAACATATTTGCAATCCCAGCCATGATGTTCAAGACCCTCACCCTATTATGTTGAAGTGTTAAATATTAATGGAATTTCTCCTTCCTGAAGTCACATTGCAAATTCCTCTCCCATTTCCACCTCCTGTTAAATGTTGCTCACTGACTGTTAGTCAATGAACCCTCTTTCTCATCCACACCTTTGCAACCCACCCTCTCTGACCTCACTCTCTACATCAGCTTAACACTGACCCCTACACCCAACAACTCATGTTGTACACAGAAGTCTTCCGTCTACAACTTTGCCAAATGCCTATGTATCCCACCAAACATGGTATTTTTTACCATATCAACATGACGAGACCCAGTATTCAACAGATTCAGGCGTCTGGCACAAGACTGTTATTATCATTATTATTATTATCACGATTTGAACTACAACTGTGTTTGGAAAAGCAGAATGCACTTGGCCACAAGGTTCCAACCGTAAAAGAAAGGAAATAAAAAAACAACAAATATGATATATATAAGTTGCTGGATCTGTTATTATAAAGAGAAGATGGCTGACTGATCGATTGATATTAAGATATCTGGCATCTTGACCTCTAAGTTTGATGAGGCTGAAAGAGGAGATAATTAAGGACAACGTTGGATGGAAAACTTTAGTCAGGTTGTTGATACGAGATATGAATGGAATCATTTGATTTATAATCCTGAAGCTTATTAAAACCTTGATGTGCCTATGATTGAATTTATTGTGTTTGAAGTCAAAGCTAATCCTAAACAAACTAAAGAGATGGAAAGCATCTGGATACGATGGAATAACTGCCAAGAAGATGCTGGCCAAGAATTAAGTGACTCCCAGACTATTTAACGGATTATTTTGTAGAAAGTGGCAAGAAAAGGCATAACCTTGTAAATGGGCATAAGGAGTGTATGTGAAAATGGCAATAACGTGAGACCTGACTGATTGCAATAATTACAGAAGCATAACGATTACGTCAGTTGTTATAAAAATATACAATATGCTCAAACTAAAGAGACTAGAGAGAAAGATTGATAAAATTCTTAGAGTTGAATACAAAGGGGTTTAGTAAATACTGAAGTTACACAGATCAATTTTCATTTTGAATCTTGTTGTACAGCAATGCTTAGAATACACACAACCCCTTTTTATTGCATTTGGGGACAATGAAAAAGCCTTTGATAGGGTGCACTGGCCAATTTTGTGGAGAGTCCAGCGTTTTATGGAATTCCTCTTGATTATGTAAATTTGATGAAGTCTCTCCATGAGCAGAGCAAGTGCAAAGTTAATGTTAATGGAGTCTTATCAAATGAATTTCCAGTGAAAAGCTGAGTACTCCAAGGGAATGTATTGTTACCTATGGTGTTTATCCTCCTCATGGATTTCGTAATGCAGAGAACAGTCAGAGATGGTGTAGAAGAATTGGACTGGATTAGTGATAGGAATTTAGCAGACCTTGGGTATGCTGATGATGTTGTCCTTGTTACCAGAACACCACAGGATTTGCAATGCTTGCTTATCAGAATGCATACAATATAACACGAGGTTCGGCTGAAGATGAATAGAAGAAAGGCAGAGATGATGAGAATAGAGTATGCAATGTAAGATGAATTATCATTGAAAGGAGAAAGGATTAATGAAGTAGAATCTTTTAAGTATCTAAGAACTATGATCTCCAATACAGAGTCTTTGGAATTAAGGCTTCGTGAAAGATAGTAAAAAAAGAAGCAACTTAAACATATGGCCCGGTTAGGTAGAATTTAGAAATCACATCGCCTAAAAAAATCAGCCTATATGACAATGAACTTTTTGTCAATAGATTTAGTAGATTTAAGAACAGAGCCTTCAGAAGAATATTGTGAGTTAAACGTCTGGACAATATTAGAAATGAGACTATAAAAGAGATTACTCGAGTGCCATATGTGGATGCGATCATGATGAGTGGTATATGGAGATTGTTTGGACAAGCTCTTTGCACTTCCCAGGAGAGTTTAGTTCACAAACACTTCAGCTGGTCTCCTTAAGGCACTAAAAGAACTAACTGAATTCCATCGCGCCTATAGGCATTCAAAGAGGTGATGATTTCATAAATAAAACATACAAAATATTTCAATATCAGCAAAATCGTCAAAATAGTTCAGTCATGTATGAATTGTTAAAACAGAACTTTTTGTTCAGCAGAAATTAACTTACAAAATTTTTTGACTTCTGTTGCTCCATCGATTCAACTAGTGTATTAGGGAGATCATTCTATAATCTGGTCAACACTCTAAGAAAGTACTGCACATACTTTGCTTTATGGTGCATACGCCATGAATGTTACGAGATTGTGTAGTCTGGGAAGATCAGACTGCATATAATGGCCAGAATAGCTAAAAATCTTTTACATTTTGCATGAAAAACTAACTGAACAGTGGTGTCCCAGATTAATCTTAAGATCAGGAATAAGATAGAAAATTATTCAGGATTGACTAATAGCCAAATATCTTATGAAGTCTATCTCAATTAGCCATTTTTGTGGAATTGAAAAAGAAACAAATAAACTTTCTTAAAATACTTTTTTAAATTAAACCACAAATATGATATTTTATGAATTGTAAATAGTAAATAAGGCCTTGTCAATGAAAAGATTCCAGTTTCGAGGATCTACTATTTTAACCAACTTATAATTCTACTTTGAAGTTTTTTTTTAATGTTCAACTTCATACCCTATAATTTTCCAGGTAAACTTATCTAAATTTAATCTTTATTTATTAAGGAATTCAGAAGTTAGAAGTCTTTCTTCAAGATCTGGAATTCCTAAAAAAATATGCTTTTGTAATTGAAGGGAGGTTGTAGTGCCCTTCTTTCTTTGTTTGAATTGTTTTGATATTCTACAAGTGTTGAGCTTTATTTAATTTGTTTTTACTACCCAAGTTTCTGTTTTCAGCAAAACAAGAATATCCTGTGATTTTATTTACAAGACATAAAATTTGGTAATGCCAAGTGTGCAAAGCTGGAACAATACCTGGTAACTAAAAGAGAAAAGTGATCTTTGTCTTTGGTCATAGTGTGTACAACGTGCAGTTTGGCTATTATCTCTCTCTCTCTCTCTCTCTCTCTCTCTCTCTCTCTCTCTCTCTCTCTCTCTCTCTCTCTCTCTCTCTCTCAACGGTTTGATCTTTTTTCTCATTTATTGTGAAAAGTGTAGGATTTCTTATTTTTGTTAGTGCTAAAGCAATAACGTACTATGCCCTGATATCATACCTCCTGGAGCAGTACTCTCGATTACCAGCCGTCATATAGCGAGATTTTTTCAGCTCTTTCAACAATGGTTGGGGGACTAAAAGGCTTTGCTTGCCCTCATGGAAATGTCCAGTGTCTATCGCCTACAGCTGACTGCAGACAGCTCTCCTTTTGAAGTGAATGTCCTTTTTGCTATTGCCTTCGGTGCATACCCGAACCTGTATGTGCTGCTATCCCCAATGTCTATATTTTTTCCCACAAGGACCTGGCGACCAAAGTCAATGCTCTTTTGGACAGCTGCTTAACCACCTTCTAGACTTCTTTACTCCTGAAGATACGGACACCTATTACACATCGACTGAAGCCAGCATGAATTCAGAGGGTCACAGACGCCCAACAAATGGAGGGCAGTAGCGGCGACAAAGATGCCCACCACCCACAAATACCAAAGCTCGCTTATGCCCCAGCCAATGACCTTTCCTGGTACTCCCTCATGCCCATCGGTTACAGTTATGCTACTACTACTCCAAATTTGATGCTACTACGATGAAATGTGCAAATAGTTGTCAGTGGTAAAAAAACCTGTGACTTTCCATCACTTGCAAAGGTGGCCTACCAGTCAATAATTTTTTTTTTCCTTTTACATGACGCTGGCACTGGCATGCAAATTTTGGTAAACGGGAGATCTTATCATTCTCTTCTGCCAATGCTAGTCTCCAGGACAAAAAGTCGTCTGACTAAGTCTGCCAACAACCACCTGGTAGCTGCAAAGGAATCTTCTCTACCAACACATGGTTAAGAAACCCTCACTCTATCACTTTGAAGCCAGGAAGATATTTGGAAGTTTTTCGTTATTGACCTCACATTTCCAATCTTTGGTACAGATTTCCTCTAATATTTCCACCTCATGTTCAATATAGCTCACTGACGGTGAAAAGGCCTCAAGCCCATGATTTTCACTCTTGCTATTTGTCCTGAAGGAACACTTCCCTCTGCATCAGTGTGGTAATTGCATGTGCCTTAACATGCACACAGAACCGTATCACTACCCCCCTCAAAAACATTGGAATAGGAACCTCCTACTTGCAAAAAGCGAAAACTTTCTCCATGTACGAACTCCTGAAGGTGTTTTTCAGGGGCCCATAAACCAAGAAGACATCCCTATGACCGCTATATCCAGCCACTCCGATAATTAAACCTTCAATTACTCCTTTTTTCGGGCTTCGCAATGCTGGAGCCACTTTTCAACGTCTTAAAGAAGACTTGTTAGGGGACCTCACCTTCTGTCTATGTTACTTGGAAGACATACTTGTTTTTACTTCCTCCAAAGTGGATCATCTCCGTCATCTATGCATCTTACTCCCCTGCCTACAACAGAATGGTCTCTTAGTCCTGCATGGCAATGTGCCTTTGGCACCAACGAAGTATCGCTCTAGAGGCTCCGCATCCCTCCCGAAGGAATCCAACCCCTGCCAGAGAAGGTAGCAGCAATTCAGAACATTCCCACACCCTCGACCATCAAAGCACTGTAAGAATTATTTTGCATGATCAGTTATTATCACCATTTCTTAACAGACATCACCGCCATTCGCCCCCCCCCCCCATGCATCCATCAAGGGCAAGCCAAAAGACATGAATTGGGGTTCTTTCAAAGAGTAGCCTTCTGCCACATGTAAAAAGTCCTATCAACCGCTGCTGCTCTCACTTTTCCCGTGCCACTTGCACCTCTCCATCTCTCCACCAATGCTATCGAGCAGGGGTCCTCGAGCAGTTGGTCAACTGCCAGCCTCACCTATTGGCCTTCTTCAGTAGGAAACTGTCTAAGGCAGAATTCAGTTAATCTACTTTTGTCCGTGAATTGTTAGAGGTGCACTTGACTTTCCGTCACTTCGGCCACTTCTTGGAAGGTACACCCTTTGGTGCATGCCTTCACTCGACAGTCCGATGCCTGGTCCACTTGTTAACGCTGACATCTCTCTGCCATGGCTGAATACAATTGTACCTTTCAGCCCGTCCCTGGGAAAAGGAATCTTGTGCCGATGTCCTGTCAAATAACACATTGGCTGGTATTGACCTGGTATTTCCTTTCAATGCCTTTGCGGAAGCTCAATGGAAAGATCAAGATTGCCTCGCATGTAAGACATCTTGCATATCATTCCATTGAGAGGGTGTTCCTCATGACGACTCCAATGCTATCCTCCTCTGTGACCTCAGAGCTGGTAGGCCTAGACCACGGATACCGTCTCCAGTCCACCGATAGGTTCTTGATTCAGTTCATTACATTCCACATCCCTTGCGAGGTTCTACTGCAGAGCTGCTGAAGACAGAGTTGATAGGGCTTTTAATTACTATGGATGCTCAGGATTGGGTCAGTGACTGTACTTCATGCCATACCTCTAAAGTACATTAACACAATGATTCAGGAGTAAGCACCTATCCTCAACTTCAGCGGTTGTTGTTGTAGGTCCCCTACCATCATCACAAGAACCTCGTTACCTGTTTACCGTCATCGACTGCTCGACTATTTGTCCTGAAGCCATTCTCTGTGAAACTTAAACGTTCAGCTAGTGTAAATCGGCCTTACTCACTAGATGGATAATGTGATTTAGTGTCCTTGAGCATATTACTTCTGACAAGGATACAACTTTCAACTCTCAATTTTGGATATCATTAGTGAATCTCCTTGGTGTCACCCTTCATCTAACATCCGCATATAACCCTGCATCCAAGAATATGTTTTAACATTTACACGGTACTCTCAAAGCTGCTTTGATGTTCCGGTGCAATGACTGGTTTACACAGCCTCCTGGGTCCTTTTGGAACTAAGGACTACTCCTTAAGACGTCCTGGATGTCTCAGCAGCTGAAATAGTGTATGGTAACTCATTAGTCGTCCCCGCCTATTCTTTTCCGTCTGCAACCTCCTCCCACTATCTCATGTGCCTATATCATATTGTGAGAAAATTTACTCCACACTGCCAGACTTACAAGCTCCGAGCTAAGCAAAACCTACCGACAGATCTGCATTTGCCAGCGTGAACTTTTGTGCACAACAACACTAGGAAGCCACAGTTAACGCTTCCTTACACAACCCTTTCTTTGTGATCAGCCGTACCCAAAAAGAATTCCTCCTGAACATGTGTGGCAAAGAAGACTGGGTCTCCATTTATTGCCTATAAACTGCATATCTCCTGCCAACGACCACCTATACTAGGTCTCTCAAGAGTGATGGGCCCTATGTCACATATATGGATTTTTATTTTTTCTTTCCAGAGGGGAGTTCGGTGTCAATGACCTTAGATGTCAGGATGCCTGAAAAATTCAAATCAGTCAATCAGGGGGAGCCATGTACCACATGCATATCACACACAACTACACTTTAACTGTATTTTTTTTCTTTTTTGTATGTTGTCCTTATTGCTCTCCCCTTGCACTTACAATTTGCTTCGGCCTGTATATACTTGCATCAATCTTTTTGAATTTTCGAGACCTTCCTTCACTGAAATTGTTGTTATAAAAGCTCGTTGTCTGCTGAAATGAATATAGTTTCAATTTTCAAGTCTCTAATTTATCACCTAACTGGTGCATCCACAAACCATTTGCATTTAACATTTAGAATGATGAATACACATTTCGAATGCCATATTATCTCAACCTCTGGTCAAACTCCAATAAAAAAAAATCTTAAGACTCTTATATTTACCCTCACATAGGCAACTTCACTTGACAAATCATTCTTGATGCAGTATTGTTCATTTTTTTATTACAAGGTACTGCGTGCGTTAATATACTCATATGATCTTTACTAAAATTTTTTCCTGCATCAATGTGTTCTCGTAATTAGAGCCAATGAAAAACAATCAAATATAATCATCTTCAAGGGCTCTTTTCCGTATCATCTCAAGAAAGGTTGCCTTGCATATTGTCATTGATATATCCTTTTCTAACTTTCTTAACACATATTCTCTACACCTCTCTACATGTGACATAACCCAGGCGTAAACAATCTCTTTCTAGCATACACTACAATTATCGTTTACTAATTCCCAAAATCTGTCATGCACTAACATATATAATTAGCTGCATCCATAGGAAATTAAGGGACTTACAAATATCGATCCCATTCCACATGTGAAAAATTAACGACTTTGTTACAAACAATAGATATTTTGATACTCAACTATACACTAGCAAATCATAAGGCCATTCTTCAACCCTAGTATTTTTCAAAATACATCCATGTAACTTATTCATTTCCAAATATTCATCTTACATTTTTTCCACCTCTTCTTTAATTATTAAGTTATCTCCATTCATCATATCATTCATATCAACGGAATTTGCCAAATTTTTTTTATTATTACCATTACTTTAAAGTCTTTCATCTTTAAGTAAAATATTACAACATGCAATCTCAATATATGAATTCTTATACAAAAACCGCAGGGAATTTCATTCTCACCTATCATAATGATAACATATTCCACTTCATTACTCCAAATTTTCACCCTCAACCAAGCCTCTTCCCCAAACTAATAAAGTTCCCTGACTTATTCCATGAATTGTTACGCTCATGCATTGTCCTTTTATTTCCTAATCCTCTCTACCTTATTCTGCAATAACCATTGCATTCGCTAAACACCCTTGAGTACCCATATCAATCACATTACAATATTCAATCTCATATATTTTCACATATTTCATAATTCTTCCGTTTCCATCATGCATAATGACATTTACTCGCTTTGCGAATTCGTCAAATACTTTGTATTTTAATCTTCATATTAACTCGCTTCCAGTATCTAGTACCTGATATAAAAGCCCCTCACACAATTCTCACTAATCAAATACTGTCATCCAACATTACATCAAATTCTTGAAAAATATTCTCTATCATTCTCCTTATATGCTATGCAAGTGGGCTGTTACTTTTTTAAAAGAGAGACGAAACAAATGAAACATAACTTTATTAATCAAAGGACAAGCCTATATACAAGTACATGTGTGCAATATCCTCAAAAACCTCAAATCTGCTAATGCATTATTAGGCAACCTTTGAACATGTTTTATTATCAGTGCAGTGGGAGACATAGATATAAAAAAAACTAAATACTTTGACAGTGTACGACAGTGTGTAAAACACGTGTGTTATATTGCTACCTCCCAAAAATTACATATATGGGAAATAGGCCACCTTGATCTTGAGACGTGCAATAAAGACAGTTCATCTTGCATTAGATACGTACGTTGAATCACTAAGCCTTCATTGTGCTAAAGATCAAAAGAATTGTGCCAATGTAATGGTACATTAGTGGGTTCTTGCTATGGTCCATGCGCAGGAAATCGGGTGATGCCTTGTGCAAATCTGTCGATATGCGTTGCTCCACTCTGGGCTAGAATTTTAGCTGAATGGCGAAAATTTTCCCAAAACATGACGTAGGTTCTAGAGATTTTTGGAGGAGGTTACTGTCACAAAAAAATACTGACAAGGAAAACCAACGGGTCTCCACACACCATTTCTGCCAAGACAACCAGGATATATTCAGAAGTTGTCCTTAGTTCGAGGACGACCCAAGAAGGCTGAGCATTACAGTTAGAAATATTGCATGGGGACAACAAAGCTGATTTGAGAGTATGATGAAAATGTTCAACGATTCAGTTGAATACAGATTTGTAGGAAAATTTCTGATTTAGAATGATGCCCAGGTGATTTACTATTGAGGTCTACAATTGAGAGGTGATAGTGGTACCCCTGTCAGAAGTAATATGCTCAGAGATAATAAACATCGTCATCCACACTGAGAGTAAGGTGGATGTACATGAGGTTGGTATTGCAATTTGCATGGGGATTGTTTCAAGCTTATGAGTGGCTCCCTCATTGACAGTAAACAGGTAACAATATAGTTGTAAGATGAGCAGGGGACATACTGCATCTGAGTGAACGCTGAGCTGAGGTTGAGGGAACGGGACGACTCCTGTATTAGTGTCTCGATATAATTTTCAAGTTTGTCATGAAGTTTGTCATTAAGTAATATCTTTATTAATGCCGTGCTAAATAAAATTTGTCATTAGTAGCTGTGCAGTAGATAGGCCTGATAGATGTGAAAGGGCATGAATGATATCAAACACCTGATAGTGAATGAGGGCAGGTATCCATATTTGTGACCTGCCAGTACTGACATCACAAAGGAGGGGATGTTGAGGTTGTGAAGGCAATGTCATCTTAATGAAGGAATGTGCATGATGTCCTGAATGCTTGATATGCTAGATATTATCTTTTGGCTTATACCAAGGCCTTTTAATCCAATCCCAGATGAATGGCAGCCAATGTATTTCCTGACAGGGTATAGGGAACACGATTCAATTTCATAGGGATGCGGTTAAGGATGCCATTAAGATCATAACAGGAGAGAGTTATTGTCGTTGATGAGCGGACCAGTCTTCCGACTTTTGAATGAAGGTATACATTAGAGGAATATAGTCAGTGCAAACGACAAAGGACATACCTTCTAAGAAGTGGCAGAAGTGATGCACTTCAATCAATTCTTTGTCAAATGTAGACTATCCAGATTCCACCTTAGAGAGTTGCCTACTACAAAAGGCCAATGGGTGGGGTGAACTGTTGACCACCTGCTCGAGCAATGCACTAATAGCAATGATGTTGTCATTAATGAAGATAATTAGAGAGGCAGGTAGCGAAGGAAAACTGTGAGCATCCCTGTTTGATAGGGCATTTTTTGTGTTGCAGAAAGCTGCATCTAGAAGGGAATATCACTTCAGGTCTTTTGACTTATCTTTGAGGGAAACGTAGAGGGTAATAAGAGTAGCAACGAAGGCTGCCAGGAACCAGCGATAATGGTTGATCCTGAGCAAAAATTCTTGCAGTGTTCTGATGGACGTTGGCGTGTGGATGTTCTAAACAGTTGGTATATCGGTGGGGGGTGGTTGAACGTTTTCAGGAATGATGCAGTACCCTTAGAACAATACTTTACTAGTGCCAAAGGTACACGTCTCATACCCGACTACAAGGCCATACTGTTGTAGTTGATCAAGCATGGCTCACAAGTGACTGAGGTGTTCCTCTTTGGAGGAGGAAAAAGAAGTGTGTCATCCATGTAACACACTCTGAAGAGCTAGATCCCATAGGATGTCATCGATAAGGTGTTGAAAATAACCCCAGCATTACGAAGGCTTAAAAAGGATAATTGCAGCTGCATATAACGGAGTGGGTGGTGATGGAGATCTTGAGGATTACTTATGGGTTCATGAGCATCTAATAACACCCCTTCTGGAAGTAAACATAGAGAATTTTTTTTCTTTTCGTGCACGTAAGAGATAACGGCGGTAAGGTTTTGTAGGAGTAGTTAATCCCTTCTCTCTGCATGCTAATATACCTGTAATCCCTACACAGATGCAGGGAGGTATCTTTGTGCAGGATGACATGTAAGCTTTATTGCCTTTTTGCAACGGCCCATTTCTTACATTTTGGCAAACATTTTTTAGTGACAGCAAAACAATTCGCCGAAAGACGCTTTAATTTAGTGAACACTAACGATACCACTGTCATAATAAGGTAAAAAAATAAAATGTTTATTTGGAAAAGTGGGCGTTTGGTGAAGTTCAGAATGGAAGACTTCTGGATATGATTTGATGAAGTGGCCATAGGCATCTGTTGGCGTGCTGGCGTGGAGGGTAATTTTGGAGGGGGTAAGTTGAAGAGGTGTCGAAGAGTGTCTGTGTTCACTAAACATCGGTGAAGAACCTCGACCAGGTGGAAATGGGCGAGGAGATCCACAGTGTGATTTTGTGATATGACATCAGCATCGAGAAACTTCAAATAATATTTTACACTCCCAAAGTATGATGTAACAGTCTCTTAACCCTTGGTGGAGATTGCAGATACATTGGCAGTTAAATTTGGGCTTTTGAAGGCTTAGACAGACTACTTCATCGAGTATTGGAGACTGGCCTTGGTAGAAGACAAGAGCAAACACTGTTATGTACCAGAAAATTCATGCTGTACCTGCATCTTATAAATAGAAACGACTACAAATAGGGGAAGCCACTGCCTAAAACTCTGGTCTACTTACAAGTTTTTTGGCCACTGATAATTATTTGCAATTTTCTTCACAGCAGCCGTAAATTTGTAATACTGTAGTCAGTAAGTGACTAGTTGGGGTGTGAGCTCCGGGTGTAACATATGGATGGTTGGTGACTTTCTCGCCACTCCGACATAGGGCAGGGTGTGTCTGTGTCCTACCATATTCCATCCTACCACATTCATATCAACTTCAGTTGATGTTAGGAATGTTTCAACTTCATCAGGGGTAGGGGCATTGATGGAGGTTTTGAAGCTGGTGAATTGGTTATCATCAAGCGCGTTAACTTTGGTCATCAGGTTCTTCAGGGGCAAAATATAGACATCAGGATGGTAGCACGTACAGGTTCGGATAGGCGTCATACTCAAAGGGCCTAAAGTAGGCTCACCACCTGAGGAGAGCCATTTGTGGCTGGTTGAAGGACAAATATACTGTCAATTCCCTGAGGGCATGCAAAGACTTTTGGTTCCCAAACAGTTGTTGAGAGAGCTGAAAAAGCTTGGTTATACAGGCGGCTGACAACGGCAAGTACTACTTCATGATGTATGTTATCAGGGCGTCGTATAATGTTGGGGTGTCTTTTTGTTCACAAAGCTAATAGGAGATTTCTCAGAAGGTTTCCTTGGTGATAGCTGTGTGTACATAGTCTGCTTTTGGTGCTCTACCTAGTCAGAGCCCTTTATGGGAAATTGAAGCTTGCTGCTCTGATATCAATTGAATGTCCCTCTAACGGTGTGAATATGGCATGGAGAGATGAGTTAGGGGTGGCATAACCAAACCATAGGCCACAGCAGTGAAGGTGAAGGCGGGAGGGAGCTGTTCCTCTGGTGAACACCAATTGTGTGATTTGGCTGGTAGGTTATAACAGAGAGGCGAGAGGAATGACACTAAACTTTTTTAAACAGAGAATGAGCCTATATATAAGTACTTATAAGCAGTAACCTAAAAAAAAAAACTCAAACCAGCTAATGCATGAAAGCTCAAGCTTAATGAGGTTCTTTTGTCTGAGCAGGGGGTGAGCGAGATATACAAATAAGTAATTACTGATATAGTGTACAGGCGTGGCGGAACATTCGTGGTATAGTGCCTGATATTACATTGGTTGATTCAGTCCAAAATACAAATACACAGTTACATAATAGTGCATACTTACCACTATTAATATTTAAGATAGATATTCACTTTTAAACATTATTCTCATTGTATATATATATATATATATATATATATATATATATATATATATATATATATATATATATATATATATATATATATATATGTATGTATATATATATACATACATATATATATATATATATATATATATATATATATATATATATATATATATATATATATATATATATATATATATATATACATATATATACATATATATATATATATATATATATATATATATATATATATATATATATATATATATATATATATATATATATATATATATATATATTTATCATTACTTTAGTCATTGCTTTGTTTTCAGCTCACCTATGGTACCAAGATTTTCCTTAATTGTACATCTGTTCATTTTTTGATTAATCCAATCAAAACACATTTGCATAGCATATCTTCAATTTCAAAACTATGTTCCAAACCTATTTATTCAGGTTGGCTTCCAAAATTACATTCAATCTTCTCATCCTCAATCCTACTATGCATCCTTGACATTGAATGGGCTAAAACATTTCTGCATATTTTAGCCTAAAATCTAATCTCTTCAAATTCTATATTGTCATAAAAACCCTTATATCCATGCCAAAATATGCGATTACTCCCAATGGCCCTTCTCTATTTACTCTTTGCATTTGAACCAAAGATTATCTCAAACTAATGCTACTCATACCTGTATAAAACTCAAGTTTATTTCTCTTCTCACGCAATTCTAGAAATACCAAAGTAACACCTTTAACCTTTAAAATGCTTTTATGTTTTCATCTCCCAATTTCAGTTTCTTACTGTTATTCTCACCTGTCCATTCATTCAAAGACTTCCTTATATGTGAGCACTCTAATAATCTTGCAATACTAACCAATCACACGAGGAAAACATCGCCAATCACGCACAGTCTGGAGATGTGGAAATTATCATGCCTTATTCACAAACTTACCTGTCTTACTTAGACCTGATTCACCCATGATATAACCAAGAAATTTCACCTCCCTTGCCAACAACATAGACTTCCTAAATTTAACCAACGTCTATTGAATGTATTAGCACCTCCTCAACCAACAGAAAGTGTTCCTCAACAGCTTCACTTACAATCAAAATACCATATATAAAAGCAGTCACACTCTTCCTATCAAACATAGTCTAAACAACATTAATCCCCCTATGGAAGGCAGCGGGTGAATTCAAGCATTTAAAACTTAAGCTTTCAAATTGAAGATGAAAATGTGCAATTACTAAAGTGGTGATGGGCCTGTTCCTTTATTCCAGAGGCATCTGGAAAAAGCCGCAAACTGAATCTAATTTAGTAAAGACTTTAATCTAAGCTTCTTATATAGACAATCTAACCCACAGTTACCGAAAATGTTCTTTAACAGTCACATCATTAATCTCTCAATTTTACTTGAAAAAAACATGTGGTGATTAAGAATTTTCGGATTGTATCTTTTTCTATGTTGGTCAAACATCTAAAGGCATTTCTGTTGGAATTAAGGAGCGATATATGGACATTTCTTGGGAATCTCTTAATATTACTTTGGCCTCTCACTGGCTAAGATTTACTCATAGAATAACCTGGTCTGAGATGTGTAAAATAATCGATGTTAATGACTACAGCCAAGGAAATATTTGAATTTTTTTTTTTTTTTTTTTTGGGGGGGGGCGGGTGAGGTGGCTCAAGCCATGTCGTCCTGATGGAAGGTTGCTATAAGTAACCTCCTAGGGTATATTTGACTACAGTAAATTTACCTTTAAGTCTCTACAGTTTTAACTCCTGGTGAAATTATCCTTAAAATTTCTCTCCAGGATATCGCATAATATCAGGGGACGTATATCTTGATATGACACATAGCAATCTTCACCCAGAATAGCATTTTCGCTTCAAGGGGGAAATTGGCAAAAATAAAAGGGGAGCCATTATCAAGGTACCCTTCCTCCATTACTACCTTGAGTATCCAGATGGTGCCATCATCGCCGGTATGCTTTATTCCTATAAGTGTAGCGCTACAAGCTCGGTGATTTTCCTTTTCGCTCTTTTGTATACGCTGTTCTTGTTGGATTTATCATGCAATCTCCAGTCTTTTCTGCCTCTGGAAAGTTGAGTATTTGATCTTTACATTCTATAAATTTTAGCTCTTGCTTCACAGTGAAATTAGGTTAAATTAAGTGAGAGAGCATTTGCCTGAACCGGTGGCGTCATGGGCGCTGTCGTTCCTTACGCATGAATTATCTAGTTAGCCTGAACGACTTTCCCAGTATGAATAGCATGAATATCTAATAGCTATTCAGTCTTCATTGCTAGGAGTTAATTATATTATGCCGATTGTATTTTTTATAGTTTCGGCGATTTAGGTAACCGAACCATGCTTGCCCTAGGATTCCTAGCCTAGGCGTTGTAGTTTACTTTCATGCATGATATAATAGACATTCCTAGTGTTATAACAATTAAATGAAGCTATTTAGGCAATTCAAACGTGTAAAATACATTGATTGCATATAAATTTTCCTCTTCTGAGATCATATACGAGAGAGTTTCGGCAATTAAGGTAGTCGATTCTCACCCGCCACTAGGCCTAGTGGCTTTAGTATAATTTCATACATGTTCCCCGGTTACCCTCGTGTATCATTTTATCAATTCAGGTGGAGATAGATATCTCCTAGAATTATTATATAAACCTATACTCGTCTCCAGTGGAGATTTAAGGTTAATCCCTCTTTCCCTCTGAGTGTAGCCTTAGGCTACAACCCTAGTTGGTCATGCCTCAAGTTGTCATTCAGGTAGGACTAGGCTAGGGTTTTCTGTCCCTTCCCTTAGCCGCAAATAGCAGGTTTTGGGTTTCGATCAGAACCTCAGAGTGTATAGTCTAATGCCAGCAGCCGGCCGGCAGGGTGAATAGTCATTCCCCTGTCGGACTAGGCTGCCGGCATAGGAGGCTAGACCTCCCTAGAACCCACCTGATGTGGTTGTATGATACCGCCACCTTCTCCCTGCGGCCTGGTAGACTAGTCCTGTGCTCACAGACCCTAGGCTGAAGAATAGATATTCTTCTGCCGCCTAGGATGGCGCCGGCACTGGGACTCGGTTTCTCACTTGTTGAGAGGAGGCGGCAAGTTTGCTGCCGGCCCCTTAACTGCATTGGCAGACCCTACGCTGGAGAATAGATATTCTCCTGCTACCTAGGATGGTGCCGATACTGAAACAGAGATTCTTTAGGGTGTGGATGGACTGGCAACCCTGCCGGCTCCTTCCATACCTAATACAGGACTGCTGGATCCTTCCACACCTTATACAGGACTGCTGGCTCCTTCCACACCTTATACAGGACCCTTTTCCCTCCCCCCCTTTGTCCTTTAGTGATGGCCTAGTCCTCGCAATCCTTTGGCCGACTTCCTACAATCTCGCTGCTTGCCGTCAGGTAGTGGGGCCGGCCGGGGTTCCTACATGACCCCTTTTCTGTAGAGTGTTCTTCAGTCATCGCTGGGACTCCCATTCATATACCAATGGCCGGCAGAAACCGGAAATGGTTTGTGGTTGGGTGGAAGCTTGAATGATACATTCTGCCCTTCCATTTGAACCGTCATTCTGGAGGAAGGCAGTAACACTGAGTAATTACACCCTTATTTACTGTTAATACACATTCAATAAGGTACCCTTCACTCCTTGCTTTCGCTCTTTCTAATGGCTAGTGCCGCCAGGTTCTAACCTAACCTGCAGTTGCTGGCAAGGTTGATACTGCCGGCCACTACCCCAGCCATTAGGGCACCGGCTGGACCAGTGCGCTGGTAACCGATGAGACGCCTGCAACCGGCGAGCCGCCGCCAGAACTGTCTTGGGTGGCGGATGCCAGCCGGGTTAATGCTGCCGGCCACTACCCCTGCCGGCAAGACGCCGGCTGGACTGTGCCGCCAGGTGCTAGCCTTACTGGGAACATGCCGGCTAAAACTACAGTGTATGATTATACAGAAGCCAGTATATTTGCAGTAGAGACCATACTACAAACAAAAAGAAATATAGAATAAGTTATACAGTAGTTATTTTTCCAACATACCTGTGTATCCATGCACAGTCTATTGTTGAGACCTATTATATAAGGGAAGAGAAGATTTCTTAACACATACTGATTAATGATCAGTTACAATTTACCCTCATTATTAAAACCTTTGAAAGTCAGTGTTAAGTTATACTTATCTATCCTTACAGGTTAGAATTCTTCCAATAGGTTTCCTGAATAAGAAAACTCTAGGTTTTAATCTTGGAGGAGGTCACAGCAATTGACTGGAAAGGAAACACAAGTATGTGTCTTTCCTGATTCTTTTCTAGCTTGTCTATCCTAAGCTATATGCAATATATATGCTAAAATATTAATAATAATATTTATATAGTTTATCATGTGAGATGAACTACCGCATACTCATTTAGTTTTCCTCTCTTTACAGGAGGACCACCCTAAGTGCCCGAGAGTCTTTTGCAACCTGAGGAGCCAGAACTTCTGTGGCCATATAGAGTACAGGGTGCACTCTCTCTGCTCCATCTCCAACGGACCTCTAAAGTACTGGGACCCCCAGGACTGCAAAGTGTGCAAAGCCTTGGTTACTGAGGCTTTTGATGACCCCAAGACAATGGAGTTAAGAGATGCATCACGGAGTAAGCTGCGCAGATGGGTTCATGGCTTTCAAAAGAATGCCACGGGGCTTTACTTTCTGAATGAACAGATGCGTGCCTATCTGTTCCCTAAGGCAATTGAAGATGCCGTTATACCACAGCCTCTACCAGAGATCCCTTGCGTCCAGATTTCCGTAGATACGGAAGTCTCTGTCGCAATGAAGGACATCCACCTAGATGAGAGGATGTTGGAGGTGTCTGAGGACACAGAGAAGAGGAGTCTACCTTGGCTCCTGAGACTGAAGAGGATGACGTAGAATCGGAGTCCGTTTCGTCGGTTCCGGCCCCAAAACCAGTACCCTCTACGTCTTCTGCTCCTCCATCGGATGACATGAGTAAAGCTTTGGCTAGCCTCATGACGATGATGGAGAATCTTTGTAAGCAAAACGAAGAGAGTGACGCTGAACTAAGGAGAAGGATGGACCATCTCGCAACTTTCCGTGGGTCTCAGAAGAGACTTAATGTGAAGGATCTTCCTTCTTGCTCCGAAGTGAACCCTTGGAGGTATGCAGAGTACATGCCAATTACGAATGGGAAGATCTTCATTTCAGAGAAGCTGGGAGCCGTCCTCATTGAGGATGTCGACTTTTGGCCCAGCTTTGAGTCTTACCCAGACTGCTTCGTCCGCTTAAAAGCAGAACCTGTGTCTAGGGAGGAGACAGAACCAAAAGAGGTCATAGTTCTTGACCATGGTAAAGCTCAGGCTTTGATAGCAAGTAGTCTGAAAGACAGGGGCTTCACTAATTCGAAAGTGCCAGCCCTGAGCAAGAAACACTCTTCTTTTCTTGCTCCAGCTAAGCTAGCTTTTCCCTTTGTGGAAAAAGTGTTTAAGGCAGTTATGAAGGCAGTAGAAGCAGGGAAATCTTGCCCTACACTCGAGGAGTGTAGACCCTTATCCCTGCCTCTGCCTATGGACGACATTGACAGGAAAGAAATACATCTTACCTTCTCAGTTGGTAAGTTGGAGGCGGATATTGCTGGACGCCAGTTCAGTGAAAACCTCTCTAAGCTGTCTGACTTTCTCTTGCATAGAGAGCAAGAGACAAAGGAAAGGCTTGCCGCATCCCTATCCCTCCAGATTACTTTGGAGGCAATGGCAAGCGATAACAGATCCCCAGACATGGTCATGGTTGTGGCCAAATCACATTTGGCAACGCTGGTCAAGGACCTATATGGATTCGTTATGGCCAGACGAGCATGTAGAGAGCTCGTGTTTGCTTCGGCTGGGGTGAAACACGAACCCAGGAAGCTGATAGCTTCTAATATCTGGGGCTTAGACCTCTTCCCGAGTGAAGTGGTCAAAGAAGTGGTTGACAAGGCCGCCACAGAGAACAGGAACCTTCTCCAAAAGTGGGGCATGTCGGCGAAGAGGAAGTCTTCCCCGGAAGAGGGTCTCCAACCAAAAAGGAAGACGAAGAGACCTAGATTGCCCTCTCGCCCTACAAGAAACAGCAACAACAACAACTTCCCTCAGTTCCAATGACCACGGTGCCCCAGATGGTGGCAAAACTCCAGCCCACCTACCAGATGGTGCCTCAGCAGATGGTGGCATAGTAACCGGCCTTTACTCCTGCTTATGAGAGGCAGACCACTACCTTTCGCCCTAAAGGTAGAGGGTCGAATAGAGGCTCCTCTAGACACCCCCCAAGAGGAAGAGGGGGTAGGGAAGGATGCGGTCAGTGCGGCAAGTCCTCCGGACAAAAGAAGCAATGAGATGATTACGGTAGGAGGAAGACTCCAAAGATTTTGGGATCGCTGGACCTTCCATCCCTGGGCCCACAGCCTAATCAAGAACGGACTACGTTGGAGCTGGAGGACAGCTCCACCATCATTTCCTCAATTCTTCCAACACTCCAGCCCCGTCCTGGAAGAATACACGTGAGAACTCTTGAGCAAACGGGTGATAAGGAGGGCAAAGTCCATCAAATTCCGAGGAAGGCTGTTTTGTGTTCTCAAGAAGGACTCTGACAAACTCAGAGTCATTCTGGACTTGTCGCCACCCAACAAATTCATAGAAAAAAACAAGTTCAGGATGTTAACCCTTCAACACATAAGGACCCTTCTGACAAAACGGGCATACAGAGTCTCGATAGACATGGCAGATGCCTATTGGCATATTCCAATCAATCGCCCACTCTCCTCCTACCTAGGATTCAGGCTACAAAAGAAGAAATACGTCTTCAGAGCCATGCCCTTCAGACTAACCATAGCCCCAAGGATTTTTACAAAGCTTGCAGATGCAGTCGTTCAACAACTACGTCTAGAAGGTGTCCAGGTGGTGGCCTACCTGGACGACTGGCTGGTGTGGGCAGCATCCGAGACGGAGTGCATGAAAGCATCCAAGAAAGTGATCCAGTTCTTGGAACATCTGGGATTCAAGATCAATGTCGAGAAGTTTTGATTATCTCCAGCTCAGGAGTTTCAATGGCTAGGAATACATTGGAACTTAAAGTCACACCATCTCTCCATTCCCCCAAGGAAAAGGAAAGAGAAAGCGGGATCTGTCAAGAGACTACTGAAATCCGACAGGATATCAAGACGCTAACAGGAGAGAGTACTGGGTTCTCTTCAGTTTGCATCAGTGACAGACCCAGTGCTAAGAGCACAGCTAAAAGATGCATCAGGAGCGTGGAGAAGATACGCATCAAATACTCGAAGAGATCTAAGAAGACCGATACCGACTCGACTACAATCTCTTCTCAAGCCATGGTCGAAGGCCAAGAACCAGAAGAGCTCCGTGTCCTTACAACCACCTCTACCTTCAGTCATTATCCATACTGACACATCAAAGAAAGAATGGGGAGGTCAACCTCACCAACGGAAAGTCCAAGTGACTTGGTCATCTCTATTAAAGACCTTCCACATCAACGATTTGGAAGCTATAGGCAGTCTTTCTCACGCTGAAAAAACTGTCTCCTTGCCATTCAGTCCACAAAAGAATGACTCTGGACAGTGAGGTGATAGTGAGATGTTTGAATCGTCAGGGTTCAAGATCACCACAAATCAACCAAGTGATGTTGGCCATCTTCCGCTTAGTGGAAAAAAAGAGATGGCACTTATTGGCAATTCACCTTCAAGGGTTCCGCAACCTGGCAGCGGACGCTCTATCCAGGCTCTCGCTAATAGAGTCAGAATGATCTCTAGACTCACGAGCATTCTCCTTTATCTTATGTCAAGTCCCAGTACTGTAGATCAATATCTTTGCGACGAGCGACAACAAGAAACTACCTCGTTATGTGGCCCCTTACGAGGACCCTCTAGCGGAAGCAGTGGACGCCATGTCCCTCGATTGGAACAGATGGAACTGTATTTACCTGTTTCCACCTACCAACCTCCTTTTTTAAGGTCCTCTCAGGGAACGGCAGCTCTAGTGGCTCCCAAGTGGCCGAAGAGCAATTGGTTCCCTCTAGTATTGGAACTGAATCTGAGGCTGGTCCCTCTGCCGAACCCAGTACTGACTCAACATGTACAGAAGGCGACTGTCTTCACCTCATCCCAGAAAACTCGAAACCTTCATCTCATGATTTTCTCTCCATAGCAGTTAAGAAAAGGTTTGGGATCTCGAGAGACAGTATAGACTTCATGGAAGAATATAAGTCTAAGTCTACCAAAGACAATATGAGTCGTCTTTGAAGAAGTGGGTTGCTTTCGTCAAGGCATGGGGACCAAAAGAAATCTCAACAGATTTCTGTTTATCCTTCTTTATTCACCTTCAGGAACAAGGTTTAGTAGCCAATATGATAACAACGTGTAAGTCAGCTTTGACTGGACCACTGCTTTACCCCTTCCAAGTAGACTTATCCAATGAAATCTTTAACAAGATCCCTAAGGCTTGTACTAGACTTAGGCCTTTAATACCTCCAAAACCTATTTCATGGTCTTTGGATAGGGTCCTACACTTTGCCTCAACAGTGAACAATGAGGATTGCTCTCTAAAAGACTTAACCCAGAAAGTCATATTCTTGTTTGCTCTAGCCTCGGGGGCCAGAGTTAGTGAAATAGTAGCCCTTTTTAGAGAGGAGGGCCATATTCAGTTCACAGAAGCAGGAGAACTGAATCTCTCTCCAGACCCATCGTATTTCGCCAGGAACGATCTACCTACCGAAAGGTGGGGTCCCTGGAGAATCTGCCCTCAGAGGGAAGATGTCTCACTGTGTCCAGTAGAGTGTCTAAAGGTCTATTTTCGTAGAAATTCAGACTTCATGGGAGGACAGCTCTTTAAAGGAGAAACCTCCGGGTCAAACCTATCCCTAAAACAACAAAGGGCGAAGATCACCTATTTTATTCGCAGAGCGCATCCGGAGAGTACACCCATAGGTCATGATCCCAGGAAAATTTCTTCGTCATAGAACTTTTTCCAATGCATGGACTTTGAGCGCCTTAGCTTGTATACTGGATGGAAGTCATCCAGAGTGTTCTTTAAGCACTACGCGAAGCAAGTGCAAGAGTTTAAACGCTATGTGGTGGCGGCAGGTAGTGCGCTAAAACCTGTCACTTAGCGCTGCGAGGAACAGTGAATTGATTGGTACTGTTAAAATTGGGTGAAGGTGTTGACACTTCACAGTGCAATACATAAATATAAGTGTCACCAAGGTGGCACTATGGACTGTTCTAGTTATTAAAGGTGAAGAAACATAGAGATAACACCTTTGCCGTGTGTTTTTACACAGTGTGATGAAACAGGCATTATCACAGAAATGCATATTAGAAAATTTATAAAATTTTTAGTTTTGTGGCATCAATTATTTTTTACCTTTCAGGTGAAATAATCATTTCTGGTCGTGATTTTAATTTACATATTTCTTATTGCATTCATTAACATTATATTGACGTTTTGTTATGTATGTTGATTTTGCTGGTTATTTATTACCAATAAATACTTGATTGGTATTTGTGTCTTATTTCACCCCAAATCTGAATAAATAAAGACATGCGAGAGTATTATTTATCCCTTAATAACCTGCACATGTACACTTGAACAAAATAGATAGTTATTACCATTGTTCTAAGATGAGTACAACCTTTCTCTGCCTATGCATACATTGTTCTTACATGAGTACATGCTTTGCCTGGCTTTTCACACAGCAAATCCTGTATGCTCCGGATGCCATGTGGGCTCATATAAACTTTTGTTCGTATTAGGGTACCAGCTTTGGCTTGCTTTGCATACATCGAGACCTGTATGCTCTTAAAGTTATTTTTGTTCATATGGTATATGCAAACCTCGATAGTCTTTCCTAAGTCTAGTATGACTCTTCCCTGCAGGGGGCAGGAAGCACTAACATTATTTCGGTAATGCCATATGTCTCTATGGTCTAGATGACCAAGGAAATATTGTTCTGAGGTTAAGGTACATTTTGAAAATCCACTGATACAGTACTTTCTAAATAATGCTCTGGTAACCTTCCATCAGGACGACATGGCCTGAGCACAAAAAAAACGATTTTGAGCGAAGAGAAAAATCAATTTTTGGGTGAGATAGCCATGTTGTCCTGATGGACCCACCCTCCTTTTTATAGAAAAAGCCTTGGCATGATCCCTCACAAAACTACTATATCTGTAGCACCTTGCTCAACGTTACAAGGAATAAAGCTTGGCGGCAACGATAGCGCCATCTGGATACTCAAGGTAGTAATAGAGGAAGGGTACCTTGATAACGGCTCCCCTTCTATTTTTGCCACTTTCCCCCTCAAAGCAATAATGCTATTCGGGGTGAAGATTGCTATATGTCGTATCAAGATATATGTCCCCTGATATTATGCGATATCCTTAAGAGAAATTTTAAGGATATTCGCGCCAGGAATTAGAATTTTTGGGATATGGTACTTTGGTAGGAAGTTCTATTAACCATAATAATTACCTGGAACATAGATGAACAATTGTTAGTGATTATTTCTCAGCTGATCCCATCTCTAGTCGTCAGTTTTGGCTTGATGGGTAATAAGACGTTGGTATTCTTAAAATACACATTTAATGTATAAATGACTACATTGCTCTGTTTGCTCTGTGACAGCTGACTCCCAAGTGTATATGGAGCGTCTTACACAATCTGACAAACCAAAACATTGCTAAACAAAAGAGCAACGCTCTGAAAAGACTTAAATCCTACTCCAGTACAAAATCATAAAGAATCACATCCTATCTTTGAGGTAATCAACAAATGTTTGAATCCTAATACCAAAACAAATCATTACTCTTATGTACAAAGCATAACATGTCTTATTCATGCAATATGATGCAATGTTGTGCAATACCTGCAACACTTGAAACAATATAGTACATTATTACAATAATACATAACAGTCTCCTCCCCCTTAACTTGACATTGTAAAAATCTTCATACATCTAATCTCTCAGGGGGCTTTCCTCTGTTAATCCTATTAGGAAGCACTTTAACCTCATCTTGTACTGGTACATGAATTGGTTCTGAATCTACATTGGATGTTGGACCATCTTGGTTAATATTTGACTCATTTGATCTAACTACTTCTTTAAGGTCTCATCTCTAACATTCACATGCTCTACTGTCTTTCTGTTTAGCGGCTGTATTTGATCAACATGACGTTTTACAACATTATCACCAACACGCACATCATAATGTAAATTTCCTATCTCTCTTACAATCTCTCCTGGTACCCACTTCTCTGGAGTGTTGTACGATCTTACCATGACATCAGACAAAGGTAAAAAATGTCTTACATTAGGAAGCTTTGCTACTTGTTTATACCCTTTATCTTCTAAATCACTTTGCAAACTTGGATACAACAAATCTAACTTACACCTTATCCTCCTCCCCATCAACAAATTTGAGGGTGCCACGCCTGTTGTGCTGTGCGGCGTTGTTCTATAAGACAATAAAAATTTTGACAAATGCAAAAATATATTACTTGAATTTGCTTTTCTACACTTCATATTGTGTTTAAACGTTTGGAAAAATCTTTCAGCCTCTCCATTAGTAGATGGATGATATGTAGCTGAAAATGTATGCTTTATACCATTGACATTACAAAATTCTTTAAACTCTTGTGAGGTAAATTGTGGACCATCATCTGTAACAATTCTTTCTGGAATACCATGCGTTGGGAAAATTTGCATTAACTCTTTTATTGTGGCGTAAGACGTTGTTGTTTTCATTGGAATAATTTCTGGCCACTTACTGTAAGCATCTACTACTATCAAAAACAAATAATTCAAAAAAGGACTTGCAAAATCTATATGCACTCTTTGCCATGGATAGAGGGTAACTCCCACGGGTGCATTCTAACAAATTGAGGATTGTTCTGTTGCATAACACAATTCATACAATTCTTTATATAACATTCCACATCTTTATCTACACCTGGCCACCATACAAAAGTTCTCGCAATTGACTTTGATCTTACAATACCTTGGTGATCAGCATGTATTTCAGACAAAACCTTATTTCTCAGTGAATCAGGAATAACTACCCTGGAACCTCTCTTCACTATTCCTTGTGTTACACTCAGTTCATACCATATATCCTTATACGGTTTACAATTTTCCTCTTTTCCACATAAGTCTCTACCTGTCATTAAACTCTCCAAAACCTTACTAAGTACTGGGTCTTGCTTGGTACTGTGTGCTACATCTTTTGCAGTTATTGGTACATCATATACAGAAATTAACAGAACACTGTCATCATACTCCTCTGGAGCTTTGTCTACGGGGAATCTGGATAAAGCATCTGCATTACCCATGTTTGATGTTGGACGGTATTCTATATCATAGTGGTACGCTGCTAACGTAACTGCCCAACGTTGTAGTCTTGCAGCTACCAACGTAGATAAACTTGCTTTTGAACCCAATATTGCTAATAAAGGTTTATGATCTGTAACAAGTGTGAACTTTTTCCTACCATAAAGATACATATGGAATTTTGTAACTCCATAAACTAATGCTAAACCTTCCTTTTCTATTTGAGAGTAATTCCTTTCTGCCTTGTTCAATACTCTAGAAGTGAATGCAATTGGTTTTTCTGTTCCACCTGGCATTACATGAGATAATACTGCACCTAAACCTATGTTTGATGCATCACATACTAACTTAACTGGTAAATCCATTTGATAATGTACTAAGAATGTAGGTGATGTGATTTCCTGCTTGATTCTTTCAAAATATTCCTGACACTCTTTTGTCCACTTCCATTCTACCCCCTTATTCAACAGAGTATACAATGGATGTGCAATTGTAGACAAATTCTGAATGAAATTCCCATAAAATGTTACTAAACCTAGAAATGATTGTAATTCCTTAACATTTTCTGGCACTTTTGTTGATTGTACAGCTTTAATCTTCTCTTTAGTTTTGTGAATACCCTTGCCATTTATTACAAAACCTAAGTATTCCACTGAATCAACTTCTAAAATACATTTGTTCTTATTTACTCTAATATTATGTTCCTTCAACTTCTTCAGAACTGTTCGCAATCTTTCTCTATGTTCTCTTGTGTCTTTTCCCGCAATTAAAATATCATCAATAAAAATTAATGCTCCTTGCATTCCTGAAAAAATCTTATCCATAGTTTGTTGCCATATAGCTGGACTACTTACAACTCCATAAGGTAATCTCTTTGGCCTAAACAAACCCAAGGATGTATTTACTGTACATAATTCTTGTGAAGTTTCATCCATGGGAAGCTGTTGAAATGCTTGTCTTAAATCTAATTTAGAAAAAACACTGCATCCTGACATAGTTGCAAACATGTCTTTCAGATTTGGTAAGGGATGTTGAGCTACTTGCAGTTGTGGATTCAACGTTACTTTGTAATCTCCACATAACCTAACCTGTCCACTTTCCTTCACAATAGGAACTAATGGTGTAGCCCAATCTGAATATGTAACCTTTTCCCAGGAACCTTCATTTTCTAATCTCCTGATTTCTGTTTCAACTGCACTTTTCAATGCATACGGTACTGGTCTCGGAGCAAAAAATCTAGGAGAACTGTCAGGTTTCAAAACTAAAATTGCCTCTGCGTTCTTTACTGTACCTATTTTATCTTCAAATACGTCTTGAAAATCTGATATGATGTTATCCATTGATATTTCATTTTTGTTTTCATCTTGTTTACCTGCAACCTTCAAAATACTAGGCCAATCTAACTTCAAATACTGTAGCCAATCTAAACCTAGCAAAGTTTGTCCATTACCTTTTACTACTGTTAATGGCATTCTCTCTAATTTCTGTTCTTTGTACTGTACTTCTACGTTCGAAGCACCTATTACCTGAATATCAAAACCATTATAACTTTTCAAAACTCTATTTGTACCTTCTAATAACAAATTAGGAATGTTTTTAGCCATTTTCTCAGACATAATTGATACATCGGCTGCTGTGTCAACTTGCATCAAAATTGGTTTACCATTTATGATTACTTCTACCATGATATGTTTCTTTGTACCTTCGTTGACTGAATTTATGCGAAATGCAAAATCAGTTTCTGAACTAACCTGATTATCATGCACATTTTCCTCATTATTCTCTTGACCCATAGTATCAACTGTAGCATTTATTTTCTTTGCGTACTGTTTAGGGAATCTACAAGCAGTTGCAAAATGACCCATCTTTCTGCAATTATGGCATGTCTGTCCAGTAGCAGGGCATTTCTTTGCTTCGTATGCAAGATGATCAGTTTTACCACACCTAAAGCACTTGGGTTTTTCCTGTTGTTTCTGTGTATAAGCCTGATTCTGATATTTATGAACATTAGTGTTAGGCACTTTTCTATGACTAGGCTTTGACATATTCCTTCTCTGATTCTCATTGGTTTTCCAGTTAGAGCCTACTGTATTAATTTTAGAATTTTCCATTCTATTGCTTGTAAAACTACCTATTATGTTACTTTGCCTATTTGATGTTTCTAAAGCTCTGCCTGTTATCAATACCTTTTCTAATGTTAAATCTTTATCTTGCAATAATTTCTTTCTTAGCTCATCTGATGTGCAATGTGCAATTACTTGATCTATGATAACATTTTCTAACTCTAGAAATTCACATGAAACGGCTAAATTCTTTAGTCTAGTCACAAATGCATCTAAACTTTCATTTTCTTTCTGATAAGCTTGCGCTGAAAACTGGTATCTTTCAAAAAATTTATTGACCTGAGGAGCAAAATATGTGGTAAGAGCCTTAATTGCAGCTTCACTTGTGTCATCTGTAGGCTGCAAAGTCTTAAACACTTCCCGAACTTCCCTACCTGCTATATGAAGTAATAATGCCTTCTTTTGGCCATCCTTCATGTTCCCTAATGCTTCTAAATAAATCTTAAATTCCTCACACCA
This sequence comes from Palaemon carinicauda, assembly GCF_036898095.1. Classification (NCBI taxonomy): domain Eukaryota; kingdom Metazoa; phylum Arthropoda; class Malacostraca; order Decapoda; family Palaemonidae; genus Palaemon; species Palaemon carinicauda. Next base: position 66,713,994 of record NC_090758.1, on the reverse strand, counting down.
CTGTTGCCATCGTGTTGCAACAGAATTGGGCTCAGCAGTGATGCTGAAACTTTGTGGGTGTTCTATGTTAAAAGGCATTTTGATTGCTTACCTTAATAACTATGGTAGGTTAAGCTACTGTTCTGCAGTCACAAGTGTACTTCCTACCTACCCAACTTTAAATTTCACCCCTAGCTGTTTATTTGATGAAATTCCTGTTCTGCTGCTGGTAAAATCTTCATTGGGCGATTTTACTCTTGTCCCCTACTGTAAAAACGGAACTTCTCTTGTGCTGGCCGTCCTTGTACATAGGGTCCAATGATTCTCCCTGCTTGTCCGTCGTCCTGAACGTCGCCAGTTTGGGATATGGTACTTTGGTAGGAAGTTCTGTTAACCATAATAATTACCTGGAACATAGATGAACAATTGTTAGTGATTATTGCTCAGCTGATCCCATCTCTAGTCGTCAGTTTGGGATATGGTACTTTGGTAGGAAGTTCTATTAACCATAATAATTACCTGGAACATAGATGAACAATTGTTAGGGAATATTTCTCAGCTGATCCCATCTCTAGTCGTCAGTTTTGGCTTGATGGGTAATAAGACGTTGGTATTCTTAAAATACACATTTAATGTATAAATGACTACATTGCTTTGTTTGCTCTGTGACAGCTGACTCCCAAGTGTATGTGGAGCGTCTTACACAATCTGACAAACCAAAACATTGCTAAACAAAAGAGCATCGCTCTGAAAAGACTTAAATCCTACTCCAGTACAAAATCATAAAGAATCACACCCTATCTTTGAGGTAATCAACAAATGTTTGAATCCTAATACCAAAACAAATTATTACTCTTATGTAAAAAGCATAACATGTCTTATTCATGCAATATGATGCAATGTTGCGCAATACCTGCAACACTTGAAATAATATAGTACATTATTACAATAATACATAACAGAATTCTGGAGACCAAAAGGTAAATTCACTGAGAATATCACTGCAGTCAAATATACCCAAGGAAGCTACTTATAAGAACCTTCCATCAGGAAGACATGGCTATCTCACCCAAAAACAGATTTTTCGCTTCACTCAAAATCCGTTTTATTGCTTGTACCGTTGGTCACAACCTGAATCTAAGCTTATCAAGAAACTGACACCTTTAGTATCCCATTCTTTTGTATATGTCTATCCTCTTTGTATATAAATATTCTAATTGTGAGTCCCTTCATTTCACTAATAGGACGAAAGTACTAATTCCAATCAAGTCTTGGCTAAAATATGTTTCTCATGTATCAAAGTTCTTATTCTTATTCTTATATTCTTATTCTTTGTAATATCAAATGTGTGACAACATCAAATTTGTATATTAGGAGGAGGATCAAAAGTAAGTTTGGTCAGGTGCATCACAAAGTTAATTGTAACTATGAGGTTATATCCACTAAGCTTGGAATTAGCTTAGGACAAGCTTGGAACAAGCTTAGGGCTTCCTGCCCCCCCGCAGGAAATCTGTCAACTCTGACTATAGAAGCGAGTAGGTTCGTATTCGTAGGAACAAAAGGTATTAATTTACCATAAGTATATTCACACGTAGAAGCAATTCAAATGTTTTATTTTATTTCAGGAAATAATGAAAAGACTTTGGCTAGTTTTATTCAGCTACTTATGGGGCGAATGAGACGCAAATACATTCTTTTATATTTATTTGAATAGACAATAATAATACAACAACAAATGTATTAAAATAGAATAATATACTCAATAACTAATATTATAAAGGTACATATATATTTATCACCTGTAAGGGAAAAATATATGTTAAAAGGCCACTCAAAAATATTGCAAAATTACTAAGATAATTTCACTGTAGATGTTGGATGAGTTCAAACACTGCGTACGAATATACACAGGGCACTGGTGTTATTGGTTAGATTCTACACCTATAAAGAACAGTCTCAGGGTCACCAGGGATAAAAGATATTACACTTAAAGGTGTTAACACCTTTCACCCATTACTGTAAAGTCTCAAACAGTTCACTGTTCATCACAGCACTAGACGACAGGTTTTATAACACTACCTGCCACCACCACAAACTGTTTGATTTCATGCACTTGCTTCGTGTAATGTTTATAAGACTTTAGAGGATTTCCGACCTGTATATGAGTGGAGTCTATCAAAGTCCATATGCTAAAAAATAAGTTCAGCGAGGAAAGAATTTTTCTCTGATCATGACCTGCGGGTGCACTGTCAGGATCCGCTAAGCGAATAAAGTAGGCGAGCTTCGCCCTCAGTTGTTTCAGGGATAAGTTTGAAGCTGAGGTTTCGCATATGAAGATCTGTCCTCTGTTGAAGTCTTAAGTTCTTCGAGGATAGACCTTTAGACACTGGACATAGGGAGACATTATTCCTCAGAGGGCAGATTCTCCAAGGACCCCACCTTTTGGTGGGTAGCTCGTTTTTGGTGAGAAAGGTAGGATCGGGAAAAAGATTCAGTTCTCCCTCTTCTGTAAACTGAATTTAGCCCTCGTCTCTTGATAGGGCTACTATTTCACTAACTCTAGCCCCTGAGGCTATAGCGAACAAAAATATCACTTTTTGATTTGGATCCTTTAAGGAGCAGTCTTCATTTTAAAGTTTGAAGCATAATGCAAGACTTTGTCCAAAGACCATGAAATGGGCTTCGGAGCGGCTGCTGGTTTAAGTCTAGCGCATGCCTTCGGAATCCTGTTGAAGATTTTGCTCGACAGGTCCACCTGGAAGGCGTATAGAAGAGGTCTAGTGAAAGCTGACTTACACGTAGTTATCGTGGTGGAAGCCAAGCCTTGTTTGTGAAGGTGGATGAAGAAAGACAGGCAGAAATCTATCGAGATTTCTGTCGGCATTTTAGCTTTAACAAAAGAGACTCACTTCTTCCAAGACGATTCATAAAGTCTTCTGGTTAATTTTGACTTTTATTCTTCTATAAAGTCGGTACTGTCTTTCGAGATCCCAAATCTTTTCTTAACTGTTAAGGCGACAAAATCATGAGATGAAAGTTTTCGGTTGTCAGTGATGAAGTGAAGACAGTCAACTTCTGAACCAGTTGGGATAGAACTGGGTTCGGTAGAGGAAACAGACTCAGTCTCAGTTCTATCACAAACGGGAACCAATTGCTCTTGGGCCACTTTGGGGCCACCACTGCTTCTGTCCCCTTGAAGAATCTCAGCTTGTTGAGGACCTTCAGCAGGAGATTTGTTATGCGGGAACAGATAGATGTGAGTTCATCTGATCCAATCATGGGATATGGCGTCCATCGCTTCTGCCCGAGGGTCCTCGTATGGGGCTATATATCGAGGTAGTTTCTTGTTGTCGCTCGTTGCGAAGAGGTCGATATGCAGTTTAGGGACTTTTTCCAAGATGAAGGAAGATGAGTCTGCGTTTAGGGACCATTCTGACTCTATCGTCTTTCATCTGGATAGAGCGTCCGCCGTCATATTGCGGAACCCTTGTAGGTGAACTGCTAATAAGTGCCATCTTTTCTTTCTTGCCAAGCGAAAGATGGCCAACATCACGTGGTTGATGTAGGCCAATCTCGAGCCTTGTCGGTTCAGACATCTCACTATCACTTCGCTGTCCAAGACCAGCTTGATGTGGGCTGTTCTGTGAGGGGATAGCTTCTTTAACTTCAGGAGGACTGCGATGGCCTCTAGAATGTTGATGTGAAAGGTCTTGAACAGGGATGACCAGGTCCCTTGAGCTTTCAATTGATGGACAAGACCTCCCCATCCTTCCGTCGAGGCATCCCAGTGGATGACTACTGTTGGTTGAGGTGGTTTTAACGGAATAGTCCTTGCTAGGCTCTTGACATTCAACCACGGCCTCAGAAGCGATAGCAGTAAGGTCAGTGTCGGTCTCTGTTGATCTCTTCGAGCGTTTGATGCGTATTTTCTCCAGACTCCTGACGTATCTTTCAGCTGTGCTCTTAGCACTGGTCTGTTACTGCTGCGAACTGGAGAGAGCCCAGAACTCTTTCCTGTTGGCGTCTTGAAATCTTGTTGGATTTCAGTAGTCTCTTGCCAAAATCCGCGATCTCTCTCCTCTTCTTTGGTGGAATGGAAAGGCAGTTTGACTGTAAGTTCCAATGGATTCCCAACCATTGAAACTCTTGAGCTGGAGAGAGGCAAGACTTCTTGTAGTTGATCTTGAAGCCCAGATGTTCCAGGAACTGTATCACCTTTGTGGTTGCCTGCAGACAAGCAGTCTTGGATGCTGACCACACCAGCCATTCGTCCAAGTATGCCGCAACCTGAACGCCTTCTAAATGTAGCTGTTGTACGACTGTGTCCGCATGTTTCGTGAAAATCCCTGGAGGTATTTTTGGTCCAAAGGGCATAGCTCTGAAGACATACTTTGTCTTCTGTAGCTTAAATCCTAGGTAGGAGGAGAGGGGGTGGCTGACTGGAAGGTGCCAGTAAGCATCTGCCAGGTCTATTGAGACTGGGTACGCCCCTTTTGGTAACAGGGTCCTTTTATGTTGTAGGGTTAACATCCGGAACTTGTTGTTCTTGATTAACTTGTTGAGTGGAGACAAGTCTAGAATGTCTCTGAGTTTGTCCGAGTCCTTCTTGGGAACACAAAACAGCCTTCCCTGGAATTTGATGGACTTTGCTTTCCTTATAACCTTTTTGTTCAAGAGTTCTAAGGTATATTTTTCCAATAAGGGGGTGGAGTGTGGGAAGAATTGAGGAAATGAAGGTGGAGATCTGTTCCATTTCCTTCCTAGTTTATTCTTTATTAGGCTATGGGCCCAGGGATCGAAGGTCCAACGATCCCGAAAGTGGAGAAGTCTTCCTTCTACCTGGAGCATCTCATTGCTTAGATGACCCGGAGTGTATGTCACCCTGACCATGTCCTCCCCTACCTCGTGAGGGGTTTCTTAAGGAGCCCCGTCTAGATCCTCTACCTTTTGGGTGAAAGCTGGTGACTGGGCTACCAGCTGTTGAGCCACCACCTGGAAAGTGGTTTGCGGCTAAGCAACCATTTGGGACACCGTGGTCATGGTTACTGTGGGATGTTGCACAGGTTAAGAAGACAGTCTTGGCTTCTTCGTCTTCCTCTTAGGTTGGGTACCATCATCAGGGGAAAATTTTCTCTTGGCAGAGATGCCCCACTTTTGGAGAAGATTACTATTATCCATGGCAGCTTTGGCGACTACATCTTGGACTGCTTCCTTTGGGAAGAGGTCCTTGCCCCGGATACAGGAAGTGATCAACTTCCTGGGCTCGTGTTTGACTGTTGCATTGGCAAACACAAACTCTCTGCAGGCCCCCCCTGGTCTTCACAATAGAGTACAAGACCTTAACCAGGGTAGCCATGTGCATCTTGGCAAGGACTGTATATATGTCTGGGGTGCTTCCAATGCCTGCACATATCTCCATGCAGTTCTGGAGGGACAATGAGGCGGCTAGTTTCTCTTTTGTCTCCTGTTCTCTTCTCAGGAGAGAGTCTGACAGCTTCGGGAGGTTCTCACTGAACTGCTGTCCTGCGATGTCCGCATCGAGCTTTGATACAGAGAAGGTTATTTGGACCTCGTTCCGATTATTCTTGCCCATGGGCAAGGCCAGAGACAATGGCCTACACCCCTCTAGCGTAGGACATGGTTTGCCTGCATCAGCTGCCTTAATCAAACTGTGGAGAGCTTTCGACTAGAAAGGAAAGCTCTGGATAAAGGAGCAAGGAAAGTAGGGTGCTTCTTGCTCAACGCACAATCTTTAGAGTTGGTAAATCCTGCCTTCTTAAGGATGCTGGTCAAGAGAGCCTCTGCCTTGTCGTGGTCGAAAACCATGACGCCGGCTCACTCCTCAGCCGGATGAAAAATTCCAGATAAGACAAAAGGTTTGGCCTGAATTGAATATCGTCAAGGGGGATCGCCCCCTCTTCTTCGAGATGAAGAGTTTCCCATTCATCAAGGGCATGAACGCTGCATACCTCCAGGGATGGGTTTCGGAGCATGGAGGCAGGTCAGACACTTTGAGTTGCTTGTATGACCCACGAAAAGCAACTACGCGGATTGCTTCCCTGAATTTCTTCCTCATATCTACGTTTTCCTTATGTAGAGTATCATATAGTTGCTGGATCTGGGCCATAACTGCTTGGCCCAGCAGGTCTAGTTGAGGGGTTGGAGCCGAAGAAGTTGATGGCACAAGCTGAAATGCCGACACTGACAGAAGAGGGTCCTCCGCTTCTGTCAACTCGAGATATTCTTCTTCTCCAGGTGATTGGGCCACCTCTTCCTCAGGGTCCTCTGGAAGGAGACCCTTTTCAGTGTCCGAGGACACTTCTGACATCTTCTCCTGATGGATGTCCATGCCATGTAGAGCCTCGCTGATGTCGGCCTTTATTGCAAGTTGTATGCAGAGAGGTCCGGGGTATTTTTGAGGTACGACGGCATCAGCTGTTGCCTTAGGAAACGGCAGGCTCCTGATCATTTCGCTTGGTAGGTACAGTCCCGGAGAGTTCTTCTGGAACCCTCGTACCCACTTAGGAAGCATTTCCCTCGCAGAATCACTCGACTCCGTCGTCTTAGGATCGCCGAAACCCTTGGTCATCAAGGCTGAGCAGACGTTGCAATCCTTGGGATCCCAATATCTCAAGGTTTCAGTTGCGATGGAGCAGGGGCCTTTGACCTGCTCATGGTGTGAGAACAAAAGTTCTTACTCTTGTGGTTACAGTACATCACCTCACACTTAACTTTGGCCTCCTCCTGTAAGGAAAGAAAAAAGTGAAATGAGTATGGGGTAACTTATCACACTGATGAATTAAATTCATTCATTAAATTAGCACTTACTATTATCATTATAGCTTAGGATAGTAAGCTAGAAAGAAAATAGGAAAGACATATTTGTGTCTCGTGTCCAGACAATTGCTGTGACCTCCCTCAATATTAATATTTGAAATCTCTTCATAAGGGGAAATTCTAGAGCTGAAGTTAGTGTATACTAGCACTACTCTTCCCACAAATTGGAATATCAATATTTTAGGGTAAAGATATTACGTTTTGATGACCTATGGCTCATCAGGATATTGAAGGAATACTTCACTTCAACATTATATAGCGGTCTCAATAATGGAATGTGAAAGGACACATAGAAAATGTTGGAAAGCATACTACTGTATATTATATACTATAGTTTTCTAACTGCAGTAAGTATTATACTGCAGAAATACTGGCTACTGTATAATCTTATACTGTAGTTCTGCCGGCATGCTACCGGCTAGGTTAGTACCTAATGGCAGTAGCCGACAGAGAGAGAGAAACCATGGAGAGAAGGGCTACCATATAAATTATAGATTATTACAATAACTAGGGTTGTAGGGACAACTGTCTCTACTGCCTTCTTCCAGAATGAGGATTCAAATGGAAGGGGGAGAATGTAATAATTTTAGCTTCCATCCAACCACAGTATCTGTTGCCGGCTGCTCTGCCTGTTCCAGGGTTTGTGGATGGCAGTCATAGAGAAGACTAAAGAATACTCAAAGTTATAAAGATTTCCCACTGGCAGCCATTATGGTGGGCACAACCTTTCCCGGAGCCTTGCTTCCGATAGGAAGAAGATTGAAGCAGCAATCAAGCCTGCTTTGTAGGAGCCCGGCCGGCATTGCAATCCGCCCAGCAAGCGGGGAGACTGTGGAATACCGGCCCCAGATGTTGTGATGGCTAGGCCATCACTAAAGGACAGATAGGGGAAGGGAAAGGGTCTTATATTTAGTGTCGAAAGAAGGCGGCACGTCTGCCTCCCACTACCGGCCACAAACATAGAAACATAGTTTCTATACCGGCGCCGTCTTAGGCAGCAGAGGAATAACGATTCCTTAGTCTAAGACCTTGCTGGATACAAGACATGTCTTCTAGACCACAAGGGAGAAGGTGGCGGCAATTATACTACCACTTTCGGTTGTGGGCTAGGGAAGCTGGGCTTCCAATGCCTACAACTGTGAACCGGCAGGGGAATGACTAGTCCCCATCAGTATGGTTGCTGACAAAAAGACTGAATACTCTGAGTTACTGTCATAATTCAAATCCAAGATACTCACCGGCGAAGAGGGAAGACAGAAACACTATCCCAGTCAAGCCGGAGTACAGAACTCTATGGCAAGACCAAGATAGGGTTATCAACTATTGGTGGCACTCAGAGGGAAGGAAGGGTTTCCCCCTAAATCTATAAAAGGGACGAGCATTGAATTATGATAGTAATTCTAGGAGATATGCTATCTCTGACTGAATTGATAAAACGATACAAGAGGGTAAACGGGGATAATGTTACTAAAGTATACTAAAACGCATTAGGCTAGCCTAACTCGAGTCGGAATCTCGGCTACGCTACGTCGCCAAGGCCCTGTCGTATACGATCGAAACGTTTCACAGATGAGGAAATATTACGTGCATGATCTGATCTTCACTAGTATAATTTGCCCAAACGTCGTACCACTGACTAAATAAATCCTTTAAGGCGTACGACAGCGTCCAAAATGGCGCCTCCGGTGTGGCTGTGCTCTGCTAAACAAATCTAAGTTATGCTAATTTAAGTGTGAGAAAGGAGCTAAAGATTATACATAGGAAAGATTAAATACTCAACTTTCTAGAGGATGAAGATGCTGGCGAATGCATGATAATAGTCCAGGAATAGTAACAAAACACCGAGAGCGAGCGGGAGATACACCGTGCTTAATTGGCTACTATTAAAGGAATGGGTTGCCAAGAGTGGCGCTGTAGTAGTACGGGAAGGGGATCCCCCGGATAACCTTTATGACGGCTCCCATTCATTTTCACTATTCTTCTCCCTCAGAGCGAAAACTCTATTCATGGTGAAGATTGCCAAATGTCGTATCAAGAAATACGGCCCCTGATATAATGCGATATCCTTAAAAGTTTTCTTAAGGATACTAGCGCATGGAGTTAGAATTCTGGAGACCTAGGGTCAATTTTCTGGGAATATCACTGTAGCTAAATATCCCTTAAAAAGCTGCCTAAAGGAGCCTTCCATCAGGACGACAGGGCTGAGCACCCCAAAAAATATTATATTTTATGTTTTGTTCCCAGTCACAAGCCATAGTATATTGTGTCCAGACCAGGGAGCCATATTCGTATAATATATCTTTGGTGCATGGTCCCTTGGGATCTAGTGACTCTGTTTTGAAATATTAATGATAACCGGGCCTTGTTTTGGTTAAGGAATTGAATAACACAATCATTAAAAAGGCAGAGTTTGATATCCAAGAGTTTTTGAATAACTCTAGTGTTCAGGAATTGTGTGAAACTAATGTGACTAAAGCTCAGTTGCACGCTTTTTTAATAGCATTTGGAAGCCAGGCAACGAGTGGGATGATAAAAGCCCAAATCAGAGATCTAGACTTGGAAGAGTTGATAATCTCGGGAAAATTGTCGGAAGAGAATATTGTGGAAGTTTGTGAGCTGTTGTAGGAAGCTGAGGAAGAGATTTTAATGAAGCAAAGACCAGTTGACCCACAAACTGAAGCCATGAAAGCAGAGAGGGATGTTGATGCGGAGATTCGATGAATTGCAGCAGAGGAGAATTTGATCAAGTTGAAGATTTTTGCAAAAGAGAAAGGAGAGAAGCACGATATGTGAGAAAAATGGATGCAAGACTGAATGAAAGAGAGAAAGAAATAGAAGAAAACCAAGAAGATGACGGAGAAGAAATTCAACTTGAGTAAAGAATGGAAGCATAGCGAGAAGAATAAGAGAGAGAGATAGTAAGACACACAAGGTTAATGTAAGCAAGAAAAGAAGAAAAAGAGATGGAAGAGGCGAGGTTTGAGTAGGAGTCGGAACTGCTGTATGCCAGTGCCTAGTTGACAACGTAATTTGAGGCGGCCCCTGCTAAGCACAAACCTGTTTTTAATGTGCGGGAACCCCAAATGTTACTTCCAAGATTCACAGTAGATTTTCTTGATGATTTCTTCAATCATTTTGAAACGGTCGCAGAAACTATGAAATGGCCAGTAGATAAATGGTCTGTGTTACTGCAGTGTGCTCCTCATCTCAGGACAAGATGATGGTGTATCAAGAAGTGAGGTGGAGCGTGCTGCGAGTATATCAGATGACCCCTGAATATTATAAAGAAAGGATCTGAAGTTTGAGGATGAACGAAAAAAATTTATTTACTGGATTACACTTATAAGGTACGACGATGTTTTAAAAGGTGGACAGAGGCTGCTAACATAAAGGAGATGGCTAATTTAGAAGAATTGAGGATACTAGAGCAGTATCTAATAGAAATTCCTTAACATTTTCAAATGTACCGAAGAGAGAGAGGTTAAGAAACTTGATAAAGCCTTTTCACTGAGTGAATATTATGATATTATAAGTCGTAAACCCTACTCAGGCATGAAGTTTCAACCGTCGTTCGACAAAGTTTCAAGAATTCACGGAACCATGGAAACCAGTTCAGTAATAACTATGGGAACAAGTTCAACAGTTACAAGTACAGTAGCATTAGTACTGACCCTAAACAGAATTCGATAGTACCACAGCAACAAACGTTGAACTGTCCTCCTACAAGTATCATGAAAGATGTGGAGAAGGTTGATATTGTCTTTTTTAAGTAGGGCAAAAGAGGCCATATCAGAAATGAATGTTGGTCAAACTATCAGAAATCAGTTGCCGAAGTGATTAAGGAAAACTCAACTTCTCAAAATTCTAAGAAAAATAAGCAATCAGGAAAGGATGGAGAGGAAAATACACAAGCTATCGTTTACACAATGAACAGGAAGAACCCGAACAGCGGGGATGTGTTTAGCCCATATATTTATGAAGGTATGTTTTCAGCATTACACTGGAGTGAGCAAACCCTGGTAAGGATATTGCTCGACACAGGTTGTAACCATAGCGTGATGGTAAAACTAGTACATTCAGTGGTTGATCAGGCTCTCACAGAAGACTCGGTTATTTTGAAGGGAATAGGAGGTGAAGAGGTCACCCATATTTGTCCTTTGATATTGTCATGTGAGTAGGTGACAGGTAATTTTCACTTTGCTATAAATGATTCATAGGCTGTCGCAGGAGTAGAAGTCCTTCTGGGTATGGAGGTTGGTGGAGCGTGGTTCGTGCTAGTTACATGGTAACAGAGAAACCATTGAAGTATGGTCCTACAATTGAACTCGAGAAAACTACCCATATTTGTTTCTTAGTTGTGTGACGACAAAGAGTATGAATAAGAATGTGACTGCTGAAGAGGGAAAACTAATTGAAGGAGGGATGAACTTAGATTATTTGTTTTCCGAAGAAAAGGATTCCCCTGATGGTACACAAGAAGAGAAATCCCTAGTAGGCCCGAGCGAAGAGGAACGACAGAAGTATAGACAAGAGGAGAAAGAAAAAATGGACCTGAAAAAATGATCTTGTGGGATTTGTTTTTTGAATTAGAGGATTCTTTGATGGTACATAAGAAGAGAACTTCCAAATAAGGCCCGCTCAAAGAGAATCGATAGATGAGCGGTCAAGAGGACAATGAAGAAATTTTCTTGGAAGAAGATTATAATTCAATGATAAAATTAAAACAAGTGAGTAGGAAAAGGCTGATAGGATGGCAACTGAATGATACAACGTTAACAGAAATGTTGTACCGTTTGGAGGATGAGGCAGAGGCAGAGCAGTCTCCAACCTGTTTTTATCTTAAGAATGGGTTGCTTATGAGGGAGCATAGACCTGCTGATATCCATGGAAATGCCGAATGGGGAATATATCAGCAGATATTAATTCCCGCACCGTTGAGAAGTCAGGTGATCGCTATGGCACACGCGACGGGATATTTGGTGATAAGGAAGACGACAGAGAAGATAATAAAACACTTTAATTGGCCTGGCATGCATATGGACATGTGCTAGTCTTGCCATGCATGTCACGTATGTCACACTCCTTAAAATCTGAAAGAGTGTATCAAGAATGCTCCCTCACGCCCAATGGAAGTACGAGAAAAACCTTTCAGGAAAGGACCGAAGAAAATGTTAGCAGAAAGAATGAAGGATCGACAGGAAACGGAAGGAGAATATGTCAAGAATTTGAGGAAAAGGATGCATGAAGACATCGAGTCAAGGGCAATCAAAGATTAGGTTTGGTAGGAAGAGTATGAACAGACAGGTTGCAGGACCCTTCAGCAAAAAACAAAGAAAATGTTGGCAGGAAGAGGGAAGGATCGAGAAGAAACGTAGGAAGGAAATGGCAAGGGTTTAAGGAAAGGAGTCAGCGAGTTAAGAAATTCTCCATAAAATACTTGAAAATGAGTCAAGGACGGACAGAGAAAGGTTTTGGTATGAAGACTATGAGCAGAAAGTTTGAGGTGGGACGGCTAGTGTTGGTAAATTTATTGAAAAGGAGAATCCCCCTTGCCAACGAGTTCCCAGAACCATTCAGGGTTTTGGAGGAGAGCAGTGACCAGACCTACGTTGTCATGATAGCAGAAAGAAGGAAAAATCTTAGGATGTCCATAACAACTCCTAAACCGATACTTAAAGTACAGGATTTCACTAGGAAATTCTGTATCCAAGTGGATACATTATATATAATGAATGGAGCTGTGTCATTGCGATAAGATAAGGGAGGAATTCTTCACCCTAACTGGGTTATGTTTTCGAAGCTGAAGAAGCAGCAACGAGTCAACTCAACAGTTGAAAAGGAACCGCTAGTGCTGATCACAGTAAAAAAAAAAAAAAAGGCTTTTTAATTATCTAAATCGACCACAAAAAGAGATTACATTGTACTTGGATCATTATCCTATAACTTTTGTGAGTAAGATGAAAAGTAATAATCAAAGGTCAACTAGGTGGTCATGATGTTTGCAACCGTATTGTATTAATGTAAAGGTAATATCAGGCGAAGATAACGTGGTTGCAGATTATATATCTCAGTCTGATTTGATGGATTCAGGCCCAAGATAAATATTCCTTTTTGTAGAGAGCTATCTTACGAAGCTAGTCTAATATAGAGTAAATGCAATAGTTTATTGATGATTTTAAATATATTTCACATGTGCATTGAAGAGATGAATAGACCACCCTGAAAATGAGCTCCTCTCATGTAGACATCTGTATTTTATTTAAATTATGTAGGACTTTCGTCAATAATTTCATTGTATTCCATATTCAGGTTTGTATATGTAAATTTACGTTATTTTCAGGAATTAACTTTTTCTTTCACATATGTTTTCTTACAAGGTCTTACATAATCTCTTTGAGAGTGTTATTTGATAATACACGATAAGAACTACGACATATAAAATGCTCATTTATAATTTCATGAGGTATTACATCATGTTTGAGAGAGAATTCGCAATGACATGTGCTGTGGAAAATTTTTTACCATATGCTTTGAAAATTTCACGAATGACCTAGTGATAGGATGTTATTTTTTTTCTATTTCTTGGACAAAATTGGGCAGCGCTATGTGACTAAGAGAGCCGTCTGGTGTGGCGTAAGTAGCGTTCGGGAGAGTGATACTTGGTAATTCGGACGATTTTTGCCCGACCCCCCCACGCTTCTGAGTTCGTTGGGAAGTTTCTGACAGCAGTTAGGGTTTATATGAATGGTAACACCAGGTTTACATCGATAGATAGAGAAATCCTGCCCTAAGATCATCTTTCATCTATCCCCCGCTCGCACGCAGCTCAGAGTATTATTTTGAAAGTTTTGAGTACCTATAGTATGTCCTCTCCGTAGTGACTCTATGCCACTTGCAAATCGCATGTTGAAAAGATACGTAACACGAACAGTGATTTTGAATTGATTGTACTAAAATGAACGTTGCCATTGTGTAAAGTTTTTGTAACTGGCCTTGTAGGAAGGTTGCATATTTGTATTTTGATCTGGTTATCTATTTTCATTTAGTGTTAACCTAAAATATTGTATTCTAATTCAATTTTAAGCGAAACAATTTATTGTATAATTTCAATCTGTTATTTACTTTTTTAGTCTAGAGTTTATTCAGATATAATAGTTCAAGTCAAGTTAATATATAATTATGAGACCATAACATTTTTGTCTTAACCTAAGTTTTGTTCAGTCTTATCTTATCGAGTGATTTATTTTGTTGCTATGTTAATTCTATTCAAGTGTTGTAATTTATAAAAATATATATTTACTTTTGTTAAGAGTACATTATTCCAATCATCATTGTTTAGAATCATATTCACTCATAGCCTGTTAAGAACAACATTAAGTATTAGATAATTCTTATGAAAATTACCCAGTTTATTTTTGAAGGCACTTAACCCTGGAAAGGTACGGTGGGTCGTCCGCGACCCCGAGCGTCAAAAAAAAAGAGGTTTTTCTCACGTGACTCACCCCCGTGACTGAATTTGTGGGTGATCGACCTGCAGTAGGTGTCTCCCCTACACGCTCCAGTAGTGTCCAGATGTGCATTGCTGTAGCTGTACTCCTTCCCCGATTTCTGAGACGCGTCGGGGTCGAGCGCGACCGAGTTTACCCTTCTAAGGTAATTTGCATAATTATCAAAGTTATTACGTATTATGAAATTGTCGTTAAATGGTGCAACTTGTATAGGTTATCAGTTGTGGAAGGTCTTGGTTGATTGTTTGGCTACCATGTGCATGATTTTTTTTTTAGTTAAAATGTTGTTCATCACCACGAGGACCATTTTACCGCGACTGCCCCTTTTTCATTTTTTTAATTTTTTTGCCAAGTCATTTTTCCGTAAGATATTGCCAAATAGTGTCGTAAAACTTTTGCTTTTTTAGTGTTGGAAAGTGTGTCTAGATGATTTGGCTACCCATGCGTGACTTTGTTTTTGTCAGATACGACGTAGTTATTGGTATATTGGGTATTTAACTGCGGTTGCCAATTTCTGTTTTTTTCAATATTTGTAAAAATTTACTACGTAGTAAGGAATTGCCGTATATTATTGATTTTTTTCATGTTTATGTGTTAGAAAGTGTGCCTTGATGGTTGGGCTAACAAGTGCATGTCTTTTTTTTTATCTGAGATGCCGTATATTAGAATGTTGGGCCTTTTACCGCGAGTGCCCCTTTTTCCTTTTTTTTCATTTTTTTGCCAAGTCATTTTTCCATAAGATATTGCCAAATAGTGTCGTAAAACTTTTGCTTTTTTAGTGTTGGAAAGTGTGTCTAGATGATCTGGCTACCCATGCGTGACTTTGTTTTTGTCAGATACGACGTAGTTATTGGTATATTGGTTATTTAACTGCGGTTGCCAATTTCTGTTTTTTTTCAATATTTGTAAAAATTTACTACGTAGTAAGGAATTGCCGTATATTATTGATTTTTTTTTTCATGTTTATGTGTTAGAAAGTGTGCCTTGATGGTTGGGCTAACACGTGCATGTCTTTTTTTTTATCTGAGATGCCGTATATTAAAATGTTGGGCATTTTTCCGCGAGTGCCCCTTTTTATTTGTTTTGCATTTTTTTGCTTAGTCATGTTACCGTAAGGAATTGGCAAGTAGTGTCGCAAAACTTATAATTTCATAGTGTTGGAAAGTGTTTCTAGATGATCTGGCGACCCATGCCTATCTTTTTTTTTAGCCAGATATGGCGTATATATAGGTATGTGTTCGATTTTCCTGTGATTGCCATTTTTTCGTTTTTTCCCATTTCTTTCAAAATTACTACGTACTAAGGAACTATCACAGAGTAATGATTCATTTAGATGTTTATTTGTCGGAAAATATGCCTTGATGGTTTGCCTAGCACGTGGCCGAATTTTTTTTTTCTGAAATGCCGTATATTAGAATGTTAACCATTTTTCCGCGAGTGCCCCTTTTTATTTGTTTTGCCTTTTTTTGCTTAGTCATGTTACCGTAAGGAATTGGCAAGTAGTGTCGCAAAACTTATATTTTTATAGTGTTGGAAAGTGTTTCTAGATGATCTGGCTACCCATGCCTATCTTTTTTTTAGCCAGATATGGCGTATATATAGGTATGTGTTCGATTTTCGGGTGATTGCCATTTTTTCGTTTTTTCCAATTTCTTTCAAAATTACTACGTACTAAGGAAATATCACAGAGTAATGATTCATTTAGATGTTTATTTGTCGGAAAATGTGCCTTGATGGTTTGCCTAGTACGTGGCTGAATTTTTTTTTCTGAAATGCCGTATATTAGAATGTTGGCCATTTTTCCGCGAGTGCCCCTTTTTATTTGTTTTGCATTTTTTGCTTAGTCATGTTACCGTAAGGAATTGGCAAATAGTGTCGCAAACCTTGTATTTTTATAGTATTGGAAAGTTTTTCTAGATGTTCTGGCTACCCATGCCTATCTTTATTTCTAACCAGATATGGCGTATATATAGGTATATGTTCGATTTTCCTGCGATTGCCACTTTTTCGTTTTTTCCCATTTCTTTCAAAATTACTACGTACTAAGGAACTATCATAGAGTAATGATTCCTCTAGATGTTTATTTGTCGGAAAATTTTGTTTACTTCTTTTTTGATTGAATATCATCAAATTTTTTTAGCTAAAATATTATATTGTTTTACATTTTTTTTTGTCGATTTTATTTCCCTGCAAAAATTTTTTTTTCGGTCAGAATTTTAATTTTATAGTCGTAAAATAATCGACAATTATCCAGCAACCCACCATACAATTTTTATGCATATCCAAGAATAATTAAATTAGTAAATAACACCTTGAAATTGACATACCCTTTCTACATTTCAAGTGGCAGATTAGGGAGTCTGAGTCAGTGTGGTTGGCGGCCATTTTGTGGACATATCCGAAGCGTAAGTTGCCCTATCTATATATATTCTTGTTCCCTATAGAATTTGTGATATTTTGGTATATTTTTATCTGCATAAATATCATATTATATATTAAATATATGTATTTTTTTACGAAATTTCTAAGTACTCAAAAAATTACCTTTAGATGTGGCCCCTGATATAAATGTAATTTACAAAATAATGAAGATTTTTTTACATATTTTTATTTTAGGATAACATATGTTTATTCCCTAAAAAAATTAGCCACTTCCTATTTCATTTGGGTACCCAAAAAAATTCATGAAATTTGGACAAATTTTTTTGGCCAAAAAAAGTTACCCTTTTTTTCTCATTTCAGATCTTCACCTCCATGGGTCTGACTTCATCCAAAATACATCAAGATGTGTCCTAAACATTCAAGAATCAATTCCTAAAAAGATTTGTGTATATATGTATAAACTTTTTTTTATGAATTTTTATGTAAGGTCTTTTTTTTTCTACTTAATTTTTTAAAATATTCATAATAAATAGTTTTTCTGCAGATGAGTAGTATTTATCTTTACAGTTGTTTTAAGCATTCATTGAAGTTTTTTTGGCAAAAGAAAAAAGGTTACTGCAAAAACTGATTTTTCAAGAATTTTTTTTGGCGTCGGGGTCGAGCGCATCCGAGTATACCCTTAAAGGGGTGTCCGAGGAGCGTACCTATCCAGGGTTAAGAGACCTTTGGATATTCAGCGTGTTACATATTGCTCTGTAAGAGTTATTTAACTATCTCAGAATTCGTGTAATTATATCTTAAAATGTAACAGTTTTAATGTAAAGCAAACAAGTGAGTTTGGAATTCGAGAGATTGATTAACTTCCCAGTCGTAGTATATATTATATTATTTTTTGTTCCCAGTCCCAAGCCATAGCATAATATATGTTGGTGCCCATACCAGGGTGCCATAATCATATAATATTACCCTCAAGCTCAAGAACTCTACCCAAATAAAGGCAAAGACTATGAAACAGAGGCTATAGCACTATCCAGACCAGAGAACAAGGGTTTGATTTTGGTGTGTTGTTCTCCTAGAAGAGCTGCTTATCATACCTAAAGAGTCACTCTTACCATTACCAAGAGGGAAGTAGCACCTGAACAATTACATTGCAGTTGTTAACCCATGAGTGACTAAGAATTGTGTGGCAATCTCGGTGTTGTCTGTGTATGAAGGCCGAGGAACATCTGATTGTGTGAGGCAGAGCAATTTCAAGCACACTATGTACTTGTTTTGCAATTCTCTTGCTTCTCCCAATTGCAAAAAATTTAATCCTAAAAGCTACATATTTCAGACTAAGATCACAATTTACATTAAGCCTGATTAAAGGGAAAAACATGAACCTACCATGTATCATAATAGCCTACAGGCCATCTTATTACCTCTAAGTGTAACACCACAGCACTCACTCAACCTTCTCAGCTACCTACAAGAAAAATTCCTTGCATTCCGGTGCAACAAGTGTACCTTTGACGTCAATGAAGTATCATTCTCAGTGCACCAAATCACTCCTGAAGAAATACACCTACTCCCAGAGAAAGTAGAACCCCTTCAGAAGTGCCCCAAGCTCTCAGCAGTCTAAGCACTACAAGCGTTCTTGGGCATGATACACTATTAACACCGTTTCTTGACAGCTATCGCCACCACTCTTGTCCCCTCTATGCCTCATGCAATGCAATCTAAAACACCTTATAGGGGTCCATTCCAGGAAACACCCTTGTGTAATGCAAGGCGTATCATACCACCTGCGACTGCTCTTACCTCTCTCGTGCCATATACCCCTCATCTTATCTTCACTGATGCCCCTGCTGTCACAATTGGTGCAATACCAGATTGTGACGGAATGTTGCCAGAACAACCCAAACGCCCTTCAATCACTCTAACTGACAATAGGCTCCTCAATACAAACTTTATCCTTATGTTACAAGCAGCGGGACTCTTGGACAAAAAGGACATTAAAACAATACATAACCTTAAAACTATATTTCCTTACAAACTAAAATGCATAACATAAAGCAAAAAAAAAATCACACCTATCACTAATCATACACTTAACACAAAATAGACATTAACCATACCAACATTCAAATAAACCAACAAGATCGCTTACAAAACTTAAAATTTACCCACACACCAATTCCAAAATATGTATGTTTATATAATATATTTTATTTGTACCAACACTTTCGTCCGCACAATGTCAAATTGTCTTTCACGGCAAAACCACCAATCTGTGGCAAACGGAACTATAACAAGTTCCAACTGGACTGAACAGTCACTTAATGGTAGTTATGATCGTCGTCATCGTCATTATCATCATCATCATCATCATCATTAATCAAAATACAAAGGCCAGGTCATCAACAGTTGAGCAATCCAATAGAGGAGTCTAAACACAATCGTAATACAGGCCAGGTCATCAACAAAAGATCAGCATTCAAACAAAATAATTTTCCAAAGGAGGAATAACGGCCTGCAAAAAATGAAAAAAGAAAACCACTTACGAACGCTCCTAGCTAACTAAACTATCGCACTATAATCAAAGATAAATAATAAACTGTTCCTATCATTCAGAATCATGACAAGCGAATACAAACACACTGTAGTTACTCTAAAAATAATTGAACACTTCCACGCTGGTCGAAATAATATAATAATTATAATAGACCAGTATTCACACAACTGCCTCAAGTCGCAGTCAATCAAAAGAAGCATTCGCTCCGAAACATTTACCATTGTCCTAACCTAGCTAAAGGTAAACAAAGAGTCTCATTTATACCAACAGTCTTTCTCACAACAAACAATCAATACACTAACTACTCTCTCTCTCTCTCTCTCTCTCTCTCTCTCTCTCTCTCTCTCTCTGGATTTGGCAAACAAAAATAAATAAAATTAAAACAAAAATTAATCCTCAACAAGATTAGGTGTTCTGCGTCTCGTTACGTCCATCTTCCATCTTCAATAGAAAAATATCGGAAGCGCAATCTGGCTACTCTACCTTCAATTGCAAATTACTGTCTGACACGCAACTTCTTTCATTCAGACCGACCATATGGGCAGGAGACGAATTGCCATTGTCAATATAAAATAAAGTGTTCTACTATAAGAAGTATGCTTTTACCATGCACATTCAAATATTCTACTCGACTTCCCCCTGGTGATTCTGTTTGTTTGTAATCACTGATGCCTTAACAACGTTCATAAATTCCTCCTTTTCAAAAGTTTACTATTATAACCCCCTCCTCTTTTAGTTGTTTCACATTGTGTTCTTTTTTATTACATTTCATATTATTTCTAAACTGGTAATGCTTATTTAAC
The DNA here is from genome assembly GCF_036898095.1 of Palaemon carinicauda. NCBI lineage: Eukaryota > Metazoa > Arthropoda > Malacostraca > Decapoda > Palaemonidae > Palaemon > Palaemon carinicauda. The sequence goes on along the minus strand of NC_090758.1, from coordinate 66,693,931 downwards.
ACTTAACTTGATTCCTTTAATTAAAGATATATTTCTTCAATCATTCGACCCCTCCATATATGTTATAAATATTTCACGTTGTT